>NC_092805.1:44854803-45187356 GCF_040954645.1 Diabrotica undecimpunctata | reverse complement strand
CTGTACCATTTCAGTGACTTTCGTAGAGGTAAATTATAACTTGCCATCTGATCTGACTGGTCAATTGAGGTCTTTGCTTCATTGTATTCCATTACAGCCTGAGGTTTATGAACAATACCACTTCGTCGCTGAATTGCTTTTGAGTTTCGGTAGTGTGTTTAGTAGACAGTAACAAGACATCTCTTTTATCCTTCCACTTCAAAACGCAGATGCCTCTCTTGTTTTCCAACCCAAACGTTTCCCCTTTTTTCAATTTTTTATTTATTACTTCTTTTGGGTTTCCACGACGATTTACTCTTAGCGTCCCAATATAGTGAGTTTCCTTGTCAAGTAAAATGTTAGCTAACTCTAGGCTTGTATAGTAGTTATGAGCTACTATCGTACGTCTTGAATTCAAAATGCGTTCTGATAGGTTAATCACTACATTTGTTGGTACAGAAGCGTTACCTTCATTTTTTTCCCTACGTGCATAAATCCTTATATTCCACGTAGAGCCATTGTCACTACAAAACTGAAAAAGATTAACTCCATACTTATGCGTCTTTTGCGGTATATACTGCTTCATTACTAGCCGACTTTGGAAAGGAATAACAGACTTATCAATACAGAATATACGCCCTGGTGTAAAACTGCTTGAAAGTTTTTAATAAGTTTATCTAGCATTGGTTTGACTTTGTGCAAGCGGTCACCATCTGGACACGTGGTATTATCGGATAAGTGCCACATTCTTAGGAGTTGAAATCGCTTTCTACGCATAATTTTCGGAACCATACAATTTTTGTAGACATTGTCAGTGATCCAGTATTTGTCAATAGAAGGCAGCCTCACAAGTCCCATATAACCCACAAGGCCAATAAATTTTATCCATTCTTTTCTGCTGTTTGGAACCAATCGATCTAGTCTAGATATCATCAGTATCGCACAAAATCTGGGTGGCATATAAGTTAGTTTGATTAACCATCTCATCTATAACTTAATCGTTTACAAAAATTCGAAAACAATTATAGGGGAACACATTTTCTATAATAGATGCAGCGTAATTTGCCTGTAATCCAGCTTCCGCAGAATCGTTAAAAATCTTGTGATTGCCAATAGGTTTTTTGCATGAGAGTTGTTCATATCTATCGGCAGAATTTTCCTGGCTTTGATGATCTTAATTTTGCTCAAATGATAATATGTTTTGTTGGTTTTGTTAATCGATTGTAACTTGAAAAAAGTCATCTAATTCTTCCGAGGAAATAGCACTCTTCGATTCCAAACGCTGTAGTTGGACAATATTTTTTGAATTTTACCCAAAGAGTGTATTTCTTTGGGAATGTTATCCCGGCTGGAAAGTGACTTAAAACAGCATGGCTCATTACCAATTTCCCTTTTTGCAGTAAAAGTTTTTGCCTTTCTACGTTTACTTTTCAAATTTATTTCTTCTTCCGCTTCTGACCCATGGGAGCTATATGAAATTTCTTCATCGCTGGACAGTAAGAATAAAGGGTCTAGGTCAAAATTAAAGGAAAAATCATTAGGTTCGTCATCTTAAAAATAAAAAACAAAAATTTTTTGTAACCGTGAAACTGTCAAAAAAAACGTAAATTATGCAATTTGCTATTTATTTAAATTTTGCAATAGATTGGTTTTATTTTACTTCATTTTTTTTTATTTATATTGACAATTTGTATAATTTTAGTAAGTTGTATTAGTTATTGTTTTTTTTTTTTCTAACTCTTTGTAAACTTTGCATATAAATCTTTCGATATCTATATTATCTATATATCTTTCAATGACAATAAAGCATATTTCTATTCTATTCTACTAATAAATAAAAGTGTGTTTTTCAGAATATTATCTTGCTTATTGCGTAGGTACGTACTTCAAACAGTAATCTTATGCAATTATTTACATCTGAAAATATGATATGAACATATGATATGAAAATATGAAAATTATATCTTACCTGAACGTTCATTGCTTTCCAAAACCATACCAATCATCATTTTACCGCGACTTCCCATTTTATTTCAAGAAATATTTAATTGTTTTTACTATTATCTAACTCTAAAATTAGGACGAACACAATCAACTTACTTGTCTTACTAACAATCAAACCTCTACTCATAAAATATTGGTCAAAACAACCACTCAACAGAATAATACTCCACAAGTCTCATCATGAACAGAACGACCGCCCGACCGACCGCTTGGCATCACGGGAATAAGTATGTCACCTACGCACCGGCGGCGGTCGTATTCGACCGCTGACATATTTTTTCAAAAATTGGGACTAATTAATTAATGAAATTGGTGAAATATTAGTAATGGAAGTATTTCAGTTGGTTGCCACATGCACTTTTTTCAAATTGGCACCATGGACTTTTTTAAACATTTTTTGTGGCTGTCAACCTCTTTAAAACAAATAGATAAATTTAATTCTTTAACAATTGCACGTTTTTTTTTTCAAAAAGAATTGTCCAACTTTTATCTTCCAACTGGTGTCATCATCATCATCATCATCATCATTAGCCATTTTGAGGCCATTGCTGAATATAGGCTTCTTGTGAATAATTTTATTACATCCGATCTTGAGCACCCTGAATCCAGTTGTGCTGAATACGCTTGATGTCGTCTGACCATCTTGTCGGAGGATATTCTCGACTACATTAAGCATCGTGTCTAAGTCTCCATTCTAAAATTTTCTTGGTCCATATTTCATCTCTGATTCTGACAACATGTCCTGTCCAATTTCATTTCAGCGTTGTAATTCTTTTAACTGCATCCGTAACACTAGTTTTTCTCCTATTTGATTTAAAACCCTGTCTCTGAGGGACATATTTAACATTGATCACTTTATTACTCTTTGCGCCGCTTGTATCTTATTGATTTTGGTAAGGATCAATGTTTCTGCTCCATAAGTTACTGGAACTGGAAGTTCACATTGATCAAAGCACATGGGAATATCTGATCTAAAATCTTTCCTTATTTTTCCGTAGGCTGCTCATTCTCCTGTTTAAATCTGGTGTTTGTTTGTCTCTTCCTAATTGGAAGTGTCTCTTCCTATCTCTTGGTCCAGATACCATAATTTCGGGTGACTTTGGCTTATTTTGGGAAAAAATATATTTTAGTAACTCAGGGCATTTATACAATATATTATTAAATTAAATTTCATTACACCGCACCATTAGTACCATATGAACGTTGGGAGAATTTTAATAAATCACGGTAATACTTTTTCTTCTTCTTCTTGATGTGCCTATCCGTTACGAATGTTGGCGATCATCATGGCAATCTTTATCTTATCTGCAGCAGCGCGGAAAAGCTGCACATATGTTGTATTGAACCAGATTCTGAGGTTCTTTAACCAAGATGTTTTTCTTCTTCCTGGACCTCGTTTTCCAAATATTTTTCCTTGCAGGATTGCTCGAAGGAGATCATATCTGGATTCATTTCGCATAATATTTCCGAAGAACTTTAACTTTCGAGATTTGATGGTGGTCGGTACCTCTCGGTTCTTATTCATTCTTTTGAGGACCTCCTCATTTGCGACTCGGTCAGTCCACGGGATCTTAAGCATTCTTCGATATAGCCACATTTCAAACGGTAATATTCTTTTTCTTCTTCTAATGGCGCTACAACCCTTTGTGAGTCTTGGCCTGCTTAACAATGTTCTTCCATTCTGTCCTGTCGGATACTTTCCTTCGCCACTGCCTGATGTTTATGGTTTTAAGATCCCCCTCTACGTCGTCTGTCCATCTTTTTCGGGGCCTTCCTCTTGTTCTGTTTCCTTGGGGCTTCCTTAGGGCTTAAAACGGTAATACTAGTTATATTAAAAAATATAATTTCTAAAATGTAGCCATTTCACATAAAATTTTCTGACCGTAAAAATTGTTTGGCAACCAATAATACTTCCAATAGTAAGATTAATTGCGTTGTTGCGTGTTGAAAATCTGCGAATTCTTAACAGCCTTGCACCATTATTTTAGTCTAAACATAGATGCTAAGAAGGTCAGGTGTTATTTGTAAAGTGCTCCAGAATTTAAGGGTTTTCGGGTGACTTTGGTCCTAGATTTGCAAAGGTCTTATTGGTGCAGCTGGCTCTAGTGAAGTGCCTAAACATAAGACAGTAAAGAATACAAAGTGTTTAAAGAAATACAAGATTTTGGAAACATTCAAGTACTACATATATTTCTGCATCTAATAAGAGTTATACAAATCGTACAGATCTAGAAGAGCTTTCCGTTGGAGACTTAATAATTCAACTCCTTCAACAGCTTTCGAGGAAAATTCGATGGATTTGTAAGAGGTAGTAATACCGGTTACGTTTGGGTGCAAGTAATGGTACTGGCTAAAAGAAGTTTATGGCAATGTCCTGAAGTCGCCGTAAGAAAATACTAACACTTGAGTAATATTGATTTCACACAGGCATTGGAACTTGGACATAAACAATATTTCTTTCTAGATTTGAAAATCTTCTTTTCAGATTTTTTGTTTAGAAATGATGTTCTTTATGAACCTTGGGCTCTATGTAGAATTTCATGTCAGTTTTATTTTTTTTTTGTTTGAAATTTAAATAAATATTTTTTATACCTAACAAAATGTTTGTTTCTGATTGATTTTATAGGGGGGCTTTAGCCCAAATAATAGTAATCACAGAGAATAAATGTAAAATGTAAAATGAATAAATGTGAATGTGACATTTTTAGTCCTTGTTACCATATTTCTTTTTTATATTTAAGAATCTTCGTTCCTACCACTCTACTGCTGTACCTCACGAAAAACACTTGATTTTTCTCTGAAACTGTTTCATTTATATGGTACTTTATGTTTGAATTTACATATTTGCCTAAGTCTGATAATTATACAGCTATAATTCCTTAACCTGCCACTACACGCGCGAACTGACAGTCCGCGTCCCGCGTTTGATTGAAATATAGAATTTCTCGCATACCTCCCACTATTTTCGGCTGCTTTATCTTAGTCTAGACGAAGAAGTTAGTGTGTTAACTTGTTTCCAAATTATAAGCAAATGCGGATTGAGAGTCCGCGCGCATGTACTGGTGTAACTGACATAAGTTTTGTATTTTATTGGTATAATTAACAAAAGATAATATCATATTTGTTTCAACGTATATTATTCTAGTTAGTATGTGAGCATCTAGTCCCATAATATTCATGTGTAGATTAATCTTTTTTCTGTATAATCTTACAATTAAAATTAATTCTTTTTATAAAAAAACAATCTTTGCAAGCAAAAAGATAACGCAATTTTTGACTAAGTAATTTTTTTCCAGATGGCGTCTTACGAATCAGAGCAGAACCGTCTTCAAAAGTTGATGAAAAAAGCATTATTAGATGATGAGAAAGAAAAACCTTTCTATGATGATGATGATCACCAAGAAGAAGATTGTGTAGAAGAAAGAAGTGATAATTCATAAAGCAAACAAGATATTTCGGATATTGAAGTGGAAGCATCTCCTGTCGCAGAAGCAAAAATTATTGTCGAATATACAAATCAGCATATTGCTTCAACTGCAACCAATTATTTTCGTGAAAAAAATAAATCACCTACGGACATGTGCAAGCTTCAATCACTCCTTGGATTGTTGTACTTAGCCAGCGTCTTAAAATCAAGTCGGTTTAATTTACGAGACTTATACAATACCCAAGGAACAGGTTGGAGTTGTTTCGACTTGTGATTCTCTAAACAGGTTTCAATTTCTTTTACGCCACTTAAGATTTGACAATTCTGAAACTCGAAAAGAACACAAGAAGCTGGACAAGTTAGCACCCATACGGAAAATATTTTGATGTCTTCGGTACCAACTGCAAAACTGCTTACAGTCCTTTTCATTTGGTAACTCTCTCTTTGTCAACCATTTTCCATCCACTCCTGAATGTAGGTCTCTCCAAATTTCTCTATCTTGTGCCAATTTATTCTATTTGGTAACAGTGGATGAGAAACTGGAAGCATTTCGAGGGCGTTGCTCATTTAGGCAATATATTCCAAATAAACCAAATAAATATGGGATTAAAATTTTCGCCCTAGTTGATGCCAAGTGTTACTTTACTTTAAATCTTCAAGTCTACGTAGCAAGCAACCTGATGACCCTTATACTGTGAGCAACTCTTCCAATGCGGTAGTTTTTAGATTATGTGAACACATATATTGATCAGGAAGGAATATTACTATTGATAATTGGTTCACAAGTATGAATCTGTGAGAGTCGTTGTACGCGAAAAAGCTGACGTTAGTTGGTACAATTCGTAAAAACAAAACAGAATTACCATCTGAGTTTGTCAACCCACCAAAGTCACGGTTTCTTAACAGTAGTTTATTTGGCTTTCGATAAAATGCCACTCTTGTGTCCTACAAGCCCAAGCAAAATAAATTATCCAGTCTTCATATATATATATATATATATATATATATATATATATATATATATATATATATATATATATCTATATATATATATATATATATATATATATATATATATATATATATATATATATATATATATATATATAAGCGGGGATCCTACAGCTTCTGCCGCTTCCCGCATTTCGATCGCCATCTTTTTCTATCTCTCCAGGTGTCTTCATCAATGGCTCTATCTTTCATGGTTTCCATAACACCTTGTATCCAAGACTTGGCTGGTCTTCCTCGTTTCCTTCTATTACTTGGATTGTATTCCATAGCTCTTTTTGGCCATCTGTTGTCGTCCATCCTCTGTACGTGTCCATACCATATTAACTGTCTAGTTTCTATTCTTTCAGAAGTTGTATGTACTCTATCTGTTTTTCTTCTAATTTCAGAATTAGGTATACGTTCTACTCTTGATATACGGCAAGCTCTTCTTAGGTAGTCCATTTCAACCGCGTCAACTTTTTTCTTTCCTTTTACTGTCATTTGCCAACATTCTGCTCCATATGTAAGAATGGGCTCTACAATTACTTTGTAGATAGTCATTTTAGTTCTCATAGTAGCTTTGTTGGACCAAAGTATCGAATTCAGAATTTGAACACTCTTCCTGCCTTGTTGCACTCTATAGTCTATATCTCGTTCCGTTGTTCCTTTACTGCAGATAATACTTCCCAAATATTTGTATTCGTAGCACCTTTTCATTTGTCTAATTTCCAAATCCGGGTCTTCGTCTTCACTGCCTATTCGCATATATTCTGTTTTAGACATATTCATACTCATCCCCCATTTTTCGTATTCATCTTTGAGCTTTCTAAGCATATAATCTGCATCTTCTTCACAGCTTGCAATTAGTACTTGATCATCTGCAAAGAACAGCGTTGTCAGATAATGGTTGTTAAGCTTCAACCCCATTCCCGCACATTTTTGTCTCCACTGGTGCAGTGCTTCTTGGATATATATTTTGAAAAGGCTGGGGGAAAGACAACATCCTTGTCTCAAGCCTTTCGTTACTGTAAAAACCCTTGAGAAAGTATTTCCTGTTTTTACAGTGCTTTGAGGACATTTATAGATGTTCAGTATTGCTTTTAGATATGTTTTACCAAGGTCCGTTTTCGTCAAGACACTAAATAAGAGTTTTAAAGGAACTGTATCATAAGCCTTCTCCAGATCTATAAATACCAGATGCGTAGGGAGGTTTCGAGCTGTTCTTTTTTTAATTACTTGTTGAAGGGTAAATGTGTTGTCCACTCACGATCTTCCTGCTCTGAAGCCGCTTTGTTCTTCAATTTCTTTATACTCCTCTTCTATTCTTCTTTTCAATATACGACCATATAACCTTCCCAGCGAGCTAGTTACGCTAATGCCTCTATAATTTCCGCATTCTTTTCTGTCTCCCTTTTTATAAATGGGGCTAATGTGGGCCAAATTCCAATCGTCTGGAATCGTTTGGCCTTCAATTAAGCATTTATTAAAAATATTCACTATGCTTTCCAAAAGAGCATCCGGTCCATGTTTCACCAACTCGATGGGAATGTCTCCAGGCCCGGGTGCTTTTCCATTTTTCATTTGTTTCAATTCTTTTTTCAGTTCTTCTTTGTTTATCTTATGCACCTCTGAGTTTTCTGTCATTGAAATATGGTCAGGTCTTTCCATAAATTCGTGCCTACTTTCTGTTAATAGCATTTCGTAATATTTTTCCCACTTTATATTTCCCTCATCTTTTCTTTCTTTTCTAATACTTTTTATGAATTTCCAAGCTTGTGTCACTTTGGTTCCTCCTAAGCATCGGTCCATCTCTTCGCATTTCTCTTCCCACATTTCGTTTTTTCTTTTAGTGACTTCCTTCTTTGCTTCCCTGTTGAGTCTGCTGTAAATTCTGCGGTCTTCTGAGTCTTTCGTGGATAGCCATGTTTGATAAGTTTTTTTTTTGTCTTTAATTAATTTTCCTACTTCTTCGTTCCACCACTCAGGATTTTTTCTTTTGTCAGCTTCTTCGTACCCCAATGCCTCTTTGGCCGCCTGATGAATGCAATTTTTTATATCTTGATATTCTTTTTCGGCTGTTTCTCTTCGAGTTAAGTGAGTTAGTTTTGAGGCTAGTCTAAGTTTGTAGAGGAATTGTACTGATTCTTGTTTGAGGCTTCATTATGATAATAAAATAAGTAACAGGTAAACCCAATATCATAATGGATTATAACAATACTAAAGGAGGTATTGATACCGTGGAAAAGCTAAGTGCTGCCTATAACAATGCAAGAAATACCGATTCGATGCTAAATATTGCAGGAATTAATGCCAATGTCATTTTCATTGCAACAATCCCGATAATGTAACCAGCAAAAGATTTTTTTTAAAAAGTTTAGCTAGAAAATTATTTGATAATCACCTTCGTGCTCGTGCTACTCTTTCTTGTTTGCCATCATCAATGAAATTAAAACTGGTTGAATCTAAAGATTCGCTACCGCCTCCAGCTGGAAATATTGGCCAACAAAGGGGAAGTTGCAGTTACTTCGACAAAAAAAAGAACCGTCCGACCAAGTATTCATGTGTTAAATGTGGAAAATATATGTGTTTACAACATTGCACAAATGTTTATATTGAATGTGTATAATATGCATAACAATTAATGAATAAGTGTTTGTAGTAGCAGTTCACTTTATTTTATCAGAAGAATTTTTTAGTCTGTCTCATAATTCCTATTTCAATATGCGGACTCACAGTCCGCCGCGTGTATTGGTGCAACTTTTTGAGGCGCGTGTACTGAAAGGTTGAAAAGAGTAATAACTTATAACTAATAAATAATAAAGGACATAGTTTACGACATTGTTGCTGGAAGAAAAAATGTGAGATAAATCAATCTAAATATTTAACTGAAAAAAATTAATTACATTTAAATAAGCTTATTCTTATAAACCTCGCACCAATTAGTAATTTTCATTTGTAATAGTCTTCGAGGTTGCTGGTATAGAAATGAAAATACGTAATATCTCGTAAACGAAGATACATGAGTGTGTGTTTCCGTTTACCGTTATATGATACTTAATACTGCGAATTTACTCAATTGCATAATTTGACATAAAAACCACTCTGTTTTATCACAAAGTAAGTTTACATTTGGGCACGTAACTGGCGAAGACGATATTATTGGTACGGGTGATTATCGTAAATAGGTTCATCATTATTACAGAAATTACACAATTCTGTGGACGCTGTAGCTTTTTTACTTGTTGAAAATCTTTTACTTTTCTTCTATTTTTTTTAATTACTTTTACCTGGTGGTATCCAATCTATAACTCTTCTCTTTTCTCAATATCTGCCCATATCATCTTATCCTCATTTTTATTCACGGTCTTGTTGCTTGTTAGTTTGATATTTTTGGTCCTAATAATTTATATTTATTTTTCTCTCGAAAAGTTTTTTTCCTTCTTTACCGTGAGGTGTTTGTTTTTGAATCGTTCATTACTATTAGCTTTACTTTTGTAGTTGTCTTTTACTTAAAACTTTATGTCTGGACTGATAAGATTCTGGAGCTGTTCATGCACCGATGCTAAAATGAGGTAAGTACAAGAGAAATCCTTAGAATACAACAAACCGGTATATCTATGTTTCGTGGACCTTAGAAAGGTATTTGACCAGATCAAAATAAAGAACGTTGTCCACTTGATACAAGACATACATACAGATACAACTTTTATACAAGAGAGATAGCTCTAGAAATAAGCAAAACGATTAAAAATATCTACCAAAACAACACAAGAAAAGTAGAAGAACTAACTGACCCTATCGAAGCTGACAATGAAATAATACAGGGATATTTACTGAGTCCTCTATTGTTCAACCTAATTATGGATGAAATGGCAAAAAAAGTAAGAAATAAAACAGAATACCAAATGGGAGAAAAACAACTTAAAATAGTATGTTATGCAGACGACGCAATACTACTCTCTCAAAGTGAAAATGATTTACAACTAATGCTGCACCAATTTAATATATAGCATTTTTCATATAAAATTGCTTACACGTCATTCAAGATTTACGACGTCAGAACCCCACAGCGTTGCCAAAACATCAGACTAGTTATTAAGTGAGGAATTTTTAAAGTCAACTATTTGTCAAACTATTATATTAACAGTAAATATACTTAGTGTTAAGACTACTACTGCAACACACTAAAATACATTAGAAAACATTTTAATATAAAATTATATATTCTAAATTTTAAACTTTCCTCTTTTAGGGCTTTAATTGTAAAAACGTCCCATCATTATTTCTTAGGCAAAAGAATATATCTTAAATGAAAGCTTATCAGCTTTCTACAGACTATTTATTTATTTTGGCATAATACAATCACAATACACAACAATAATTAGTTTTTAAAGCTATTAATCTAAATTTAATATGTATTTATGAATACAATTTATTAATATATAATATATTATGATCAAATTGTGCAAGAAATCAAAACATAAACAAAATTCTTACTATAAAAAAGTGGCATATACTACAACACTTTATACACTTTTGCCACACGCTGAACTGTCAATAAAATTTGTAGTATTTCTGTATCAGTTGCGTACAATTGTCTAATCTATTTAATTAAAATTATTATTTTGTGGAATATTAGACTAAAAGACTTTTATTTCATAATATTTATATTATTAATAATAACAAATGTTTTTGGTTATTTAATTAATATAATTCTAAAATTTCCAATATAATGATGATTTTATTTTTCTGATTATTGCACCATGTTGACGCCTATGAAAGATCGAGCAGTTCCGTATGGGTTTCGTATTATTAGATGTGTTAGGAAAATTTGAACTCTAAGGTTGACGTTCTGGAAATTTTAAATATAAGTGACGTCACTTTATATAAATGGTGACGTGCAAGTATTTTTATATGAAAAATGCTATAATAGAACATGTTAATTTCCCCAAAAAAAGACAAAATTCATGGTTATACCAGCAAATTTACTAAGATGTAAATTGGAGCTGGAAGGACAGATAATAGAACAAATGATGGAGTTTAAATATCTTGGCATCACATTATCTAGCTACAGAAAGCTCGAAACAGAAGTGGAAGATCAACTGAATAGAGCAAACAGAGACGCAGTTTGCCTGAATCAAACAATATCTTCTTCCTAGAGTGCCATATCCCTACGGAACGTCGGCGACTACCATGCTTATAATATTGTTATACTGATCTCGGTCTTGCGCTACGTGTAGCAATTGGTCCGCTGTCAAACCTGTCCACTGCCGCAAATTCCTCAACCAAGAGAGTTTCTTCCGTCCTATCCATTTCTTTCCTTCGATTTTACCGTTGAGAATTAGCCGAAGGAACTCATATCTTGGTCCTCTGATTATATGTCCAAGATATTCTAGTTTACGCCTCTTAATAATATTTAATAGAGTTCGTTGATGTCCCATTCTTCGAAGAACTTCGTCGTTTCTGGTTCTGCTAGTCCATGGAATTTTTAGTATCCTTTGATACAACCACATCTCAAACGCCTCGATTTTATTCATGATATCGGCGTTTAAAGTCCAAGTTTTACATCCATACAAAACTACAGACCACACGTAACATCTTGTAAACTTTTCACGGATTTCCAAATTTAATGAGTTATTGGATAATAGAGGCTTGAATTTTTGAAATGAATTTCTCACCTGTTCAATTCTACATCGAATTTCGAAGGATGAATCCAGATTTTGGGTAATCCAACATCCAAGGTATTTGAATCTCTGAACTCTCTGCAGCGGTTGTCGGTTTAATATCAGTTGGGTTGCGCCGATATCCACTTTACTGGTCACCATGTATTTAGTTTTATCGACAGTCCCCAATTTGTGCATTCCATGTCAACTCTATTGATTAGCTCCTGCAGATCGTCCATGTTTTCAGCTAGAATCACAGTATCGTCAGCGTACCGTATATTGTTAATTATTTCTCCTCCTATGATAATTCCTTTTTGATCTTTTAAAGCTTCCCTAAATAGATTCTCAGAATACACGTTAAAGAGGGTGGGAGACAGTACACAGCCCTGTCTTACGCCTCGTTCAATACTGATTGGCTTTGATTCTCTGTTGTTGGTATTAATAATGGCTGTTTGGTTCCAGTAAAGTTTGGCAATAAGTTTGATGTCTTTCTCTTCTAGTTGGATGCTCTGCAAGGCGGTAATTAGTCTGGTATGCTGAACGCGATCAAATGCCTTTTCAAAATCAATGAAGCACATATATACGGGTTTTCTTACCTCTCAACATCGTTGAAAGAGTTTTTGCATAGAAAATAGTGCTTCTCTAGTTCCAAGGCATCTCCGGAACCCGAACTGCTCTTGACTAATTATTTCTTCGCACTTGTTGTTAATTCGATTTAGAAGAATACGCAACAGTATTTTAACGGCATGGCTCATTAAACTAATGAGTCTACAATCGCTACATTTCTTAAGGTTTGGTTTCTTAGGTAGAGGAATAAAGATCGATTTTAACCAGTCCGATGGAATTTCACTGGTATCATATATTTGATTGAAAAGTACAGTGAGTTCTTTTATATTGTCATTTGAGAGTAATTTTAGCCATTCGCTGTATATTTGATCTGGTCCACTGGCTTTGTGAAATATATGATAAAACAACATGAAAAAATAAAAATATCGGGAAAGAAAGTAGTAAAGACGGTATGTATACATACCCCAATATGAAGACGATCAGTAGGAAGACCACGAAAACGATGAAACGACAACATACTGGCGGAACATTGAAAAACAGACAGACTCATAAAAAAAAAGAAGAAGACAATTACATTTTACCTAAAAATATAACGTTTCGATTTCCACTGTGGAAATCGTTCTCAAAAAAAAATATATTAATATTAATAAATAATTTTAAAAAAGATTTCCGGAGTGGAAATCGATACTTTTTTATGTAAAATGTAATTGTCATTACAATTAATTGTGACTTATTCTCCTACAAACATAGTATTTATGTGTTGACTTACTCATATTTAAATATTTTTTCAAATTTAGATCTACTATTTCCTTTGTTTTGTTAGTTAGAATCGGTAAATAGTTAAGTCTTACTTCTTCGCTGTAGCTACCTGTTCTAGGCTCTATCAGTTGTCTATTATTATAGTAAATAGTAAATAGAAAATAGTTAATTAATGTCTTGGTAGTTTTTACAATCTGAGGTGATCTTGTTTTGATGTTGTTGCAATTTATCATATCTTAAGTTTTTGGAAGCATAGCTTTCATATCGCGGTGTAAAAAGATAAAATCGACTGTAACGACAGTAAAAACTGTAACGACCATAACGAAATCGCGTGACCGCACACTACGTGGGATTAAACGCATTCCCATGGATGTTTATTAATAAAATAAAATAAAATAAAATAAAATAAAATAAAATAAAATAAAATAAAATAAAATAAAATAAAATAAAATAAAATAAAATAAAATAAAATAAAATAAAATAAAATAAAATAAAATAAAATAAAATAAAATAAAATAAAATAAAATAAAATAAAATAAAGTAAAATAAAATAAAATAAAATAAAGTAAAATAAAATAAAATAAAATAAAATAAAATAAAATAAAATAAAATAAAATAAAATAAAATAAAATAAAATAAAATAAAATAAAATATAATAAAATAAAATAAAATAAAATAAAATAAAATAAAATAAAATAAAATAAAATAAAATAAAATAAAATAAAATAAAATAAAATAAAATAAAATAAAATAAAATAAAATAAAATAAAATAAAATAAAATAAAATAAAATAAAATAAAATAAAATAAAATAAAATAAAATAAAATAAAATAAAATAAAATAAAATAAAATAAAATCGAATCAAATCAAATCGAATTAAAAACTGTTCTTTCTTTAGTCTTGCGTGCATTACATAAGAATACACCTAAATCCAACAAAGTCTATACTAGTGACGTAATGATGAATAAATGTGTAACTGACGGGAACTTTGCTAACAAGATGTTTTTCCGACGAAGCAATATTTTTACTGCGTGGGAATGTAAATCGCCAGCAATTTTAATGAGATAGAAATCAGAAATCGGACCTCCAGCATTTTAGTGTTGTCCGGCAATATTTAGATCAGACATTTTCCGGACGATAGATTGATAGATTAGGTAGTATAGAATAGCCTCTTCGTTAATCCGATTTAAATCCTAAAGATTATTTTTATTAGGAGAATTTGAAAGGTAGAATTTATAAAACTAAACAAACCAAACTCAACAGCAAGAGTTTAGTCAAATAATTATCGATGAATCACCTGCCATTCTACCATTGTTTAGGATACTGTCAAATTAACAACGGAGGACATTTGAGTCCTTAATTAGGTAGACATTAATTTATGAACTAGTATATTTTTAATTATTATGTTCAAATTTAGTTGTACATAATTTGAATCAAAAAATTTATTGAGACGATTAGACGTTTCTAATCTTTTGTATTTAAAAAACCAAAGTGACTAATGATATCTGATAAATGGTAAATCTGGCAACGTTACAAATATCAAATTTCAAATGTTTATATTACAAAATAGATGTTTCCCTGATTTTGTATATTTCAGACCATAATTGAGATATACCTCTATTATTTTTATACCTTATATATTTTGGTAGTCTTTTGTAATACAGCTGTATTATTTTCAATTATAATATCTTTTTGTATGCCACTTTAACTGATAAATTACAATACCCATCTAGTTAATGACTTTTTTTTATTTTTGTCATAACGTAAAAAAATGCATATCATCATAGAACGAATTCGCTAGTAGTACACCTGAACTTTTGATCTCTTGCGTTGTTGTCTTCAATGACCTCTACAATTTTTTATCTCTTTCGAGGTTAGCTCTCGTGCTAACTTTACTGAGAATGCGTAAAGTAGGTTGAGTTATATAAGGTGGAGTATAGTATATATCAGGAAGCCGTCTCACTTTCTCTACACCTTTAGGCATGGCACCATCCATGCTTTTACAATGAAAGTGTTTATTGATCATGATCGGTATTTGTATATACTTTGTACTATTTTAAAGAATTTAAGGCTCGCGCTGTAAGCACTGCTTTAGCTGTAATCTGTTATTGGTGTCAGCTAACTATTATACAGTGAACGGCTAAATTATGGAATATTATCATTATTTCGAGAACCGTCGAGTTTTTTATTATAAAATACCCATCTTATAACGTACATGGAGTAGGGATGACGTCACCGGTGTGGATGTAGTGACATAACCATTAATTTTTTTAAATGGAAATTGGTATAATGCGACACCTCATTTAAAGGAAAATTTAATTCTCTATTTAACGACATTACATTTTTAACTAAAATATTTCTTTAAGGGTACAAAAACAATTTTTTTAAATTTAAATTCAACTAAATTACTTAAACTAATGATTTAATTCATAATTTACTTTAAAGTAACCAAATTATGCATAACAATTATTTTAAATTAAATGTTCGAAATGCCATCCATCGGTTCCTACCATGACTTTCTGAAGTAAATACTTAAAAAAGCAACAATAAGTAAAAATAATAATGGACACAAAAAGTTATCTCATAAACACTGAAACTGTTTGTCAAATATTAATTTAAGCAAGTGATAATGGCATAGTTACTGTAATATTTATTGACGAAAATGTTTTGTTTTTGTGAATTGTCATCACTTGTCAATTATAATTTTTACTTTTGAATGCTAAATTATGGCTCACCTAAATGAAACACAACGCATAGAAATATTAATTCTTAGCGGATGCGGAGATAAAAAAACACAGAACGAGGTATGCAATTTATTCAACGCAAAATATCCAGACAGACCCATCAGCCAATCAACAGTAAGTAAAATAGTCCGAAAATTTGGAGAAACTGAGCACGTTAAACATGTTCCAAACGGTGGGCGTCCTAAAATTGAAGACAATGTGAAACTTGATATTTTATTAAATGTACATGACAATCCTCACAGTAGTTCAACATAAATGGGTGAATATGCTAGAATTTCCAACGATCGGTATAACGTATTTTAAATCAAGAAAAATACCATCCCTACAAAATTCAAATACATCAGGAATTAAATGACTACGATCACGATCGCCGATTTCAATTTTCTGAAATTATGCAGGATTTATGTATCCATAATCCATATTTCATCAATCAAATCCTTTTTTCCGATGAAGCCACATTTTTTATACATGGTACCGTGAATCGTCAAAATTGCAGATATTTGAGTCGAGAAACCCCACATTGGATGACTGAGTCACATATGCAATATCCTCAGAAAATAAATGTATGGACAGGGATCATTAATGACAGAATCATTGGCCCTTTTTTCTTTGAAGAAAATATAACAGAAGAACGTTAATTAACTTTTTTGAGAAATCAACTTATACCTGTCCTTGCTAACATGTATCCAAATACCAATAATCCTTTACCTAGTGAAAATATCTGGTTTCAACAAGATGGAGCCCCTTCGCATTACGCACGTGAAGTACGTCAATTTTTAAATCATTGCTTTCCCAGGAGGTAGATCGGAAGACGAGTTTTATAGACTGGCCAGCAAGGTCGTCAGATCTAACACCTCTAGACTTTTTCCTGTAGGGTTACAAAAAATCAAATGTTTATGTCAATAGACCCCAAAACTTACAGGACTTGAAAGATAGAATTAGGCATGAAATGAGTCTAATTACTCCAGAAGTCATCCGCAATGTACTTGTTGAATGTGTCCGTAGATTCGCATATTGTCAAGAAACCGATGGATGGCATTTTGAACATTTAATTTAAAATAATTATTTGGTTACTTTAAAGTACATTATGAATTAAATCATTAGTTGTAATTTAGTTGAATTTAAAAAAAAAATGTTTTTGCACCCTTTTGCACCTTAAAAAAATATTTTAGTTAAAAATGTAATGTCGTTAAATAGAGAATTAAATTCTCGTTTAAATGAGGTGTAGCATTATACCGATTTCTATTTAAAAAAATTAACGATTACGTCACTACACCTACACCGGTGACATCATCCCTACTCCATGTACGTTATAACATGGGTATTTTATAACAAAAATCGACCTATTTTGGGATTTCCCTCAAAACTCGACAGTTCTCGAAATAATCATAATATTCCATAATTTGACCGTTCACTGTATACTTCTTTTTTTAAAACAAAAATTTGTTTAATTTACTAATGTTTGTATTTTGAGAACGATTTCCGAAGTGGAAATTGAAAAGTCAATAAACGTAATTTAACCCTTAATTGTGGCTTATTCCCATTTAAATAGTAATTACTTTAAAATGCCACAAGAAAATAGCTTCAGAACAATATTAAGGATATCTTACCCATTTGGAAGCAAAGATAGGAAATACAATTGGTAATATTAAAACATGTTTAGATGTTGAAGACGCGAATAATCGAATCAGGAAAGAAATTCTCACAGCATACCAGGAGCACTGCCCAATCAAAACCAGATGAATAACAGACAAACGCCTTGGTGGTGTAAAAAACTGAAAAAATTAAGAAAAGAATTAGGGAGGCTATCGAATAAAGCCAAAGAATTCGGGAACTGGGAAATATACAGAAAAACTCTTACCGAATACAATAAAATAAGAGTGAAAAGGAATCTTGAAGGGGGTTCTGCCAGAGTATTTCAGATATACCTGCCAGCACTAAAATTCACAAGATTCTTTCCAAGGATCAAACACAGGGACCAAGCCTACTTAAAATACCTAAATGCTTCTTTGCTGAATCTAAAAAATGCTACAGCTCTTATTACAGAACTATACTTCTCAGATTCAACTATTATTGATAAGCAAACTCACGTTGATAACTTAAAACGACCTAACCGTCCTAGGAAAGCAGACTTAGAATTCTCTGTAATAAACATTAAACCGGAACACTGTAAGATATACTGGGCTATACACAACTTTGCTCCATTTTAATCTCCAGGATGGAATATTTCCTGCCCGACTACAAAAAGGATTGGGCATCCTATTGCCATTCTAACAACACTCTTAAGGGCTAGCATAGCATTTGGATATATACCGAATACTCGGACAACAGTAAGTGTAGTGTATATACACAAAATAGGACGACAAGACAACGTCCTACCTAAAACCTACAGGCCGATCAGTCCTATCATTTCCGTTGAAAACAATCGAATAAATTCTTGATAAACACATTAAGGAGGAGCCATTGAGAGATCACCCTTTCAATGGCAACCAGCATGCATATCAGGAAGAAAAATCAACAGAAACAGCTTTTATCAAAGTAGTTCAGATAATCAGTCACTCTATTAATAATGAAGAGATTGGATTAACTGCTTTCCTGGGTATAAAAGGTGCATTTATTAATGCACATCATCAAAAGGGATATCCGCTACCATATACATATACAATTGAATCAAAGCAATGCTGTAAAATAGGCTGATTCTAACCGACCTGTAAAGAGGGAAGATTCTAGTCAAGACAGCTAGGGTGTGTCTACAGGGGGAGTGCTTTTTCCCTTTCTGTGGTCACCCCTGGCGGATCACTTGGTTTCTCTCCTTGACGCACATGAAGTAGAAGTGCAGGCCTTTGCAGATGATCTGATAATTATGGCAAGAAGAAAATATGGAAATGGTCTATCCAGCACATTCTAGCACACAGAATATTAAATATCCTTACTAGATGATGCGACAGGGAAACAATCTCTGTCAATCCTTTCAAGTTTCACAAGGAGACGGAACCTCGGTAACATCTGAATTCCCGCTTTTTATAAAAAAAAACTTTTAAAGAGGCAAATGAGGTCATATATCTAGAAGTAATTCTGGATAACAGGCTTAGATGGAGCGCCCATTTTGTAGGAATAACCAATTAAGCAAAGGTTTCCTTTTTGACATGTGGGAAAACATGGGTCTGAAACAAAAACAGATGTACAAACTATTTATGACTGTAGTTAGGCCTATGATTACGTATGACATACTAATATGGTGGTCTAAATGCCAACAAAAGACCATCAAAGAGAAGCTAAATAAGCTTCAACAACAAGCATGCTTAATCATAACAGGAACAATGTCGACTACCCCAACCGCCTCCATAGAGGTAATGGACCTCCCTTCATTACACACATGGATAAAAAAGGAGGCAAAAGTAGGAACATATGCAAGGCAAATAAGATACCAGGAAGCAGGGCAAAAGGATATCGGAATCAAATCTGGAGAGATAATTAAAAAATCAGAGCTAGAAATGATACCAGATACAATGCAATCTAAATATAGTTTCGAAAAACTGTTTATCGTCCTCACTTCACGAAGGGGCTAATGGGAGTCGAATAAAACGAATCTCATAATGGCAAATCAATGCATCAATGCTGACATACATAGGGATTTAAAACCAATTAAGGAGTGGGAGCCAACATATGCGGAGAGAAACTAAGTTTAAGCCTTAGGCAAATCCTAGGTAATCACTCTACTATCTCTCAAGCGGAAATATATGCTATGGAAATGTGCCTACGGAAACTAATCACAATTAACTGTAGAGACAAATATATAAAAATTATTTTCTGACAGGCAGGCGTCAATAAAGGTAGTAGAATTTAATCGGATTAACTCCAAATTAGTCTGGAACTGTCTTTAGAATTTGTTTCGGATTGCAGAAAGTCGTCAAGTAAGTTCAGTCTAGGTGACTGGTCATACTGGTATTGATGGGTACGAGTAAGCGGCCCTATTTGCCAGAAAAGGGACAAAAGAAACATTTTTGGCATAACAAGCATAACCAAAAAACATTATTGGACTGGGTGGAATGGTTGAAGTGTAAACACTGGTATGAACAAGTGGATCTTAAACACTCGAAGGCTTTTATATATGAACCTTCAAAGAAGAGATCCAAAGATCTACTAGATATGAATAGGAGTGATCTGCGCATTGTCGTAGGTCGTTTAATAGGACACTGTCGCCTTAAAGGGCACATGAACAAAATCGGACTAGCAGATTATATCAGGCTGATGTCGAGGCTGCTGAACACGTTATGTGCAACTGCCCAGGGTTGGATAGGATAAAGCTCAATACATTTGACCATTACCAACTCGAGCCCTACAACTTTGCAAAAGTGTCACCCAAGGTTATAATCGACTTTTTTAAAAAGTCTGGGCTGAAAGGACAACTTTAACCTAGGTATGAGCCACAATAGACTTCTTAGGTCGAGTGAAAGTGTAATCAAGCGCTTACTCATACTGAACCTAACTTACATTGATAAACTAGAATGTTTAAAATTGGAAACCTCATTTGATTATATCATTTGTTTAAGTACTCTGCTTTGAATATTGCTCTCAGTCTATAATAAAGATTTAAAATGATATTGATCTTGAGTGGCAAGTTTTTTTTGTAAAAGTTGTTACAAACATACTACGTCTATTCACTGAAAAATTAAATTTCACAATTAAAAAATTGTATCTAAATGGAAACCATGTCCTTGCAAAATTACTGCTTTGTAGGTCCAATTCAACTTTTTTAGGATATTTTTTTTTTGAAGTGATAAATAATTTAACTAGAAATATACTACAAGGAGTTAACCTTACACAACAAAAATTTTAATTTGTTGATGAACTGGTTTTTTTACGTTGATAGTTGAAAACTATTCTATCTTCTGTAAAATTTGTAAGTGTCCCATCTTAAAAAGTGGTACCAAGTTTTAAATAAACAATTTTTTTATAAATATAATTTTAAAATTTAAATATTTTAATTTACAACTAATCCCTTCGTAAAATATAGCAAAAAATACACTAAAATGCAATATATTGTTATTTATACAAAGTTTATAGTTTTTAAAAATTGTAACAGTGTAAATGTCACATGTTTTTGATTTTTCTGTTAATAATTATTTTAGTTCAATTTCTTTTAATTTTATTCATTTATAAACTTTATCTTTTATTTTACTATTTTTATTCTTAAAATAGTTGGCGTCCAATTTTTTATTCAACTCTTAAATCAACTAAATATCCTATTAAATCTCTATTTTTCATTTTCAAATTTCATTTCTTTAAGTTATAATTGCTGTATTTGACTCCAGTTTGTTAATGTCACAGACATGGTACATATAAATTTCTATTCCGTACTTTAGTCGACAAACGATATTTGTCAGTTGACAACTCTGCTTTGTTATGTCACACTTCAATGCTAGAGAAAGGGAGACTAGTTCTGGCGTATTCCAAGAACAGCTGGAACCTTACTCAGCCTTTATACCAACGATACAGCAATAGCGGCCAAATATAGAAACATAGTTTTTGCAGTAAACAACTTGCAAAAAGCGTTGGAAAACATTGACGAATGGAGTTTGAAATAGAAAATCGCCATAAACTCCAAAAAACGCAAGCGGTGCTCTTCAAAAAGCGACATCAACAGCCAGAGGAACAACTAACAGTGCAAGAAATCATCATTAAATGTAAAAGCGAATCAAAATACCTGGGAGTCATAATGGACAAATTACTCACATTCACAGAACATGTAGATGCTACAATACAAAAAGCAAACATGGCAAAAGCGTCAATAAGAGGACTCGCAGGTAGAAAAAGTAAACTGGGGACAAAAACAAAAATGAGATTGATAAATAGTATCATACTACCGATACTTACGTACGCATCTCTCGCTTGGGAACACGTATGTAATACAACAAAGAAAAAGGTACAAGCGGCCCACAATTGCAGCTTAAGGGAAGCAGTTAACGCTCCAAGATATATATATATATATATATAAGCGGGGATCCTACAGCTTCTGCCGCTTCCCGCATTTCGATCGCCATCTTTTTCTATCTCTCCAGGTGTCTTCATCAATGGCTCTGTCTTTCATGGTTTCCATAACACCTTGTATCCAAGACTTGGCTGGTCTTCCTCGTTTCCTTTTATTACTTGGATTGTATTCCATATTTTTTTTTGGCCATCTGTTGTCGTCCATCCTCTGTACGTGTCCATACCATATTAACTGTCTAGTTTCTATTCTTTCAGAAGTTGTATGTACTCTATCTGTTTTTGTTCTAATTTCAGAATTAGGTATACGTTCTACTCTTGATATACGGCAAGCTCTTCTCGGGTAGTCCATTTGCCAACATTCTGCTTCATATGTAAGAATGGGCTCTATAATTACTTTGTAGATAGTCATTTTAGTTCTCATAGTAGCTTTGTTGGACCAAAGTATCGAATTCAGAATTTGAACACTCTTCCTGCCTTGTTGCACTCTATAGTCTATATCTCGTTCCGTTGTTCCTTTACTGCAGATAATACTTCCCAAATATTTGTATTCGTAGCACCTTTTCATTTGTCTAATTTCCAAATCCGGGTCTTCGTCTTCACTGCCTATTCGCATATATTCTGTTTTAGACATATTCATACTCATCCCCCATTTTTCTTATTCATCTTTGAGCTTTCTAAGCATATAATCTGCATCTTCTTCACAGCTTGCAATTAGTACTTGATCATCTGCAAAGAACAGCGTTGTCAGATAATGGTTGTTAAGCTTCAACCCCATTCCCGCACATTTTTGTCTCCACTGGTGCAGTGCTTCTTGGATATATATTTTGAATAGGGTGGGGGAAAGACAACATCCTTGTCTCAAGCCTTTTGTTACTGTAAATACCCTTGAGAAAGTATTTCCTGTTTTTACAGTGCTTTGAGGACATTTATAGATGTTCAGTATTGCTTTTAGATATGTTTTACTAAGGTCCGTTTTCGTCAAGACACGTATATACTAAATATAAAAAAGATTTTTTTTATTTTGTTTTTTTTTAAACATTACATACACCCATTTTTTTCCTAGATAATAAAATTTAATGTAGCGTGGGATAAAATATTTTTATGTTCTAAAATTATTTTCTGAACACTTTAATTTATTTACTTAAACATATGTAATTCCTGCATAATGTAGTTCAAAGTACAGATGGAATAAATTATTAAACAATTTCTCTATTGTTTGTCCAAGAACTAAATATGCAACTTGCGTCGGAATGTGAAAAATACGTACAAAATCTCATTTAGTGTTAGTAATTGAGGATGAGACCGGAGTGGATGTCCCTGAATATTATTTAAATAAATATATTTTATACTCACTGTAAAATCGCTATAATTATAAATTTTAGTGGCAAGATTTGTTGAGTTATTAGCAATAAATAATTTTGTATAATAAAAACCCAAACGCTAATTTAATGAAATTGATAAAATATAATTATGTTCGTATTTGGCAACATATTTCCGGTTTTGCGCAAAACGAAAATGATATGCTAACGGGTATTGCCAAAAAAGTTGGCCACAATCTTGATTTAAATATAAAACACAAAATATTATAATATGATTAAAACAATTTTATTGACCGTTTTAACAAGTTGCGTGAGGATGTCTGATCCTGATACTTACTCCGAACTGAATCTTATGTATTAATAAAACTCCTATAAGATAATTAATAAATATTTATTATTAATTATTAATCATAATTATAGTGAAACAACAAAACATTTTTGCATGGCTCACATGTATGCCACCAGATATACCTAAGATAAAGGAACCAGAAACCTTGCACCGGGAACGGATTGGGCACATGTTTGTCGCAAGGATAAGATTTAAAATATGTTATTATACTCGTATACAAACAAAAAAGCTAATATATTATAAGTACAATACTCTTAGGTCTTGTGAAAATTTGCAACACATGTTCCAACACACAAGACTAGTTTTTCCTGACACGTAAGGCAATGGTACAGAACGCTTTTTTTATTTTATTTTTTATTTCGGGAGCATTATCTACTAGGTTTGTAAGAAACATCGCTTAGTTCAACTCATCTATCTCACTATTACTTTTAAACAAGATGTGTAATAGTTCTTCTTTACTAAAATTCTTCGATTTTTTTAAAGATATTTTACACGATTTAGAAATTTTAGGCTGCTACGGACCTGCTTTCAAATTTTATCAAGAGGATACATGGGTGGCCTTCCTGACAGAAATGTTTAAAAAACAAAACGAAGAACCTTTACCAGAAACGCCAAATATAATAACTGAGGAAAAGACCGAAATCTCCCAAAACGATGTGAAAGAAGGAATATACAAATTAAAATACAGAAAGTCACCAGGAGAAGATCAAATACCAAATGAACTCTTACAATATGGAAGTGATCATCTTGTACAACAACTGCAACTTCTTATTAATAAAATAATCACCACGAACAGAATACCAGATGAATGGAGGAGAGCGATCATGGTGATGTTCTTCAAAAAAGGAGATAAGAAAGACCCCAATAATTATCGAGCAATAAATCTATTAAATACAACACTCAAATTGACAACAAGAAAAATAGCGACAAAAATAAACGAACGAATATCTCTGCAAGAGGAACAGCAAGGGTTTCGGATAGGAAGATCATGCACGGATGCAGTTTTTGTAATAAGACAAATAAAAGAAAAGTCGCTAGAAGACAACAAACCAGCATATATGTGTCTGATAGATTTGAAGAAAGCGTTTGAAGAGTGAGAATTCGGGACGCGATACATTTATTATATAAAAAGGGAATATCACTGGATTTAGTAAAAACCATTAAGAATATATATAAAGATAACATAGCTATGGTAAGATGTAAAGGAAAACTATCGCAACCTATCAAATATGAAACTGGCATTAGATAAGGAGATTCGCTGAGCCCATTATTATTTAATCTGATAATGGATGAAATCATAATAAAGAAAGTTAAAAAAAGAAGAGGATATAGAATGGGAAAAAAGGAAATAAGGATAATATGCTACGCTGACGACGCAATAATAACAGCCGAAAATGAAGATGACCTACAAAGATTGATTAAAAAATTCGAAGATACGGCGCTCATATACAACATAGAGATCTCAACAGAAAAAACTAAAGCGATAGTGATATCAGCGGAACTGAGAAGATGTAAACTAGTCGTAAATAACAAAATAATAGAACAAGTGATGGAAACTGAATACTTGGGAATAAAACTGTCAAGCTGCGGAAAAGTGGAAGAAGAAGTACAAAAACAAGTGATCATGGCAAACAGAGCAGCAGGATGTCTCAACAACACAATCTGGAGAAACAAATACGTCACAACGGAAACGAAAATCAGGATATATAAATTAACAATAAGACCGATAATGACGTACACAGCGGAAACAAGAGCAGATACGGCGAAAACACAAAGACTACTGGAAACAACAGAAATGAAAGTCTTACAAAAAATAACAAACCAAACTCTAAGAGACAGAGTAAGAAGTGAGGAAATACGAGCGAGATATGGTATAGAGAAAATAAACACGTGGACCAAAAGAAGAAAAGTGGAATGGAATCAACACATCGAAATATTGACAGAAAATAGACTAGTGCGAATAGCAAGAGACAAATCGCCAAATGAAAGAAGATCATTGGGACGACCGAGGAAAAGATGGTCAGACAACGTCAATTGAGGCTAAAAACCGAAGTAAAACAGACATTTTGCCTATTTATAAAGTAGGAAGAAGAAGAAGAAGATATTCGAATAATTAGAAGTTACAAAGAACTGCGTAACTTTCAACGTTTTTTAATGACGATTTTACAAATATTTACTCCACCCTTGTCAACTCGAAGATCATAAGTGGTTTCAACCTTTTGTAATTTAAGTTTATATCTGTAAGATAATAATAATTATAAACAAAATTTTTAAAAATACACTTCAAAATATATTTATTAAAATATTACCCAGCACAACATTATTTTTATTTGTGTGTATTTGTTATCCAACAACCTGATAGTAAATTTAAATCATTCGTCGCACTACTGACAAAAAAATACATCTTAAAACTGTGTATACTCAATGGCATACATGCGCGCCGTCCGCACATTGGGGAGCCACCATGTGGCTCACATGTATGCCATCCGCACGGAACGTGTCAAAATAGAGTTTGCCAAAAATAATAGACAGTTTTGCCGAAAAAAGTCGATTTCATACCCACAAGCTAAAATTTATTTTAATCGATAGAATATTCACGGGAATCTATTTATTTAAAATAATGTTTAAACAACTAAAAGAATTATTTTGTGGCTTGGCAAATACTTTTTCTTGATAATTTTTGTTATTTTAAGACGAAAGTTGTGTTCTCAATTTTTTCGTAAAATGCTTAATTCAAGCGTAAAATGCAAATAAACAATTAAAAATGTCAAACGAAGACAATTTTAGCATTTTTCGAGATCATTTTTCAAAAAGTTGAACATCGAATTTAAAACAAACACCATGAGATGAAAGCTTAAGCCAAGTAGTTTCAAAATGTAAGTTTCTATTTTGATTATACGAGCCCTAACAACTAAAATGTTCGGACAAACGAAAATTTATTGACAACGTTCATCTTATTAACTTTGCTTATTGAACCAAAGAACGAGATCAACAATGCATTAAACTCTATCATTAATAACAAAGCATTCAAATGGTTCGGCCTCTATAAACGTTGAATTTCAAAGTTGGCTGAAAAATAAACCAAAATGTTGTATAACATTGTATGGTGACAACTAAATGTTCTGAAAATTCAAGAAATTACTATTTTAATATGGGTTTACATTGCCAGGCGCCTTTACAATCACGGCAATTCTGTCTGGTATTGTTTGTACTAAGGATTTACACATATCAGGGTCGAAACTATCCCATAATTTACCTGATTTACTCTTCAAATCGGCGACGGTTCTCTCGGGATCAATACAAAATTTCTGTAACCTTATGCCACAATGCCTCAATAACATCAAGGTCTGGACTGTTCGAAGGCCATAAGAACGCTTTAATGTTATTGTCTTCAAACCATTTTTTAGGTTTTTAGCTATATGACATGCAGGTTTTCTCCAAACTCTCATTTTTCTTTAATCAGGGTAAAGGCAAAACCTAGCTGCATATGTGAATAACACAGAACCACATTTTTGCAAATTCCACTGCACATGTTCTTGTGCCCAACTTAATTTGATTCCACGATTTCCATGACGTAACACGCCAACCCTCAATGGACGTCTGGCGGGCAGGTCAGTTTTATGCAATCTCTTCCTCAAGGTTTGGTCACATACAATAATGGTGTGAATATTTTTTAACGCCCCACAGAGTTCACGTGCAGTTATACTCACATTGCGACGAGCTAATCCTACCACATACCGATTCTGTTGAGAAGTAGTTTCACGTTGACGACCTCCCTGTCTTTCAGTGACATTACCAAATTTGTTCATATTGACGCAACAATCTCAAAATCATGGTCCGAGACACGTTAACATGACGTGCAACATCAGCTTGTGAAAGACCAGCCTGAAGCATATTCACAGCATTTACCATAAGAACATGTGTTAAATGCAGATGCTCCATGACTATCTTTGCGTTTAATAATTTTGTTTTAGTAAAATTTTAAAGTAAAACCTATCATAATTTGAAGCACTAATTCTTTATAATTTGAAGCAAATAATCCCATGAATTTGAGGCGCTGTCACTTTTGCTTTAATAAAGCAGTGCAATTGGCAGATTAATTTACATAGCATACTATAGCACTATATAATTAAAATATAGTTGCGCATTTTAAAGCTTACTTGTCTTGAGCTTTCATCTCATATTTTTATTTTTGTAAATTCGATGAACAACGTATTGAAAAATGGTCTCGAAAACACAAAGAAAGAAACTTTGGTCCTAAAATAACCCAAATTGTAAAAAAAGTGGTTTTAAACCAAAAAAGCAATTTATATAATTTGCTTAAAAATTTATATAAATAAATATTGGTATAAATAGACATTTTTCGACAAAAGCCACCCGCCTAGGTATAACGATTCCAATTTTCACTCATTTTGTTAAAGTACGGGATCCCATTGGAAGGTTCAAAACGAATTTAATCAAATTCACATTTTTACATACATTGGTAACAGGTTGTCAGTCAAAAATATTTTAAATATTTACTTTTATGGATGGAAAAGGTTTTATTTTGTTAGAGCTTACTATGAGTTCGCTCTGAGGAAGCCAAGAGGCAGAAATATGCATATCAGCGAATGGTGCTACGCTGTAACCAAATTAAACTTTAACTCTCTTTTTTATTTTACATTTTACTGTAGTATGGAGTATTTAGGAAATCTTTTTCACCAAGAGATTTCTGCCTAGACGAATTAGTATGACATGGATACAAATTATCAATCCCCGTGCCAAAGCATTTCGGTTCATTTACCTGGCATCCGACACATGGGGTGTGAGAAACCCCAGAGTTCACAGAGTAATCGTTATAAGTTCAAATTTTACTCCAAACGCCAACAGCGCTTCAGTAACTTTTGAATACATATTTGTCCACAATCTGATGTAGTCAGATCAGTCGGCAACTAGATATACAGTGAGTGGTGTCGGTTTCAAGTTGTCTGAGGTTTGTCACACCCCACGTGTTGGAACTCGTTTAGTTTATTTTTTCCGTTTTTAGTTCGTACTTCTACGTAATTTTCAGAGGTAAGCCATCTTATACATACTATTTATATTGAGTTATTCATAATTTTTACTCTGGTAGATTTGGAAATAATGGGCGACTATGAAAAAGAGCAGGCTCATCTCATGCGTATGTGGGAAAATTAAGACGAATTTATTGATCAAGATTATTCAGAGACAGAAGATAATATTGACAATGTAAGTATTAACAGCGATTATTCCGATATGGAACAAAAACCCAAAAAAGAGAATGGAAATCAGCAAGCTGTTGTAGAAAGTATCAGACAAGGTTGTTATTATTCTGAAAAGAATGGAATAAAATGGAGTAAAGAAGCCAATAACCGAAATGTTCGAACCAAAGGAGAAAACTCAATAATTACACATTTACCGAAAGTCAAAAATCACTCAAAGCATTCCAAGACACCAATTGAGTGCTTCTTGCTATTTATTGATAGATAAATGATTGCTGACTTGGTTTAGCATACAAACCAACGAATTACAGAAAAATCTGAAAGTTGGAAGAACTCTCCACAATATGGGAATACATCTGTGATAGAAATCAAGGCTGTGTTGGGGCTCCTTTATCTGTTTAGTGCATTCAGAAATAACCATCCTCATTTATATTAATTGTGAAACACTGGCGGAACAAGAATAGACGTTTTCCGTTGCCAAATGAGCCAACGTTGATTTGAATTTTTAATTTCATGTCTAAGATTCGATAACAAACAAAACCGTGAAGAAAAAATCAAGTTAGATAAACTAGCTCATATCAAAGCTTTCTTCGAGAGGTTTGTGGAAATTTGTAAATCTGCATATTCTTTCTCTGAATTTTTGACAAATGACGAGAAGCTTAAATCGTTCAGGGGGAGATGTGCTTTCAGGCAATATATACCAAATAAGCCATCGAAATATGGAATCAAGATACATACATTAGTTGATGCACGAATGAACTACCTGCTCAATATGGAGATGTATATTGGACGACAGCCGGAAGGTCCAGTCCGAGTTAGCAATTCCTCCAGAAGACATTGGAGAAAGATTGGTTGCTCCTGTGTCTGGGACCAAACGCAAAATAACATTTGATAACTGGTACACTACTCGTGATCTCTTGGTGAAGTTGCGTGAGACTCATAATTTAACTGCAGTAGGTACTATCAGGAAAAATAAACCTAATTTGCCCATATAGTTCCTGCAAGGAAAAGGAACAGAAGTTTTTTCCAGTATATTTGGATTTCAGAACGGATACACTATTCGTTCGTATGTACCAAAGAAAGGAAAAGTTGTTTTACTTATATCTTCTCTCCACCATGATACAACAGTAACAGATACTTATAACAAACTGCCTGAAATTATTATCTTTAATAATTCAAACAAAGGCGGAGTTGACGTAGTAGACGAGCTATCTGCAACGTATAATGTAGCACGCAACAGTCATCACTGGCCTTTGACAATTTTTTCTCTCTAATAAACACTGTAGGAATCAATTGCCAGATTATTCACAGACAAAACGACGATAGTCCTAACATTGCTTGAAGGCTTTTCCTGAAGAAACTGGGTTTCCAATTGATTAAAGAACATTAAATAGAAAGAATGAGTAACCCAAGATTATCTAGAGAGTTGAGAAGCAATATCCGAAAGATTTCAGGTGAACATTTTGAACCGCCTGCAAAGAAACCTAATCAGAAGGGACGATGTTCAAAATGTCCCAGAAATAGAGACAGGAAAATTAGATACGTGTATGAGGCATGTGAACACTGTGTTTAGAACAATTGCTCCAACTTTAAGAACTGATAACTTAATAATTAATCTGTAGAATTTGATTCTGTTTTTTTCTTTGATAAGCTAAATACTCCTTCTATTGCAGTTTCTTGTATTCATACTATTAATTTTGATAGAAATGTATTAATTCTCCGCTCATAATACACCTTTTTTTTCTCAAAAAAAAAAATTGTTATTTCATATACTTGGCAATATGTGCAATAGTAATCTATTATTAGCAAATGTTCAAATCTGGAATTTATTACCGTAATGTATCCTGAAGCTATATTATTACATATTATTATAAATCTATGAGATATAGGAATGAGAATATTTTCAACTTGGGGTTTGTGACAACCCACGTATCGAACAGCGTTACAAAATTTCACCTGTCATATGCTGGGTTAATATAATTGTCTAACCTAAAGTTTATAATGATGCATTCGCTGTAATATGTCTACCTTGTTTGTAGAAAATCTTTATGCATTAATTTGATTTTTGAATTAATAGTATCCAAAAAAATGGCGTAATTGATGTTCTGTTTTTACGAAAATCAAATTGTTTTGAATTATTGTGTTATCCCTGTGGTTTTACATCCCCTTTTAGATGACCTTTTCTCTTGTGAAACATATCTTCAACGTTTTAAATAGTAATATTCTTTTTCTGTCCCAGCAAAAGTCACTAAGAAAATTTAGTGATTTTTGCCTGGTTTGCTTTCGACTTATTCAGTCGAATGCAACGAGTTATACAAGCGTAGACTCTTACCAGAAAATTGAACCTGATTTTTTAAAGAAGCTGGTGTATTTAACTTAAAATTGTATGTAATGAACATATTCAGATAATTTTCAAAATATTCAGGATAAAACGTTAAAAAATTGTTAACTGTGACATAGATTTTTCGTTTTTTCTAAATTTTCGACCATTTTTTCAGCTAAAGCGTATTCATATTCTATTTTTGTAGAGGTGTCGTCTGGAGTATAATGTAGATCGATAATAATAACAAACAAGTTGCAAAACACATTCAAAATATAATTTAACGCTATCGGCTATACTATTTAACATTCTTTAAATATTACTCTAATAGCTTGTTTTTGTAAAATTATTTGGAAAACCTGTTTGTGACTAACATTTTAATGTGAACATAATTGTAGAAATATTTAAATCTTTTAGGCTGTTAAAATAATAATCTGACTTGTTGCCTCATAAACCTAATTGTTTGAGACTTAAAAATATTTTTGTTAGTATTTAGCTATATTCTAAATTATATATTATGTTTCTTAATTATAAGTGTATTAAAGTATCTAATTATTATTTAATATACAACTAAACGCGTCCTAAAAATTTTATTATTATTTCCATTGTGCGTACCAGCTGTTTAAGTAAAACACTAATAATATTGCCGGATGAAAGGCGTGAGGAAATCAAAGGGCCAAGTAGTGGAGCTGATATGTTATTCCGCCGCATTATTCGCCAAAACAGAAGACGACACACGTCTTCAATACAACAGCCAAAAAACCAATAATATGATAATATCAGCAGAAAAAAACCAAATGTATGACAACTAAATACCCACAACGATGTAAAATCGAAATTGATGGGAAAATAATAAAGCAGAAAGCAAGGTTTAAATAGATGGGAATAGATATAACTAGTTACGGAGATGTTGAAGAAGTAGTACGACAACAAAGCTTAAAAGGCAGTAAAGTGGCGGGATCTCTTATTGACACAATCTGGAAGAACAAACACCTAAGACAAGACACAAAAACAAGAATCTATATAGCAGACATTAGACCTATATTATTATATACGGCGGAGACAAGACCTGACACATCTAAAACGAGACGACTACTAGAAAAATTACTATTTTAAATGGGAATAAGCCACAATTAAAGGTTAAAGTACGTTTAACGTTTCAATTTCCATTTCGGAAATCCTTCAATTGAAACGTCAACAAACGTACTTTAACCTTTAATTATGGCTTATTCCCATTTAAATAGTAACTACTCTAACATGTCACAAAAAAATGACTACTAGTAACAACAGAGATGAAATTACTTCGACGAATATCAGGGAAAAGTCTGTTGAATAGGGAGAAAAGCGAAAACATAAGAAGAGCATACAATATAGAAGACATAAATGGATGGGTGACAAAAGAGAAACAGAAGTGGAACGAACACATTAGTAGAATATGGGAGAATAGGATAGGACGAATAGCACGAGATAACTCACCAAATGGACGAAGAAGTATTGGCAGATCAAGAAAAAGATGGTACGATAATTTAAACAATTTAGGAGGCCAATATTGAAGAAGAAACAGGCTTTAAAGCCTACATACAAGAAGAAAAAAGAAGAAGAAGAATTACAAAGTAAGATGTTCAATATAATTTTTTTTAAACACATAAAGAAAAAAACTAATCAGCTGTATAATAAAAGTAGTATAACTCGATTGGATAATAATGATTTTAAAATGCATATAAAAGGCATAAAAAGAGTCACTGACGAAATGCACAGGAGTGGAATAATAAAGTATTTAATTCTACTGAGAATAATAATAAACATAATAACAAACTCCTTCCACTGCTCAACATTATTTCTTCAGCTTGTTTGTTTAATTTTCTATTTGTAGCTTCTAGAATGTGTTTTGTCAGTTATTCAATGTTCCTATAACTAAATTTTCCTTACCAATATTTTTGCTAAGAGTAGCGTTCTAAAATCAGTTATTTTGAGGAACTCATATGGGAGTTTGGCCTATTTTCGTATAAGGCGCAACCCCCTACGAATTTGACTGAGTATTTGTAGCGTAGATACCCAGAGGTAGCAGAAATATCTGGCGGGACGAAAACCTACACCCGAGGTTTAAAATGTAATATGTCGGTCAATAGGTCCCGGGGCTAACCATATGAGGTGGCGACTCTAACGAATTTTCTATTTGACAGTTCTATAGTCCTTATATTCAAAAGTATACTGTAAAAATGTGCATGTCATTCAGATTATTATTTACTGAGTTACAGTGTTTGAAGTGACGATGCATTTGTGATTTTGATGATGGAAAAGCAAAGGAAATTAGAAGGTAGAAGCGTCAATGAATACAAACAATTGCATAAGAGAACCATGACTGAAGGAGAAATGTACGGAAATTGAAACACTTTAAGGCAAACATGACGATTTCCATAGGCATACAAAAATTAAAGAGAACACCAAAAAACAACGCAATACAGGTATATTTGTAGACATCGAAGGTCAGATTTTGACTACAATTTGTAATATTATAAACATCACATGTTTGCTATTTTTCTTTAAATAATTATTTTATTACAATTTACTTTGATTTTATTCATCAAAAAACTCATTTAAATTCAAAACTAAATATCCAATTTAATCTTTATTTTATATTTTTAATGTTTATTTATTTTAGTTATATTTTCTGTATTTGACTCCAGTCTGTTCTATAATATCAAAGACATAGAACGTATAAATTTCTATGCCCCACTTTGACAATCGACAAAGTATTATCTGTCGGTTAGCTACTCTTAATTGTCATGTAAGTTGTAGTTCAAAATAGGAGAAGTTGCTGTTCATCCATAAAGAGGCAGTTCTCTGTTAAAAATTCATTTATATTGTTATGATTTCTCTGATTTTTTTCGCTTTATTCATTTTTTTTGTACACTTTTTGGTGAGACATTTCGAAACCACATGGGTGGAACATCCTGAGCCTCGTTAAAGACTTTCCACGGCCTCGTTAAAGATACAAGAATGAAAGTATCTAGATTTAGCTACATCTGTAACTAATCACTACATTCTGCTATTATGTTCAGCTACTTGAAGATAACATCACAAGCCATAAGTATCATTTTATGTTTTGTAAAGATTTGCTCTTTTGATTTTAATTTAATATTAAAATTTCATTTTTTATATATAATAGACATGATTAGTTAATATATTGGTTTGTTTGACCCAGTCAAATGCAGGTTGTCAGATTTATTTCTAAGATAAAGGTCCTCACACCTAAGAAACTGAGCTAAACGAGGCCTAATAATTGGCTCCCAAAGAAAGTTGTAAGTTTTATAGTTCTACATTAGCTCCCAATCTTCAGAGGTAGTTATATTGTTATCTATTGACACCCAATGGTTTTAAAGCCTAAAACCTAAACCTTGAAGGTAACAAATCAAAACAGAAAAATCAAGAAAATGCAAAAATTATACGAAGATACAGCAAAAAGATACATCTTAGAAATAAGAAGATAAGACGTTCTCACATCTAAGAAACTGAGCTAAGCGAGGCCTAACAATGTTTTATTGTTCTACATTGGCTCCCAACTTTCGGAGGTAATTATATTGTTATAAATTGACACCGAACGTTTGTGATGGGTCGTTCAGTGGTTACACATTGGCCCCAAAACCTACAACCTAAACCTTGAAGGTAAAAAATTAAAGAAAAATCAAGAAAATGCAAGAATTATACGAAGATACAGCAAGAAGATACATTTTAGAAATGAGAAGAGGGCTAGGCGTTACAGATGTCATAGAGCGCATAGCATGGCTGAACTGAAACTGGGCAGGCTATGTGGCTAGAATGAATGACGGGCGGTGGACCCAAAAAATTACAGTATGGAGGCCACGAGCACATAGAAGAAGCAGAGGTAGAACACCTACACGATGGACAGACAACGGCAACGCGACGTCTAAACAATAACTGGAAATTGGCTGCAGGAAGCTCAAGACCAACGGAACTGGAAGAAACTGGGGGAGGCCTATGTTCAACTTTGGATTCAGAAGGCTATTAAAAAGTGTGGCCATTAAACGAATTAAAGATGGGGAATCACCAGGACCTGATGAAGTAAATGGTGAGATTTCAAAGCTATTAGAGGCACGCCAAATCACAGCACTTACGAAGCTATTCAACAATATATCAATATCTGGCTAATATCAATATTCACTCCACTTACCAAAAAAGCCAATACTAGTAAATGTAAAGAACATAAATTAATTAGTTTAATAAGCAATGTACTCAAAGTACTCCTTACTATCGCGCATATACACCATATTAAAAGAATACCTGAGTTTCTAAGTTCAATTTGGATTCAGAGCAGGACTGGGAACTAAGTAAGCACTTTTTACTTTGCAAGTTCGGATACAGATCTCCTCAAATGTCAACTGCGTTGTATATGTATGTTTCATTGATTTTAAGAAGGCATTTGACAAAGTACCATAGGGAAAATAATCGATATTCTAAAACATCAGGACTCGATGGTTAAGATATAAGACTAGTCTGAAACTTATATCTCCAAAATGAACTATTTTAAATCTTCAAAGTCTCAAAAGGAGTTTGACAGGGTTGCACACTGTCACTAGCATTATTTGAAAAATCTTTAAAGAAGCCCTGGACGAATCAAAAAATGGTATTACAGTAAACGCCAACTTATAATCTATTAGATAAGCAGACGATAACGTATTGCTGGCAGATAGTGCGCAGGGTCTCCAAAAAATGAGAATTGATGTTTAAAAACATGTTACAAATACGGCCTAAGATTAATTGTAAGAAGACAAAAATAATGGTCAGTAGTAAGAACACCAACATAAACGCCCAAATTACAATAAACGATACACCCTTAGAAAGAGTGGAGAAATATGCTATTTGCGCTGTAAAATTAAGTTTGGATACGTATGATCATTGCTACAAAATAAAAACTCGTATTGAAAAAGCCAGAAGGTCTTTTAACGGTCTTAGGAAGCTTTTCTGCAACGTAACTTTAAGTATCAATATACCCATAAGAATTATTAGATATTACGTCTTTAGTGACTTTTTCTACGGTTTATAAAGCTGGAGTTAGAGGCATTTGAAATGTGGTGGTACCGATGTATGTTAAAGGTCTCATATTTATATGCATCACACAACTAACATAGCTATTCTCCAGAAGCTTAGAAAAGACATAGAAATTATTAACACCGTAAAGAAAAGAAAATTGGCTTACTTTGGCAACATTATGCATAATATTGGCAACAATATGCATAATATTAAATACCGACATGTACAGTTGATTCTACAAGGCAAGAAAGAGGAAAGAAAGGCCCTGAACGCAGACGTATATCCTGGCTGGCCAATCTTAGGAAATGAACTGGTCTAACGCAATTGATCTATTTCGAGTTGTTGTGAATAGAATAAGATGGGTCAATGTGGTAACCAACATTACTAGAGATCACCTAGAGGCACCTTTAGAAGATCTCATACATATTCTGAAATGTTTTTGAAATTTATGTTTATTAAGAGCGTAGGCGCAAAATTTCGGGAAAATGCTTTTTAAATGCAATCATTTTTTTTGGAATCCTGAGAAAACTAACAATTTTTTTTTTTTTTTATTTAAACGCAGAATGAAAGATTACATTATTACCGAGGGCCGAAACTCCCTTAGAATAAACAAAAAGTTTTTTTGAATGAGATATTTGTAATTAAAATCACACGAAATTTTCTCTTTTTTTTTTTTCACCCCTGTAACTTATTAAAATAAACATTATGGAAGTTTTCAGGGACTTTCGGCCCTCAGTAATAATGTATTTTTTCATTCTGCGTTTAAATTTTTCAAAAATACTTTTTATTTTTTTTATAATTTGAAAAAAATGAATGCATTTAAAAAGCATTGGCCCGAAATTTTGCGCCTACCCTCTTAAGTATTTTGGTGTTAACTTTTTTCGTGTTAGGTAGTTTATAAAGATATTGTGCTGGCCTTTGACAAAAAATGTTAACATACGCCAAGTGTAACAATTTTTTTACACTAAATCAAAATTAGAAACATAGATCCATCGTTTTTATTACAGGTAAGTAAAACTGCTTAGAGAACTAAATGGAAAAGCATTAGAGGGCTTAATTGATAAAATAGTCCAAGACGAAGACAATAACTTCGAAATTGATATAAATGATAAATTGTGATTGATAATTCCGATAATTATCAATATTATTTGACAAAATCATCTAATAATGACATCGCTGACGTTTGTAGATTTTATCTATTTTTTTGTTAACTTTTGGGTTCGGTACATGTTTTTTCTTTTTTACATTTTAAATAATAAATCAAAGTGTGATTTGTGTACGTTTTTTTTTCTGTAGATTTTTACGTCATTTGCAATATAAAATTTTAACTAGATATATTGTGAAATATTTTGAATACTATTTCGCCACAAATATTTTTTAAATATTAGCGCAAATAAAAATTTCGAATTAAGAAATCATTACCTACTGTTAATAATGTATACTTGTAGGTATGAGTCAGATTAAGATGAAGATTTCGGTTTTACCGTCGTAAAGGTTCCTTGTTGCGTTTCAGTTGCGTATATATTTCATAAAAAATATTTGGAAACATTCGGGGAAAACCGAGTAACTATGTAACCAAAAGCTGACCTTGTTGTCATTATGTCATTACTTAATTTCATTTCGTAATGAACAGTATATAAAAGTATCGTTCCAGCTAGCAGTACCTCATTATATCGTCGAGAAAAAAGCCATACAGTACTATACAATTACATGTATCGAATAACTTACCTGAATGTGACCGTTTGCCACGAAAACATCTTCGGCTTCTGTGGCTCCTTTTTGGAAGTTTCCGTTAGAGTATTATCCATTTTTGAAAGATTCAACAAATATTTTACAAGAAAAACAACACTAGTATCCGCTCACTAAACTCTCGACAAGGACATGTTACGCTTCGAACAACAAATACCAAACTATATTCAAAAATTTTAAAGAATTCGTTAGATGAGACGCACACACTACCTTATTAATTATGTATAGGCGGACAAGCTTCACCAGTACAATTTTCTTTATATTTTTTAAATATTACGTTTAATAATACGTTAAGATCGTTTAAAGAATTTTTCAATGAAAACTATCCGTGACAACTAAACTCACTATTATTCGTTGTAATAGAAAGTGAAACATGCAAGAAGACCCCTTTCTAACTCTCCATTGGTTATTGGCCAGTCTCGATACATGCGGTGTATATTGAAAAAAGAAAGTTCTCGCCGGTCGAGCTAATGCTTCGCGAGAGAGGGAAATACTTTTGATTTCATTACACCATATAGTACAGTCTCTTGAAGTGTTAAGTATTTGGTACTAAAACTAATTAGTTTATAATTATTGGTATTAATATGTCTGGTGGAATAGCGGAATTTTTTAAATCTCATTTTTAAATTACTGCAATTTATAAATAATTACTTGTTTGATGACTTTGCGATTAGTTCGCTGGAATACATTTTTAACGAAAATATACACAATTTTCGTAAAAGTATTATGAAAAATATTTGTAAACAACCAAAAAGTTTCCAAATATAGTTTCGAAATTTTGATTTTCATGCTTGTGTCACCTCGGGGGAACAAATAAGCGTCTAACCACCTTCTGTTGTCTGAGGGAGCTCTGTAGAGAGCTTCGAATATACTGTCAAGAGCTCCTCTACTTAAGTCCATTTTCGGGTTATGGACTTGGAAAATATTTATCTTCGGTTTCTTGCCTTGAAAAAGGCAAGATATTTCTTACATGACAATTTCTTCGTCGAAATAAAACACCAAGTTAAGTTGAAACAATTCTCAGCCACAGAGTATGGAAAATAAATGCAGGAAGCAGAGCCCCAAGAGCACTAAGCTCTCGGAGAGCCCGTGAGGGACTGACTTGGCTGACCTGAAAATCGCCAATATTTATATGCGCTGTCCGAGCGATAAATAGGGATTTCCAGGTCAATAGCCAATGGGAAAATTCGAGGCGGGGCGATTCGCATCGAAATGCGTACTAGTCCACAGACTATGGCATTCGATGACACTTGAGACGTTGCGTTGGTATCTTTTTAGATTTGTAACTACCTAACCAATAAAAATGGAGCATGGTCATCAGCTCGACTTTTTTCCCATACCGCGACATACACAAAGAACCGAAGGGGAGCATGCTGCTGATCTGACCATCTCCTAGTACAGATAAAATTCAGATGCAGAATTCAAAGAAACCAGAAGAAAGACAGGAAAAAACAACATAACAACTAGATATACAAAAGTTGAGATAAAAAGATATTAAACAGAGCTATGAGACAGAAATAACACAAACACTGACAAATACTGAGGTCTACTAGGTACCGAAGAACATTGGAAAGAAATTAAAACAAAAGTTATTAACGCAGCAAGAAAGATATATATATATATATATATATATATATATATATATATATATATATATATATATATATATATATATATATATTCGGTTTTTTATAACGTCTTACGACGTTGTCCGACTCCCAAACGCCACTGCATTCTGTCTTGAGTTAGGTCTTCGTCCAGATTTCGAGCGCTAATCGCTTTCCTAACTCCCGGGGTCTAGCTCTGTGGCTCGTTTCCTCTTCTCTAAGGGTTGCCACATCATCGTTTTTTTAGGCAATCTTTCGTCCCCCATTCGGCTCACATGCCCATACCATATGAGCTGTTTTCTCTCAATATCCTCAACTATAGTGCCCTCTATATCCATTTGTTGTTTTATCACTTCATTCCGTATTCTGTCGGCTCTTGATATTCTCGTCGATCTTCTGATGGCGTCCACTTCCGTGGCTTCGACCAGAAAGCAAGAAACAAGAAAGGTCATAGGCAAAAAAAGAAACAAACAAAAAGAGAATGGTTCAATGATGAGTGTAAAAAGGCCATATAGAAAAGAAATAAAGAATACAAGAAATATACGGAAATAAGAATCAGAGACAGAAGATCAAGCTATAAGGATGCAAGATGGAAGGCCGATAAAATAGGCCGAACAGAGAAAATAAAATACGAGAACGGTAATATACAGAAAATAAAAAAAAAACTCCAGGGCAGTGATATAAGGGAAGCGAATAGATATCTACGCAATTTAAGAGAAGCATATAAACCCCGAACAAAGCTATGCAGTAATCAAGAGGAACAAATAACCAGTGATCCAAAATAAATAAAATCAGTCTAGAAAATAAAAAGCATATTAACTTGCATCACATTGAGGGAGAGACAGAAAATATAGAACCCCCTAACAACAAGCAATACGAGCACAGAAGAATAACAAGGCTCCGGTATTGACAACTTTCCCTCTGAACTATGTAAATTAGGTGGCTAACACCTAGTAAGATAAATGCATATGCTTATGAACAAGATTTGGAATAAGAAAAAGATCCCTAGCTACTGAAAAACCGGGACTTTATGCCCAACCTATAAAAAATGGGATAAGCTGAAATGCGAAAATTATCGCGGCATAACCCTTTTGTGCACAACGTACAAAGTTTTTACTTATATACTAAATAAACAACTCCAACGACTAACTGTATACAAACATATTTATAGATTTCAAACAGGCCTACGACTCAATTAATAGACAAAAGTTATATCAAATATTGCATAGCTTTAACATCTCCCAAAAATACATCCGACTAGTACAACAATGGACCCGTCAAGAGCAACTGTCAGAGTACAAAATGAGCTCACTGAGACCTTAGTAAGAGAAGAAAAGTAAAGGAAAACAAAGCATAATTTTCACTCGCCATGTGTTCCGCTCCAAAAACACACACTGGAGATCGAAAATCAGAGTCTAGAAAACTATTATCAGACCAGTAGTATATTATGGATGCGAGACATGGGTGATGACAGAAGACATAAAACAAAAGCCATAATAGGTCCAAAAAAATATTTGGACCTATTAACGAAAACGGAGTATGGAGATCCAGGTACAACCATGAACTGTACTAACTGTTCAAAGAGGCACCAATCTCAGAATTAGTTCAACTTCAGAGACTTTGATGGGTTGGTAATGTAGTGAGAATTGAGACCAGAATATTGCCAGAAAGAGACCTAGATAGTAAAATGTAGGGCGCAAGTCCATATGGGAAGGCCACGGAAAAAGTAGAAGGATGAAGTGTCAGTAGAAGCGCAAAATGTTGCTAGACGTGAGAACCTGGAGAAGATCGGCGCGGGACTGGAAAGGCTGGAAGCATAGTTTGGAGGAGGCCAATGCTCGATTTGGGCTGTGTAGATGAATTGCTAAATGAAGATATTATTAAACTTACTGAAGTTGAAGATGTTTAAGCTAACCTTATACAGTGTGTCCGTAAAGTATGGAATAAATTCGATATTTCCTATATGAAAAGCCTTTTTTAAAAAATCTAAAATACGCCAATTTTTAAATTTAATGTTCTACATTTTACAATAAAATTTCATTATACAAAGTAATACACATTACAGTGATGACGTCATCGGCTCTTTTTTTAACACACTGTATTTTAGGACATTTTTAGATCGATAAAAATGAGCTGATTCCAAAAAAATATAATACTGGGGGTCTAACGGATATAATTTGAAAGATATGCGCTTAGAAAATTAATTTTTATTGATTTATAATATTAATAAATTATAAATAAATTATAATAAATAACTTGAAAGTAATCCAGTAATTAATACATGACTTAATCTTAAATGTTCGAATTGTAGCCCTTGTTGTATTTGACAGTAACCCAAACGTTGTGCAAATCCTTGTAGAACCTTGTTTATGCTTTCTTGAGAAATATTGTTTATTTCTATACGAATTCTTGTTTTTAGGTCTCCAATATTTGCAGGCTTCGTTTTATAAACAACATTCTTAAAATGACCCCACATAAAATAATCCGAAGGTTTGAGGTCTGGCGACCTCGCTGGCTATTCAATATATCCACGTCTTCCAATCCACCTGTTCGGAAAAATTTCGTTTAGGTACCTTCGAACATATAAAGCATAATGCGAAGGCGCGCCATCCTGTTGAAACCATAAACTTTTATCAAAACCTCCAAGATTAATTGTACTGGGGAATTAATTAACTAAAGTAGGTACGAGATACCCACTTAAAAACTGAAGGTATGCTGGCCCGTTTAAATTACCTTCGAAATAGTAGGGTCCAATGATTTTATTTCTTACAATGCCAGCCCATACGTTTACCTTTTGCGGGTATTGTGTATGATGTTCCCGCATCCAGTTGAAGTTTTCTTTTGCCCAGTATCTACAATTCTGACGGTTGACCTCGTCATTTAATTTGAATGTAGCCTCATCAGAAAAAATAATATTTTGAACCAAGAGAGCGTTTAGGTGGCTGCTATCCGTCATTATTTCGCAAAATTGTATTCTTTTATCTGGATCATCCTCGTTTAATTCCTGTACAACTGTGCATTTTGCTTACTTTACTTACTTTTACGTACTTTGTGTACCGTTTTTTTGCAAACATCGAGATCACTACTAACCTTACGAACAGAAGTGTGCGCATCTTCTTCAAAAGCAAGTAGAACATCTAATGTTGTAACATAATTTACACAGGGACGACCTGATTTGCTTGCATTTTCAACCGTACCAGTTTCTCGAAATTTCTTTTCAATCTTCCTTACTGTTGACTGCGTGATGGGTATTCCTGGATATTTATCAATACATAAATTACACACTTTCATCTGAGTTCGCGATTTGTCTCCATACCCAATCATCATGGGTATTTCAATTCTTTGCTTTACACTCAAATTCATTTCTACTTAAAATTAATTCTAAGCAATAATACAGAACATTCACGAATGAATACAATTATTGTACCACTTAATTGTTATTGAACGTTACTAAAAATAATTACAGTTTACCAAAAACTACAAGTAGGCTACTTTTTTGCAATTGATAATAAATAATTTATTTTCTAAGCGCATATCTTTCAAATTATAATCATTAGACCCGAGTATTATACTTTTTAGAAATTAGCTTATTTTTATCGATCTAAAACTGTCCTAAAACACAGGGTGTTTCATTTAAAAAAAGAGCCGATGACGTCATCACTGTAATGTGTATCACCGTGTATAATGAAATTTTAATGTAAAATGTCGAACATTAAATTTAAAAATCGACGTGTTTTAGAATTTTTTAAAAAGACTTTTAATTTAGGAAATATCTAATTTATTTCATACTTTACGGACACACTGTATAATATTTTAGTGTTATGGAGAACCCTCAAAAAATCATTAAACATGTATTATTTTATTATTCGGTACTAAATTTTTCTTTACATAATTTAAATTAATCCTGCCCTCACAAATTGTTTAATCAAAAGAGATATTAAAACATTTTTGTGATTTCTTTGATATATAATTAAATATTGGGGTGTTTCGAAATAAATTTTACATTGATCTGATAGAAAATGACAGTGAAAAGACAGGTTTATTTTATTTTATGAATAAATGTCTATCCTCCTGTTGATCAACTGATTGGTGATCGGTAGAAGACATAACACAAAGCTCGAGTTCTTCCAACAAATGAATTGCCAAACTTGAATTACGCTGGTTTTTATAGTTAGATCGATTTTCATGACGACTTTACGCAAAAGTTTTTTTACAATTCTCCAAAAATAACTTATTTGAATAAAAGATGGGAGGAAGACAGAAAAAATTGAGTAGAATGCCTGTAAATGGCAATTGATTGGATCGCCCGTCGCTTGGTGACGGGCAAAATCACTAGTAATGAAATAAGAAATTTATAGAAGACTTTCTGAAATTAGGTTTTATAAATCTTAATTAACATAGTATCATAATTAATAATATGTTAAATATTGACTGAAGGTAAAAGTAGGTTTAATTGAAAAGTTATCCCTAAAACAAGAATTCAAATCATGTATGTATATGTATATGTATATATATATATATATATATATATATATATATATATATATATATATATATTGTTATATTCCTATTTGACATGAAAAAAAAACTATATTCCTATTGTAAAAATAATTATAGCTAGTTTTAAGAGTGTTTCGCAGAATTGTTTACTAGCCCCATGAACAATGTATTTCAAGCAAACAATTAGAGACGATTAGGGTTGATGAGTTAAGAAAGTGTTCGTCGAACTGTTTATTAAAACCACGGACAATATGTTTTAATTAAATAAAAGAGCGACCATTAAGTTTTCGAGATATGCGCGTAGGGAACTCATTAACCCGTACGGTACATAGTAGATAGTTAAAATCTACCTCTGTATTAAGATTCTCAAAAGTAGATAAGAACGTGATTAGTTGTAGAAAGTAGAATAAGAATAAGAATTTTATTTCTTTCTTGGAACTCCACAAAGACAAAAAGATACGTAAATTTGAAAATTTGTTTAGATTAAGGAGAGAGGTAGTTTTGGGTAAATAATGCGACATGATTGAAAGTTGATTTAGATTGGATGAAAAATTAATTGTGGGGGGAACGATTTGGAAGTCAGAGAATGAATGAGGAGAGTGGAGCAGTGTATTTTGTTCGATTGAAAGGAGAAGTCCAGTTTTGAGTGCAGTGTACTAAAAAAGGAAAAGGCCGGTTTGTGTTTTAAAATTTACAAGCATCATCAAAAAAATCGTGGAACGAGTAATAGGCCAAGTCGAGAGATGATATAAATTCTTGAGTCTAAAATATCCAGTATTGTGTTAAGTGATTCAAAAATTTGAAAGATTGCATCAGGAGAAAGCCGGAACGAGTACAGTACGGAGCAGTGAAAGGAAAGGAGAACAAAATTTAGCAGAGGAGCAGAGACATTCTTGGGGGACGTGGACGAGTTTTCCTTTGATCGAAACACCAGCAAGTAAGGAAACGTATTATGGGTGAAGACAATATATAATCATCAGCAAAGGTCAGTCGTTTTCTGTTATGATATGAATGTATTATTTTTCGTATTAAATACCACAGGGCATATGGAACTACATATTTCACTATTATAAAATCATAAAATTTCAATCAGTTTTGTTTATTATAAATCATTGTAGTTGACTTTTTTTGATAAATAAAAATTGTTTTTATATCAAGAAAATTGAACATCGAGAACATTCTGTAAAGCAGAAGTAGAGAGATTCACAGTTATTCATTTAAAAAAAATTGGAGACAAATAGAAATAAGATTCTTTTTTTGTTATTGTTATATGAAATAAAGATAGGGGAATAAATAAAATTTGCAATATTGAATATCGATTTCCGTTTTGATAAAATAGACGATTTTCATAATTTCTAATTGAAATCCATATGTGTATTATTTTGATTCACTTTTATCTATTCCTATAAGGAAACCACTGAGAAATATTTGAAGCCACAAAAGTAAGTATTGATAGGATTATTCAGCCCTGAGATTTATATTTTATTTATGTTTTGATTTGTTTAATTAATGAAATAATTAATTGAAGTAGATTACATCTATAAACATCAAAAGAGTCAAAGTAAATCATAATAATATATATATATATATATATATATATATATATATATATATATACATATATATATATATAAATATTTTGGATAAACGAGTCACAGGTACTTCTTTTTTCTAACTTTTATATATATATATATATATATATATATATATATATATACATATATATATATATATATATATATATATATATATATATATATATATATATATATATATATATATATATATATATATATATATATAATCGGAACACTAATCAGCCTTTAGGCAGACGACACTGCAATCGCGGAAAAACATAGGAAGCTGGATATGGCTGTAAGAACTGTACAGGTGATACTGGATACGATAGACGAATATAGTATCCAGTAGAAAATAGCAATAAATCCAGAAAAGACCCAAGTAGTTATCTTTAAAAAGAGAACAGATAACCCAGAAGAACAGCTAACAGTCCAGAAAACCATGGCCGTAATAAGAGGACTCATAGAAAGAAGAAGTAAATTAACTATGAAAACAAAAATAAGACTGATAAACAGCATGATACTACCAACCAATAATTATATATACATCTCTTTCATGGGGACACACAAGTCACAGCAACAAAAAAGAAGATTCAAGCAGTATACAACAACTGCCATAGAGAAGCTGCAAGATTACCCAGCGGTAAACGCTTTATATTCAGAGACCTAAAAAATAAGGGTACTGGATATGTTGGAGGAAAAAGCCAGAACAAAATTCGCTGAGTTAGAAGACCAAACCGGATCCTGCGAAAGATATTAAGGTATGATGTGTACCATAGATGGAAACACAGAAGATCCAAACAGCAAACATATAATAAAGTCTAGATAATCGTAGCTCTATCCAAATAAGAAAACGCGCTCACCTTTAGCATGGCACTATATTTACTAATATTGATTTTATTTGTTTTAGATAGCTCTCAAAAAAAAATAATAAAACACACTGACAAAACTCAAAAAACGGGCGGGCAAGAGGGGCCCACATCCTTGAGCGTTAAGTCACCAAACTGGGCGTAGCCAATATAAAGTTTCGAGACTCAAAAGAAGAAGATATGTTGGTCAAAGGCAAAATTTTTGATTGAAGAATCTACGTGATTGGTATTAATGCAGATCGATTAATTTGTTTAGAGCAGCAATTTTAAAATTAGCCATTGTGATTGCCAACCTTTATAGGGAGACGGCACTCTAAGAAGAAATTTTTTGTTCATCTCATGTAATTGTCCATATTTCTGCCGCTCATAACAATAATTTTAATTGTGTTTTATAGACGGTAAATTTATTGTTTTTTTTGCTATTTGGGACCATCTAACTTTTATTATCATTAATGCCTTCTTTTGGTAAGAATTATTGGGTGCTTGACAGTGTTATTAAAAAAGTTAATGATGATAATTTTACAAGTCATGCATCGACTACTCTCAATAGCATCGCTAAAATATTTAAGAGACCGGACTGTGATGTTACACACCTATGCGTGAATGAGAAAATTGTGGAATTTTATATGTGTATATAATTAAACCCACTTTAGGCTCGTTAAATAATGAAACGCAATACTGGTCTATCAAGATAATTCACATTCCATTTTAATGGACGCCAGCGACTGTAGAGGAAGTGGAATAATTTTCAAATAAAATATAATTATCAAAAGAGTAATTCCAGAGGTTTTAAAATATTTAAATTGTATTGCCCTCTCTTAGAAACTTGTTTCATAATATTTTGTTCTTTAATATACACGTGTTCATTTGAAACGCATCTTTTGTTAGTTTAGGCTTGGAAACAATTACTTTGAAAAAGTAATAATTCAAGTGACATTCTGCAGTGTTAATTATATTTTTAAACTTCACACTGATCAGTTCATGTCATTTGTATTTGACTCCAATTTTAAATATTTTTTTATTAAAGCAAAGTTGCCGCATCCACAAAAGGTTATTAGCGGCATTACTCAGTAAACAAAGCTTAAGGCTTAACTCAGACGTATCACTTTCCACCAACAAAACAGTGGTCGTACGGTGGTTGACTTGTCGATCAAAACGACCACTGTCCGCCAACAAATTTGTGGACGTGCTGTGGTCGAATGAACCACAAATGAACCACACAAATCACACAGTACAGCGATGAATTTTGAAGAAGAAGCATTGTTGTGGCTTTTACTGCGCCAAAAAAGACGGAGTCGTCGTAATATATTGTATTGGGTTCATCCTATCATCGAAAATAAAGAAGAAAGTCAATTTCAACAACTTTATCATCACTTAAGACTGTATGATGACAATTTTTTTAATTATTTTTGAATGAGCTAAAGTACTTTCGATTATTTGTTAACAGAGTTAAAGGATAATTCAAAACGAGAAGATAAATCCATGAGGATAATTATTTCTCCTGACGAACGCCTCGCAATCGCTCTAATGTCAGTAAAACCATTTTATTATTTAATGTTTATTGAAATATTTACACAATAAACATGATGTCAATCAAAAATTTGAGATAAAAGCGACTCCTGGGAAAGTGGTGAAAACTCCGGTTGACTTGGCGACAAAGCTTGTCCCGGATTCTCATGTGGCAATCCGGTTCTATTGGAGATAGTGATGCTTGAAGACTACTTCCTTGTGAACAATCCGGTTGAACTCTTGGTGATCAGATCTCGAAATGCCTGATCTCAGGTCGGTCAGTTCGGATACCATAGCGGTGTTCGCGAAACAGCTGTGATTTCTCTTGATATGTATTAGTCGTATTGTAACCATACTCGTGGTAACCATCGAAACCTCTATCTCTAACATTGTAGGTCTGCATGGGTTCAGAACAGAGTATTTTTTAATAACATTTAAAATTTCTATTTAACAAATATTTAACAATCACCACCAGCACGACTTGGTACTTCACGCATAGAAAAGTGAATGACGCTTTGGCTAGGGAGTCACTGTGCTGGTGGGGATGTCGTGCCTATGGTCGGCTTGTGGTCAGTGAATTGCTCGTGTGAGCGCAGGACGGGCAGCATCTGCGATAGTTTTGTGGAAGGTATCACCCGTATCACCCACCGACGACGACAGTTGTTGATACCGATCACAGTCTGTCGTCCGTCTGAGTGCTACCACGATATTTCATACAAATTGTATACTCTCAACACACAAACACTTTTTTGTGGTTCTAATGTGGTCGGAAAGTGGTACGTCTGAGTTAAGCCTAACAGTAAGTTTAGATTTGGTAAAAAATATTGATTGACCTTAGATAATTTAATAAGTTTTTTACTGGACAGTTTTCTTCTAATAGAGATGGTATAGTGTTTGGTAGATTGTTTATTGATCGTTCTTTATGGTATTTTGTACACTCAATTAACAAATGGATGACGATAAGAGGCATAGGCCGCATAAGGGACGTTCACTGGCCGAAAGTATGTATGAGCCCGACGTAGTCGCGTTAGAACCGTTTGAATAGACCGTGTACTAGCACTAGTTTTCCGCATTTTTACACTTCAAAATCAGTAATATTTCGCTTATTCCATCTTTTTAATAACATTGTCTGGGGCAATTGCGAGCTGGATTGAGTAGCTCTGTGGTTACCACAGCCGGTCCCAAGCCCGGATAAAATGTGGAGGATTATTAGCAAGGTTAGCAACCTACCAATCGTAAAAAACGAATATTGCTCAAAGAAACAATGTACAACCTCTGAACAGAATTGATACTATGAAGACGATCACGGCAAGAAATAAAAACAAGCGAAAAATATTCAAAACCCAGATGAGAATTGCTACATAGAATATCAGATCGCTCAACTCAAGGGACCAAGAAATAACCCAAGTGCTGACATTTGCGCTGTATAGAAAACAAAAAAGAAAGGAAAACGACAATTAAAATTAGGTGAATACATGCTTATCTATAGTGGAGTGGCAAAAGAAAACAGTGTCACAGAAGTTGTAGCCTTACCAATACACCAAAGGTAACAAAATCACATCAAGGAGTGCCAATACATATCAGAGAGCATTCTATCAGCAAAGATAAGAATGGAGAAGGAAGACATTATCAAAGTATACAGCACAGACAATAACAAGCCTCAAACAACAAGAAAAACGTTTTATGACGAATTACAACAAGTAGTAGATCAAGTCAGAGGGAAAATGATAATATTGGGGAATTTTAACGCTAATTCCGTAATACCTTAAATTAAGCAAAAACACAACGAGAATGTTAAAAACGAAAGTGGAGAACTAATGATAAAGTTCTAAAGAATAACGAACTTAGCACAAAGACCAACATAAATATACATTCAATAACACCCGTGTACAAATATCTGATATATTACGTTATAACGAACAGATATTATATACATCCATCAAAAATAATCGACGTAAGATGCCCCAACTTCAGCTGATATGGGTAGCGACCATAGCCTAGTATTAATGTAAAATAAGAATCATCATAAAGTACTTTACACCCATGCGACCAGCTCCAACACAAACAAAAATCAGAGTCGAAGGACCAAATACGGAATATACGGAATACTTATACAGAAAAAGAATATCAGAGAAGATTTCTTGTGAAAAAAAGAAGACAAAATGTAAAGAAAAGAAAAAAGCCTTTTTAAAGTACAGAACACAACAAACACAATAGGCATACAACCACTATAAATTAATCAGAAATGAAACGAATACTTTAGTTAAAAATATAAAAAGGGAACATTGGCAGACAGAGCTTTTTAAAACAGATGGAACACGAAATATCGGTAAAGAAATAAAAGGCAGAATTTACAAAACAGTCATCAGACCAATAATGACATACGCGGCAGAAACACTATCTGACACAGAGGGGACAAAAAAGGATGTTAGAAACAGCAGAGATGAAAACACTTAAAAAAATTGATGGTAAAACACTATTGGACAGAGCTATAAGTTCAGATATACAACGTAGATGCAAGGTGGATAACTTCAAGAAGTAGGTAAGAAGTAAAAGAGTAGAATGGAACGATCATTTGGAAGATCAGTGGAAGACCACGAAAACGATGGAACGACAACTTACTGGAGGCCCATCGAAAAAAAGACAGAGTCATGTCTACATAAAAAGAAGAAGAAAAAGAATTTTTCAAATTTTGCAAAAAAGCCATCATTCTCGTTTATGGTTTAGGGGGTCGCACTATTTTTTTCTTCAGTCTTAATCACAAGAATATTTCTTACACACCAAAATCTTTAAAAATCGTGCAAGCCATTTCCGAGATAATTGAGATGTCCCACACTTAAAACTCACCCTGTAGATTGCGAATAAAGAGAAGGACAAACGCATTATTATAGAATAAAAAGGCCTTAATTTTTCTTCTTTAAAAAGGTTTCTAGGTGCTTTTAAACAGTGATTTTCCTCGTTCCGAGTGGCGGCACTTTTTTTTAATTTTTGAGTACCAAAGAATAAAAGAAATTGGTCCCACGAGTGTGCCCTAAAATATCAAAATCAATGTTTTTGGTACCAAGAAAGGGGTTTTTGGTACCAAAAAAGGGATTTTTGATATTTTCTGTGGAATTTGTCATTACACATTTAAGAAAACTTCCAAGCCAAATAGTATATATGTAAAAAATGATTTCAAATAAGGCCGAAACAGAAGGATCTGCAAATTGAAATATATTACCCTGGTAACTAGGAGTTGAGGCGATTCTTAATTGTTGGTGAGGATCAAAGTTAATCTTTTGACCTTATGTATCATTATGCTAAATTCCTAATATCTAAATGCAAAAGGAAGATGGAAGGTTAAATCGCTTAAAATATTACAGCCACAATAATGAAGTAATGACCATAATTTAAATGAGCCGAAAATAGGCAACACAAAACAATTATTTGTGTAGAGATATTTAGTATTCTAAACATCGTAAAAATTAATGAGTAATGATAACTATTTATGAAATGTCATTGTTAAAGTTACTATTATATTTTACTACTAAGTTACTATTAAGTTTTTATTTTTGGGGATCTTATATTGTATTTTAGTATAAGAAGTTGAATGAGTTTGTTTTTATTGTATCTAGTACACCAGTTATTATCTTCCCTAAAATCCAATTAATAGTCATGTGTCAAGTTATAGAATAGAAATATGCTTTATTGTCAATGAAAATTGTACAATTTCATGGGGCCAAAAAGATACCGTATTGCTCTTTTTTTATAATTTAAAAATAACATCAAATTGGGCAGCTGTACTAGAACCCCAAAAAGGAAGGCCATATCGAAGATGAGACGCTAACAAAGAAAAGTATGTTATTTTCGAAGATGCTAAATTCATTTCCTTCGAAACAGATCTTATTGCATAGCAGGCTGTGGCTAGTTTCTTACTTAACAAATCAATATGAAGGGTCCATTTAAGGTTGCTGTCTATAAAAATACCAAATTTTACATAATCAATTATACTGATCTGGCTGTTATTAAGAAGCAAGGTTTGAAGAGCTCCTTTATAGAATAATGCTACTGTCTTATCCACGTTATAAGAGAGTAAATTAGAGTCGGACCAGGTTTTTATTTTAAGTAGATCAGAAGATATAATTGCATGAAGCATTAGAGTTCTTCCAGGTAATACTGGTATCATCAGCAAAAAGAAAAATTTTTCCATCGATTTTTAAGTTAGTGATGTCATTTATAAAGATAAGGAAAAGTAGAGGACTCAGTACTGAACCTTGTGGTAATCCACATACAATGCTTTTGTGACTAGAGTCAGTATCATTTGCTCTAACTAGTTGTTTCCTATTTCATAAGAAAGATTGGAATCAATTCAAAGAAATACCTCAAATTCCGTAGAAATTTAGTTTTTTTATCAAAATGTCTAGTTATCTCTTTCTCTGGTTCCACCTCCTCCCTGTGGAGTAGTGGGGGCTTATGCGTTTCTTGTCCAAAAGTATAAGATTGCTGACTATCTGGGTCAGCGCATCTTTTCTCTTATTTATTCTCTAGATAAACTGTGTATTAGTTCGTTCCATTCTCTTCTATTTCTTACTTTGTTTTTAATTTGACCTCATCTTATTTAAATTTTTTCGTGTTCTCTTGTTGTAGTTCTTTTCTAGCTATTGTCTGGTCTTCCTCTCTTTCTTTTTCCCTCTGGTTGGTATTCAAGTGCTTGTCTGGTTATGTTGCTTCGATCTTTCCTCAAAGTATGTACAATCCATTTTTATTTTTTTCTTGACTGTATAGACCTTGTTTGCTTTGTTCATTTCCATAGTTTTGTATTAGTTGTCCTGTTGGGCCAGTACATTTTCAAGCTGTTTCTTAAACATTTGTTTACAAAAGTTTGTAGTTTTTTAGTTGCAGATTAACCCTGTTTTCATGTTTCTGTTCCATTAAGTAGTATACTTTGGTTGTAAGTATTAAAGATTTTAATTTTTGTTGTGTACTCGCTTTGGCGGTACATATGCTAAAATTGGAATGATACGGAGAAGATTAGCATGGCCCCTGCACAAGGATAATACGCAAAATCGTGAAGCGTTCCACATTTTTAACAGCAACCATACTGTACAATTTCTATGGGTTTCTTTACCCATTGAAAAACCCATAAAGTGAAGGTCGAAACTTGTTGTGGCAAAACCAATGGGACAGTTCAACTTCAAATCTTCGCAAAGTGAAAATATATTATGTAAAAATGGACTATGCTAGACTTTCGTGAAATCATTCTGTACATTGAAATTTATATTTAAAAAGCGTACATTTGAATTTAAACATTGATAGGCCAAGCATTTTTTTAAATTTTATAAAATAAGGACATTAACAAGTTTCCACACTGTATAATTTCTAAATTCCAGTACCTTTAGTTTTACGTTTAAAAATAGTGTATTGAAGTATAAGTGGATATTGAGGGCTTTACAATACAAGCACGACGGCGCAACCGGAGTACTCGAAATAGAGCAAGTGTTATCCACGAATACTTTTCTCTATTTTTTTATTGGGACACTTTGAAATCATGTATTATTACTAAAAAAATTGAAATAAGAGCTAATAATGTTAAATGATTGAATTTGTGATGTACATCAGTATACCTTTCGTTGTTATGGAAATGAAAAAAACAAAAATTAATTTCAATCTGTCACATAATATTAATAATTGTTATTACTAGTTGTATATTGCTAAAAAATGAGTTCTAATGTTGATTACTAAAATAGTAAAGCAGAATCGCGGTTAATGCCGTAAAAATTGGAAGACGCTTGTAAAGAAAACGACAAGTTCATTAAATGGATGGAAGAACAAAAGGAAACAAATACAGATGAACGAACGGGTTGTGCTTGCTTACCTTTAGAAAATGTAAAACAGTACTAGTGTGTTATCCATACGAAATTGCAAAGTATGATGAGGATAAACATTTGTAAAATAAATGCATTCATGAAGGCAATTAGCAAGAATGACGTGGCCAAGAAGGCGTATGTATTCAAGGAAGACGATTTGCGAAAGTTTTTTACAGATGCTCCGGATGTTACGTATTTATTATTTTTGAAGGCAGTGGCCATTTGCGGTATCTTTGGCTCTTGCAGAAGATGTGAATTGTACCATTTACGCTCAATGTCATCAAGGAAGAAAGAAGCGTATTACTTGTTACTATCCGACCATCTAAGACTATGATGACTTGACGTTTAACAGTTACTGATAGCTATGCAATTAATTATATTCGTTTGGTGAAAAAGTATTTATTAATTCGCCCCAAATATGTAAGTACAGATCGAGTTTTCTTACGGTATGATAAATGGAAGTGCACTAGTCAATAAGTTGGTATTAATATATTTTGACCATGTCTCTTGCAAAATGCACGGAATCTTAAATTTGATGATACTGAATAATACACGTTACATGCGTTTCGACGTATGTCCGCTACGATTATGGCGAACAGTGGCATGAAAATAGATCAAATTTAAACGACTAGTAGGATTTTAATCAGCAGCTGTGGAAACTGGTTACGTTGAAGAGAGTATTACGTATTACCAATAAAAAAATGTTTCAAACATTATTGGAAGTGCCATTAATGGAAGTACAACCCCATTGGTTTTCGAGAATGTCGGTAGTATTAATTTGAATAGCATTTCCTCTGATTTTAAATATTTGTTAGTAATATTTTATTTATATTTTATTTATTTGACGTTACAAGTTATGTACTCCTGTCAGGCCAGATCAATATTTAAAGCTGTTAATGTTGCCATGGTAACTTTAATACACAAGCGTTTTTAAAAGTTAAATTTAAACACGCTGAGGCGTACTTTAAATAAGCAAAATAGGGTAACAATAAAAAAAAGCATACTTGTTGTATGTTTGGGTTTATATGACTGCGGACACTAAATCCATTCGCCAATCTTTCAATTTTTACTCATTTTTTCATTAGTCATTGTTTCTTATACAATCTTATCCTAAATACTTATATAAAAACGCATACTTATATACAGGGTGTTTCAAAAAAAGGTAACCCCGTCTCTAGGGTAGGTAAAAAACTGAAAAATAATTAACTGAAAATAATAACTGAAAAATAATGTTTGGGTTTGCTTAGTAAAAAATTTTTGTAACGCCATCCGTTTTCAAGATACAGGGCGTTGAAGAAAAAAAAAACTTTACGCATTTTTTACGATTTTGCCAAAACTACTGGCAACATTGTAATGAAATTTTATACTAATATGTTTTGGAAGCTGATACATCCCATGAATTTGTTTTTATATCTGATTCCCATAGAGGGCGCTAGTTACACAAATCGTACTAAGTATTAGTCAATATAACTTTTTTAAGAGTATACCTAATTATTAATCAAAATTTCAAGTAAACTTAAACATCATTCAATTTTGCACGAAAAAGGTACTCTAGGTAAAACTCGATACTGTGTACCGTTTTCGGAATATTTTGATTTGAAAATTATGAAGTAATAATTGCTGCTGTTAGTAATGATAAATTTCTAATAGGCATACCTCTATTTTCTCCAAGTGTGCCATGGAAATCTGACATTTATTAATTGTTATGATGATAAATCTACAATAATTAGGGTTTTGAAACCTTGGTCTTTGTAAAATCAATCATAATTTTCAAATAAAAATTTTCCGAAAACGGTACACAGTATCGAGTTTTACCAAGAGTACCTTTTTCGTGTAAAATTCAATAATGTTTAAGTTTATTTGAAATTTTGATTAATATTTATACTCTTAAAAAAGTTATATTGAATAATACTTAGTACGATCCTTGTAACTAGCGCCCTCTATGAGAATCAGATATAAAAACAAATTCATGGGATTTATCAGCTTCCAAAACATATTCGTATAAAATTTCATTACAATGTTGCCAGTAGTTTCGGCAAAATCGTAAAAAATGCGTTAATTTTTTTTTCTTTAACGCCCTGTATCTTGAAAACGGATGGCGTTACAAAAATTTTTTACTAAGCAAACCCCAATTATTTTTCAGTTTTTTACCTACCCTAGCGAGGGGGTTACCTTTTTTTAAACACCCTGTATAAAAGTTGACGATTCTCAGCGTTTTTATAGTTTTTTTTTTTAATAAAGGACACAGTTTTATTCTATAAGTGGTTTCCACAAGGTAGAAGGAGATTGTGGTTGATATCCATAAATGGATTCTATTATGTTGACCTATTATTTTTAATCATATGATGGTCTGCTTTTAGTCTTAAAAATTGAAAAGCTCTACCTAAAAATGCTATATGCAGAGGAAGAACAAACGACGCTAGAACCGGAAACACCAGAAATTACCACAGAAAAGAACTTAATATAAATATACAGGAAGTTCGGAAAATTCTTGAAAAGCTGAAGAACAGAAAACAGCAGGTAAAGACGAATACCAAACGAATTACTAAATATTGTGGAGCAGCACTGACAGAACAATTAACAATAATAATTAATAAAATTATAAAACACAATAAAATACCGGAAGAATGGAGAACGAGCGAATTAATTCTACTATTTAAAAAAGGAGATAAAAAACAGCCAGAAAACTACAAAGGTATAAACTTGTTAAATAATATCCTAAAACTAACAACTTAAAATTGTTCAAGTGCTAATAAATTAGAGGATAAGTTTAGCAGATAGACATCAGGTTTTTCGTAGTGGAAGATCGTGTAAAGCTGCAATATTTGTTATAGCTGCACAGATGCAATATTTGTTATAAAGCAAATTACTGAGAAATCACTAGAATATAATAGACCAGCATTTCTGTGTCTGATTGACCAAAAGAAAGCCTTTGACAGAGTAAGACTCAAAGATGTAATGCATCTTTTGTATAGAGAAGTTCGCCTAAATATTATAAAAACTATTGAAAACATCTACCAAAACAAAAAATGGAAGTCAGAATAGATTGACAACTTACAAAACCTATAGAAATAGACAGCGGAATAAGACAAGGGGATTAATTGAACCCCATGCTCTTCAATTTAATTATGGGTGAAATCATCAAAAGCGTTAACGAAAGAAAGGTATACAGAATGGGAAAAAAAGAAATAAAAATACTCTGTTACCTAGACGACGCAACATTGATAGCCTAAGATGAAGATAGTCTGCAGAGACTGGTCCACAAATTTAACATAAGGGCAAAAGAATTTAATATGACAATCTTATCTCAGAAAACTGAAAGAATAGTAGTCATCAAAGAACCAACCAGATGTAAAATAGAAATTGATGGCATCAGTATTGAACAAGTAATAGCAATAAAATACCTGGGAATTATACTGTCCAGCTATAAAGACTTGGATGAAGAAGTGAGAGATCAAGTACAAAAAGCAAATAGACTGGCAGGATGCCTTAATAACACTATATACCGAAACAGATACATTAACACTGAGATAAAGTCTGGAATTTATAAATTCAGTGTAAGACCAATACTGACATTATGTCTCAGAAACAAGACCCGATACAGCCACAACGCGATAGCTACCGAAAATAGCAGAGAAGAGAGTATTGAGAAGAATTACAGGAAATACGCTGAGAAATCGAAAGAGAAGTAAAGACATTAGAAGAAAATGTAACGTAAAGTGTATAAATGAATGGACACAAAATAGAAAAAAAAAATGGAATAACCACATAAACAGAATGGAGGAGACCCGTGTGGTTAAAATAGCAAGAGATAAGTCACCAATGGGTATAAGAAGTATCGGACGACCGCGCAAAAGATGGAGTGACAACCTTCCATAGAGGTATTAATTCTCCAAAGAATAAGCAGAATTGCTTATAAAGAAGAAGAAGAAGAAGAAGAAGAAGATGTTGGCCTATTATTTTTAAACATCATTTGATGTACTGCTTTTAATCTTTTAACAAATGAAAAAACTGGTATGTTTTTGTACACACTTATGACAAATTAAAAGATGAAAAAGGGAAGTATTTTTGAAGTGTGTGAAAGATTTTTTTAATCTTTTACACACTTTTTTTTATATTTAATCTTTTGATCTTTCACTTTGTATGTTTTATTTTAATTAAAAAATGTTAATTTTGAATTATATTTACTTTTTCTACCTTACGTACAAAACGTATAACAAAACTTACACCATTTTTTCTTTAACATGTAACAACGTTTGGTGACCAGATATTTAAAATTTTATTGGATAAAATAAAAAATGACATTCTTCGCTTTAAAGTATAGAAGCTTAATGTTTCTTTTACTGTTGTCTGTTCAAATATATAATCAAACTAATTAGTACCTTGCCAAGGGCCATTTGTAGACGATTAAAACAATGTGTTACACAGTAGACAGGTGTTGGTAATTATTCCACTAAGAGATAAAAGGCCATGATTATTGTTATATTTTCTTATGTAAACCGTTTGAAGTTTAAACGATTTAAAGTGTTTTTTAGATTATGTCGTTTTACAAAATAAACACTATGAAATAATAATTATTTTAAATAATTTACAACAACCGGAGAGTTAAGCTATGCCTTCAAAAGATTGAAAAACGGTAAAGTAGCAGAACCTGGAGACATCCCAATTGAGTTGGTAAGGTATGAATAAAAAATATTACACGAGATGTTGGTTCAACTATTTAACATTTGCTTAAAAGGACAAAATATCCCTGATGATTGGAATGTTGGATACATCAGCTCAATATTCAAGAAAGGGGATAAACGCAAATACTCTAATTATAGGGGAATAACTGTTATGAGCTCAGTGGGGAGGTTGTACGGTCGAATAATAAAAAAAAGAATAGAATCAGAATACGAAGACATAGAAGAACAAAATGGATTTTGTGCAGGAAGATCATGCGCTGATGGAACATTCGTTCTGCAGCAGGTAATCGAAAAACGGAAGGCAAGGAATCTATCTACCCAACTATTGTTTCTGGATTTCGAGAAGGCATATGATACGGTACCTTTGAAATAACTGTTTTAAACATTGACGAAAGTATGTCTCAGTAAAAGGTATGTGGATGCTATCGCAAATATAAACAAAAATGGAAGAAGTGTCGTTGAAGAAGGAAACTTTATATCTGAATCATTTCCAATAACAAAGGGGCTTAAACAAGGATGTTGTCTATCTCCGACCTTATTTAAAATAGATATTCAATTATCGCTAAAGCAGTGGAGAAAACACGTATCCGAAATGTTAATAGACATAGGCGGTGGTAAATGTCTAACAACTTTATTTTTCGCAGATGATCAGGTAGTCGTAGCGAATGATGAGGAAGACATGGACTACATGTTTACAAAACTAAAGAAAGAATATGAAAATGGGGCCTCGATATGAATATGTCAAAGACAGAGTATCTTAAAATAGGAGATGATGAAGAAGATCCAGAGTTAGAAATTAGAAACACAAAACCATGCAGTGAATATAAATACCTCGGATGTATAATATCTAAAGAAGGCACTACCAAAAGAGACATCGCCAACAGAACGCAGCAGGGAAAAAAAGCGGTAAATATTCTAAACTCTCTACTATGGTCTAAAAATATTAGACAAGAAACGAAATTGACAATCTATCGAACCTTCGTAGAGCCTATTATGACTTATTGGCCAGAAGTTTGGCTGATCACGAAAAAAAGATAGATAAAGAATAGAAGTAGTAGAAATCGATTTTCTAAGGAGAGCGTGTGGTGTATCCAAAAAAGATCATATCAGGAATGAAGATATTAGAAGGAGGACAAATACTGTATATTAGAGTCTAGACAGAATTGAAACGAGACAACTAGTATTGTATGGTCACGTGAAGCGAATGAATGAAGATAGATGGCCAAAGAAAGCTTTAAATTACATACCACAACAAAGAAAAAGAAGGGGAAGGCCTGGGAAGAAAATATACGGCACATAATGAAAGATAGAGCCATCAAAGGAGACGAATGGATGGACAGAAAACGATGGCAGTCGAAATGCAAGTTCTTTGTTGTTAATTGTAACAAATGTTCTTATTTTCAATAAATTTTTTGAGACAAAATGTTTTTTATTGTTTTAATGACGCGTTCTCACTGGGCGATTTTTATCGGCTAAGATTTGGTCGAAACTACCAATGAAAACACCTGCCATAATGACAATAATTGACCATTTTTTATAGCTTGCAAATGTTTTAATTGGTATTCTTTGCCAAATTTTGTTAGCCCATTCTTTTCGGTTGACAAAATTCGGGCAAGAATAGGAACGAAAACATCTGCAAAAGTGTTGATTTTTATTGTTTGCAGATGTTTTTGTAAGTATCACTGTTTTTTGTAGATATTTCAATTCGAATTTTTGGATCATTCTAATTTTTTTTAACGGTCCCCTAGGTTCGAATTATCCAAATTTCACTGTATTTTCCATTTTTTTTTTGTTTCTTTGTTTTGTATCTCCAGTCTGACGTTCTCATTTCTGCGAAGTCCCTCTTTCTTTCTTGGTCGCTTTTTCGCTTTCATTATTCTTCCGCCTGCAATATTCTTAGGGCATTTCTTTTCTTTGTCATCCCTTATAAAACGTGTCGCAACCATTCACTCTCTGACCCTTAATTTTTCTGTTATTTTTCCATGTGTCCATTTTTCAATTTACTTTTATTTATTTTGATTTTTATAATTATAACTATTATAAAAATATTATAAATGTATGCAAATGATTTAAAAAATTTTCGATGCTGTAGATAAATTTTATAGCAGTTTTTATGTATCGATGGATATTTTAACCTTGAGTACTAAAACTTGTTTCAATTTTATTTTATTTTATAGCGGTTAAGACGTGCTAATTATAAGGTATATAATTATTGATTTAGAATTTCCCTTTTCTGTGATAAAGATAATAAGCGAATTCTCCAATAAATAAAAATTATTTAATTTGTAAATTCGAATTTATAGGTATTTTTTCTCGCATTAATAATAAATTAAAAATTAAAGTTGTCCAAGGGGACAAAAAAACTGGTTTCGAAATAAAATTTGGGAATCACCAATTTTATCAAAAGTCTTCTTTTTATTTACATATAATATTCCCTTAGTATAAACATTACGCACTTAAGGAACGCTGAATGCTATCTTAGTTTCGGTTTCAGGTCGCAACATAGTTACAGTACTCTTCAGCTTACTCCATCCACAATGTTTAGTTCATCTGCCCAATGGAATAAAAGGTTTTTCCACCAAAGGCTTTTTCTATCCAAAGTATACATTTCTTGGCCTCATTATAGGAAAATAAAGTACTTTTACTCCCTAGGCAGTAAAAATAAAAGTAACGTCATGATATGCCATCGATGAAATAATTTATTGACGCCCTATACTATATTCTATTACGTAAGTATATTTACATTTTAACGTTTGTTTATAGAACACCCTGTATTTTGTAAAATGGTAAAAAACAGTATATTGTTATTTTGATTTAACAATTTTCACAATAATAATTTGACTGCACCTCATAGATTCATCCGGCTTTCGAATTTATGATTTTAAATTTTATAGCATGCTATGGTCGATTGACAGATTAGTAGTTTTAAAGTGTGTGTTTGGGAAAGTATGTACTATTTCTTTTCATATTTTTACATTTAATATTTTTCTCTTAGTGTACTATAATGTGATCTAATTCAATGCTGTATTTTAACGACTTTATTAAAATATATTGCTTCCTGTTATTTCGTAAAACTGGCAATCTCATTTATTATGTTTTAAGTACGGAGAACTTGGCTTCTCTTTTGTATTTTGAGTCACAAATATAGAAACAAGTGTACGGTTTCGTATTACCGTGACAATTAACTTAAATTATCGCCACTCAAAATCGCAATAAAATAGATTGATTTATTGGTGTACCCTCTTGGTATACAGACCACACATAACGGTTAAAGGGTTCTTTTATGGCCGTCTTAAGTCTCAAATAACTTCATCCCAAGGCAGCGAACGAAACGGACCTAGTTTTGATCGGTTCTCGTGCTATCGAGCCTCGGCGTCCCGACGCGGTACCAACGAGATTCCTCTGGCTAAGAATACGACATCAATATTTCAAAGGGTAAGTCTATATTCTTTGTACAGACAACAATAAAGAGTAAGACCAGTTAATTTCTTAATTTATTTACAGTTGTATTTGCTATTTTCCGCTAATTTATTTACAAACAAAATATTGCATTTTTCTTCGTTATTATTTATCTATCATTTAACCAGCGACCTCTTAAGTTTTATACAAAACAGTGTGTACACATAATATATAACTACAGAATATAAAATAATATTGGAAAATGATTGATTCAAGCGAATTTAAAGATATTATTTTATTTTGGAACAAGTTAATGAACAGTACAATTTTTATTACCACAAAAATCCAAAAAAAAAATTCGAAAAACCATATTTACATTTTAAGTAATGGGCCGAAGAAAAGCATATTCGTACTTACTCAAAAAAATTTTTTTTTTTGGACTTTTTCGATATTAGCAAATACATTAAAACCTCTACATTGTGGTCCAAATATTCGATACCATGCTTGAAATAAAAGAAAATGTAAATATTAAATACCCAAAATAATTGCTTTCTTGAAAAGACAAAACCAGATACATAAAGCTAATAAGGCAAAACCTTCTCCAGTTTTATTATCATACAATTATAATAATAATATATTATATATTATATAATTATTTATTAATAAAGGTAAGATATTTCTAAAAGTAAAACAAGAAGAAGTGTACACCGACTTAAGGGAGATCAAAGCTGGCGTGCCACAAGGGAGTGTCTTAGGTCCGGTCCTGTACCTATTGTATACGTGTGACATTTTAGAGCTAGAATAAAATACTATTGCCACCTTCGCGGATGATACAGCCATACAACTGAACCATATGATACAGATGATACAACTGGACCAGAAAATTGCGAATAAAATTAAATGAGACTAAATCTGCACATATTAACTTTACATATAAAAAAATAGAAAATTTCCCAGTCAGAATAAATGATACCCAAATTCCTTATGCAACATCAGCAAAATACTTGGGCATCACCCTAGACGCGAAGCTATGCTGGAAAGTCTATGTCAAAAAGAATAGAGGGGAGCTTGATATTAGATATAAGAAATTGTATTGGCTGATTGAAAAAAATTCAACATTATCAATTCATAATAAATTATCCATCTACAAGCAAGTACTGAGGCCAGTATGGGTATATGGGTGCCAACTCTGGGGCTGTACCAAAGCTATTATTCTACATATTACCCGGAGATTTCAAAACAAAGGACTAAAAAACATTGTTGATGCTCCTTGGTATATCCGTAACAGCAACCTCCACCAGGACCTGGGTATGGAAACTGTGATCGAAATAATCAAGAAAACAGCATCAAGACACACAGCTTCTCGATAACACTGAACTAAAGAGAAGACTCATAAGGACAAAACCATTTGAGTTAGTGTAAATGTGTAACAGTTTAGTGTAAAAAGCAGAGTATAGTGATGTGAAGTTATTGCATGTTAAAAAAAATATTTCGTTGTATTATTGCGATTGCAAGTTTGAATCCCAGAGTCGACAAATATTTTTTAATTATTTGTTCTTTTTTTTGTAGGTTCTCTTCATTTTCGGAATTTCAAGACCATGCAGGTGTGACGAGCTCGTAAAAATGGTCACTACAGATGTTGAAGATAAAGGTTCAATTTTAATAGTAAATATACCAAATACTAAAACATATATGCTGAGAACGTTTGTAATCAATACTTTACCGGGGAATGGTCCTAATTATATGGGCATTTATAGGAAATATATTATATCATTACGTCCTAAAATGGACCAGCCACGTTAAATTGTTTGCTATAGAGCTGGAAAATGTATCAAACAAATGGTTGGAAAAAATTCTATTGCTAAAATTCCTACAAAAATTGCAGAATTTTTAAAACTGCCTAATGGACCAGCCACGTTAAATTGTTTGCTATAGAGCTGGAAAATGTATCAAACAAATGGTTGGAAAAAATTCTATTGCTAAAATTCCTACAAAAATTGCAGAATTTTTAAAACTGCCTAATGCCGTAAATTCTACCTGACATAGGTTCAGAAGAACCTCGGCGAGTTTATTTGCAAATTCTAAAGCAGATATTCTTGCTTTAAAGCAACACGGAGGTTGGAAGACTACGAATATCGCTGAAAGGTATGTTGGGCAATCTCTGGCAAAAAAGTGAAAAATTTCGGAAGAAATTATGGGAGTCACTGAAGTTAAAGAGGTAGATTGTAATCAGCCAAATACGAGTACTTTCGGGGGATACCAAGTGTATAACAAAAGTGTTAGTGAAAATATCACGAAACCTACGTTGGCTCCAGCTCTCACTTCTGGTGCTATTCAAATAACCACTGCTCAAAATTGCCCATTTAACATTAATATAAATAATTGCCCAACCACAAATTAACCATATTTAGGATGCCATTATGAAATTACAGTTATACTGTACCCATTTGTTAGTTTTAGTTCTCTGATAAATTTTGTTAGTTATATAAATAAATTATTTAAAAATGAAAAAATGACTTGTTATTTGAGGAAGGTGGAAAAATTATATATATAACATGGAAGTAAAATGCCTTTTTCTCCCTTGAATGATAACTGCCCTCTGCTACGCGTCGGGCAGTAAACTTTATTCTCGGGAGGAATAATAGCACTTCGCTTTGTTGTTATACAAATAGCTATTGTTTCGTGTTAATGACTGATTCAGCTGACGACATCACCTTGTTTACAAGTGGCATTAATGATCAGAAAGGGAAGTATTTTGATAGAACTGAGACATACTTAACTGCAAACAAACCTGGACTTAATGTGGATAAAGTACAAAATATTTTATTTGGGTCTAATAAATGAACAAATAAATCCAAGTCAGGCAATGTATTGACATTACCCTTTCCTTGACATCAAATTAGGTCGGGTTGATCACGTCGATAAGCTACGACCAAAACTATCTTCACAACTCTACATTTTGTAGATGGACAAATATGACGATAGAAGAGCTACACCTAATGCTTTAAAATAAATGGAACCATCCTTTTAAAGACAAAAATTAAAGATATAATAATAGTATTCATCTACGAAATTTCTCAAAATGTTTCTTGTGACAAATGGTTTACATTCAATTACCTAATTATTTCTTAAACTCAATGTTGAATACGAATGGATTTTATTATGTTTTAGTATATTTTTTATTTGCATTCATCTTTATACATAGATAAGAGGGTGTCCAGAAACTCTCCTGACAAAATGAAGACCGGAGATTCCTCAGATAATTTTAAGATAATTTAATCCAATTCACCTAGTCCGAAAATGCTTCCTAAGCGAGCTAAAGCTCTTTGAAGATGGCGCCTTCTAATTACTTTTTTAAATCCTACACAACACTTGGCACAATTATTTATTCTGCAAAGTTGAATCGACTCTATCAATTACAAATTTCTATTACCGGTCATAGGCGTTCGTTTTGGGTAGGTCAACTGTTATTTTTAAGGCATAACTTTTATTTTACGCATCTGCTAGATCAGCGGTGGTCAAAGAGTCGATCGCCAAAGTTTTTGAAGGCGATCGCGATTCACGGAGAAAATACGAGAACTGTATTAGACGCAAATATTAGAAAATGGACAAATATAAATTGAAAATCCCAAGAATAAAAAGAAGTCCACATAAACGAAACTAAAATAATGCCTAATATCCTGACTCACCACACGTGCATGATCGAAATAATTATGATGCTATCTCTTCACCCGAAAGTTGCGATAATGCTGATTCGGCATATCAGCATTCACAGATAAATTTAAACTGGGAGTGTGCTGTATCGGCATTGTATTGCTGTTAGTCAAGCATTAATCATTTATTAGTAAGTTATTACTAGTAAAACATTTTTGTAATATATTTATTATTTACATTAATATTTGAAACTCGATATGAGTGCTGCGAAAAAGAGTAAAAGAAATCATTTTCATAATGCGTGGGAAGAAGAATTCCTGTTTACTATTGTGAAAGATAAGTGTGTTTGTCTTGTTTGTCGGTCTTCCGTTGCTCTGTCCAAACGCGGAAATTTAGAACGGCATTATAAAACTTTGCATGAAAACTATGAAAATGATTTTCCGCAAAACAGTTTGTTTAGAAAACGGAAAGTACAAGACTTGAAAAGTAGTTTGAAGACGGAACAATCAATGTTCACTAGGTCTGTTAAACAATCAGTAGCTGCAACAATTGCGTCGTTCAAAATTTCTTATATATTGGCACAACATAAAAAACCATTTGAATATGGAGAGGTAGTGAAGGAAGCATTCATTGAGGCTGCGAATGTGTTATTTCAGGACTTCAAAAATAAAACAGATATTATGTCCGTCATCAAAGAAGTCCAGTTATCACGTCCAACGGTTACTAGACGTATCGAAATCATGGGCAAAGATTTGGAAAGCCAAGTTAAAAGTGATATTATGAAGTGTATGTACTTTTCTTTGCAATTTGACGAGTCAAGCGATATGACTGATACCGCCCAGTTGTGTATTTTTATTCGGTTGGTATTTTCTGACATGTTAGCTAAAGAAGAATTGTTAACAACGCTGCCTCTGAAAGAAAAAACTCGAGGAGAAGATATACATAACGTTTTTATAAGTTTTGTGAAACAATACGAGCTACCGATTTACAAACTCGTGTGTATTACAACAGATGCTGCACCATCCATGACTGGCGTTAACAATGGACTTGTTGTATTATGTCGAGCTAACGATGACTTTCCATCGTTTTTTTCATTTCATTGCATCATTCACTAGCAAGTTTTGTGTTCCAAAATTTTAAATATGGACGACATCATGAAGATGACAACAAAAATTGTGAATTTAATCAGAGCACGAAGCTTGCAACGACGTCTTTTTAAAGCGCAATTGGAAGATAGCGACTCTGCAGAACACACTGATTTACTTCTGCATGCAGATGTTAGGTGGTTGAGCCGTGGAAAATTTTTAGATAGGTTCCAGGAGCAACTTCCCAAAATAATTTCTTTTTTAGAAGAACGAGGGGACGACACTCATCTACTTCAAAACGAAAAATGGCTCAGTGATCTGGCTTTTATAACAGATTTAACAAATCATTTGAACTTCCTTAATTTTGAACTACAAGGTAAAAATAAAACTATTATCGATATGATGAGCGCAATACATTCTTTTGTCAATAAATTGAAATTATTGATTAAGCAAATTAGCAGAAACAACTTTCCATCGTTGAAAAAAAGGGTAGCCGCTCATTTAAATTATGTTTATTACGAAACGGAGCTGCAAACACTTCATGGTGAATTTGAAAGACGCTTCGCTGATTTTAAAAAACTGACAGATATTGTAACATTCATGTCTAATTCCATTTTCTCAAGATGTGGAAAAAATAGCCACTAAAATATCCGTTACGTTCAATAAGGAGATCATTTCCGTCCAAAATGAGGTACTGAAAATAACTTCGGATATACATCTTAAATCCAGCGCGACCGATACGAAATTTTCGTTTTTCATATCGTCTGAGAAATATCCGTCTTTGAGACAGGTATAAAAAAAAATATGCAGGTATATTATAGCTCTGCAGTTCACAGCATTCTTTGGATCAACATACTTATGTGAGTCTGCATTTTCCCAAATGAAGATAGTGAAATCAAAATATCGTAATCGGCTAACTGACGAACATCTCTCTTCATGCTTGCGTTTGGCCCTCGGTAATTACGTACCATCATATGAAATACTTGTGGATGATATGCAGTGCCACGCATCAACATCCAAATAGAATTAATATGAAAAACATGACTTTATTTAGAACCCACTTTAGTTCCAACTTTTTATTAACTATAAAGGCGCAATAAAGTTTTTTATTTTCAAAATTATTTTTTTACTATGCTTTGTTTTTAACCAGGAGGAGTAAACTAAAGAGATATATTCACACCCAAGAAAGTCACTAGAAAGGTTACCAAATACATCTTCTTTTTTGGTTGATCATATCGGCCTTCGATGGTAATCCAAGAATATATATTATACTAATACGTCGCTAAAGAGTTATAAAAACAACTGTTTTTTATATAAAAGCAGACTAAAAATCTAAAAATTAAAAGAATAACGCAGAAAACACAAGAAATCGCCGGTATAATTTAATTAAGCTATGAAATGCCATTAGTGTCAAAATTTCATAACAGTGGAGTAAACGTGCCTGAGGTTGGACCAATTACAAACAAACATTGCGGTGCGGTAAATTTGAATTACTTCTCTTGGTTTAAAAACAGGGTATAGCAGTCGATTTTCGGACGCTTGCAGTTTATGTCGTAGATCCCATGCAGTATAAGTCTGAGCACCACTGTGCTAGATTATTCATTTTTCAGCTATTTTAGTACTAAAAGGTACTTCTACTTTAAGTCGGTAGGATACACCGTTTTCTATAAAAATCAATTTGAAAATTTTTAGTTTTTTTGTCATGAAAGTTAGATTAATAGGTAACTTAATTAATTTTATAACTTATCTTTTGTTTCAATAAATGCAGCACAATACAATTCATAAAAAAAGTTTGGCAAAAGAAGCAAAACATCAAACTGAAACATTTGATTTAAATATTTTTAAAAACAAAGTATTTATTACGATGGAATGAAACTAATCCAAAAGAACAAGTATCAAAGGTAGATAGTTACAAAAGATTCTTGACGTGATGACCATTAGTCTCTATGCATAAATTTGCACTTTTACGTAGATAACGCCAAATTCTTGTAAAAGTTGATTTCTAAATTCGTTGCAAGCATCTTTTATCCTTAGCCAGAGTTGTGCACAATTTTGTATCAAAATGGAATAAACAAATATTTTTATGAATCCCCAAACACAATAACCGCAAGGATTCAAATCCGGTAAAGTTGCTGGACAAGCAATTGGGCCGCCTCTTTGGTCTTGCAGTAGTTTTGCCGAAAATTTAAAGGCACATCATCTTGCAAATTAGGTAAAACATTTTACAGGAAATGTAAGTAATCAGTACCATTTAAACGAGCAGGCAATTAGACAGGTCCAAGTAGATAATCGTCAACTACTCCTATCCAGACGTTTATGCTAAACCTACGGTGATGCTGAACAACGGTAGGGATTGTCACTAACGTAAAAATAATAATGTGCATTATGTACATTAAAAATTACATTTTTGTGACAAATGCACTGGCATGGGGATTTATAATTGTATCCACGTCATGCCAACTTGTTTAGATACCAATTCCTTTGTGAAAACGACTTCCTAAAACTCCATACTAGAGTAAAATAATAAAAAAAAAAGTAGACATGGCAAGCTCTGCTCTTGTTCTGTTTCCATTCTCTCCGGTCCTAAATATTTTCTATCCAGTTTGCAATTTCCATCTTTTATATATCCTCTAGTAGTTGGTCTTTCCATCATATTTTTGGTCTTCCTTTTGATCTGTTCATTACTGGTTTCCAGTTCGTTATCTTCCTAATTAGTTCGTCTTCTTCTCTTTGTTGTATGTGTCCAAACCATCCTATATCTTTGTGATTTAATAAATTTTACTATGTCTCCCCCTTCGGTTATATTTATTATTTCATGGCCCATCAGTCTTCTATATTCTTCTTATTTTGACTTTATTGAGCCATGTGTTCTTCTAATAATGCACGGGCATGGGGATTTATAATTGTATCCACGTCATGCCAACTTGTTTAGATACCAATTCCTTCGTGAAAACTACTGCCTAAAACTCCATACTAGAGTAAAATAATAAAAAAAAAGTAGACATGGCAAGCTCTGCTCTTGTTCTGTTTTCATTCTCTCCGGTCCTAAATATTTTCTATCCAGTTTTCAATTTCCATCTTTTGTATATCCTCTAGTAGTTGGTCTTTCCATCATATTTTTGGTCTTTCTTTTGATCTGTTCATTACTGGTTTCCAGTTCGTTATCTTCCTAATTAGTTCGTCTTCTTCTCTTTGTTGTATGTGTCCAAACTATCCTATATCTTTGTGATTTATTAAATTTTACTATGTCTTCCCCTTTGGTTATATTTATTATTTCATGGCCCATCAGTCTTCTATATTCTTCTTATTTTGACTTTATTGAGCCATGTGTTCTTCTAATAATTTTTCTTTCAATTATTCTTAGTTTTTCTTTTTTTTTTCGTAAGACATTTTACTTCCCCGCTACATTGTGCTATCACCGGTCTAATTGCTGCTTTATATATTTTTGTCTTTGTTTTTTTGCTCAGCTTTTTTCTTTAAGTAGTCGCTGGTATTTCCAATACACCACGTTCGTCGCTTTAATTCGTTCGCTTATTACTGCACTCCTTCAATTTTTGTCATTCTCTAACAGCCCCATCTATTTAAAGTAATCGATCGTCTGGAATTTCTTTTCACCGATTTTTTTTCTTTTGTTCTCTTTATATCGTCTTTTGTACTTATTAAGTATTTTGTTTTGTTCTAAGTGATTATTAGTTCTCTCTTCTTTGCTTCTCTTATCAATCAATCTTATCAATGTTAGAAGTGTTTCTTCTAGCTTTTGTTTGTCGCGCGGTACCAGTGCTAGATTGTCCGCATATCCTATGATTTGTGTTGAACTTTGAGTAATTGATTTTTTCTGCTCTGCGTCTCTGATTATTCCTTCTAGTATAACATTTAATAGCGCCGTTAATACACTATCTCCTTGGTATTATGCCCCGTTCTATATTGATGTCGGTTGTATATTCTTCGGTTGTTTAGACTCTGGCTGATAAGTCCTTCATTGTCATTCTTATCAGTCTTATTAACTTGTATTTCTATCCTTTTTATTTCTTTTATTGTTTTCTGTATGTGCTCTATAAGACCTATTGTTTAATATCGTTGGGTATATTGTTGGAAGTCGATGAACAATATATGTAGTTTTATGTCATGTTCGTAGCTTTTTTTGATGGTTTGCGTTAGTACGTGTATTGCGTCTATTGTTGATCCCCTTTTTCTAAATCCCTGTTAATAGTGCCTTATATTTTTTCTGTGTAACAATTTAGTCGGTTTCTAATAATTGTAGTCGGGATCTTATACGTTGTGTTCGGTTACATAATAGCTCTATAGTTGTTGCACTTATTTGGATCCTCCTTCTTAGACATTGGTGTTATGTGTCCGTTTTTCCATTCTGCAGTCATGTTTTCCTCATTCCAAATTTTGATCATTAATTTGTAAATCCGTTTTAGCAGCTTCTCTCTTCCGTTTATGATTAGTTCGTTGTTAATTTCATCTGGCCCCTGAGTTTTGTTTAGTTTTAGTTGCTTTACGACATGTATGGATTCTGGATAGGTAGGTGCGTCTACCTCTGCATCTGTTATTTCTTCGTCTTTTGCATATGTCTCTTAGCTGGTTTTATATAGAACCGTAAAATATCTTTCCCAATCTTTGTTGTTTATTTTTATAATTGTTTTTTTTTGTCCTGTATTATTGTTTTATACATTTGAACAGTGTTTTGTTATCCTTATTATTTATTTTTAACTGTTTCATTATTTTAGAGATCCATGTCTATTTCTTTCGTTTATAGAGTTTCGTGGCTTGTTGTTTTTCTGTTCGGTGTTCTAGATGTTTTTACCTTTAATTCTCTAGCCATTTAGTTTTTAGTTCGATTTTTTTGTGACATTCTTAATCAAACAATGATTTCGATTTTTTGTTTTTTCGGGGATCCCATTATTTGTTCTGCCATTTCTGTTATACTGTTTTTATATTGTTCAATTTTATTTTTCTATATCCTCATTGTTGTTTTTTCTCAGCTTTTGTCCCAATTCTTCAGTGTACTGTTGTTTTGTTTCTTGTGTTTTCAATTTATCTTTGTTCCATTTTTTCTTTACTTTGTTAATATTTGAAGGGGTGAGTGGATGAAGGAAGTAAGTAACAAAAGTAAGTTTTTGAGAAATTTAACTCCAAAGTTTTATTGCTGGAACTTTTTTATTAATCGATTTTTTAAACCGATTTTTTTTATTCTCACAGGTAGGATATGTATAAATTTTATTGTAAAAACAAAAATCCCCCCGATTTTTAAAAACTTATTTGAAAAATATATATTTGTACTTACCTCTTTTATCCAAAAACTTTTTTGTGTTAGAAATTATGTCTATGCCAAAATGAAGGGGGTATGTGGACTTACCTCCTTTATCTAGGATAAATATTTGCATTTTCTTTTGAATTAGAGCTATAATCAGGAAAAAAATAACATGGATGTCAAGTAAACACTTATATTTTTGGTTTTACAAAAGACTGACAAACACTGAATTTCTAAGCAGCTTTTGAATCAGTCTAAGGATATTGTACCACCTTCTTAAAATTTTTGTTGCTCTATGATGGCTTCATAATACCACTTATCCCTTTCTGGAATGAAGCAAAGCTGTTCTTTTAGATTGTCTACCTTTTCTTTGCTTAAGGATCCAGGATCCAGGATATTTTGGATATGTCTTGGAATGTTGAATTCTTCAGGTAGAAGGGATGGGAAATTTTTCTGCTTGAGGATATATACAATTTTGAAAGGTGTGTAGTAATCGTAAGACTTCTTGAAAAGGTATGATCCAAAGATATTTACGCGAATCCACTTGATTCCAGTTTTGAAATTAACCTTTTCATTAAGAAGATCTTTTTTTCTATTCATTAGTTTCATGGTTTTCATAAGATTTTCCGTGTCTCTAAAGTGATGTTGCATGTCTATCACCATATTTTTCTTGGTTGAAGAAACAATCACATCACGATATTCATCAGGGATGTAAATGTTTTGATGTTTCTTCAGTCGTTTCTCAATACGTCCAAATGCTCTATCCGAGTCTAAGTACGAGTGTCCTACCTCTGGAAACTTGTGCTCAATCGTTTTAAAGATGCCTTTGCCCACAAGATACTGAAACAAATGTACCATCACAAATTTTTTATTTTGCCCGGCACACGAGTCCGTCCACAAAACTAGATGATATTTTCCTTTGAAGGCTGGATCCACTTCGACTGTTCGTAGAAAACAACTAAAAATTTCCGAGCTACCTCTGGAAGCTTGATTTTCGGTTCATGTGCAGAAAACGGTTTTTTCCACATTTTTGGTTATTATGTGGATTTCTAAGTTGTAAAACCACATTTGTCTAAGATAAAAGGCTTTCGAGATACTAAGCCTAGGTAGGGGCATAGTTTGCTTTAGATCCAATGTTACATACACAGTGTTCTCTGATTTGCTAGCAAATTCTCTATCTGCTTTTTGAGATTCAAACGCTGATTTGTAATTTTCAGCGTGCTCTTCATTACTTTTGCCAGAATCGCATGTGCTACATGTATCGCTTTTGGGATAACCAAAAGACAGATTAAATTCATTATTAAAAATAAACTGGTATGTAACTCTTTTATTTGAAATTTTTCATTTCTTCCGTCAGTTCGGCATTTGTCTAGGTAAAGTTTATGCATTCTAGGGATCGAAAGTTGCGGTAAAAGATATTTTTTGCGAATATTACAATGCCTGGAGTAGTGCGACTCTTCTGCTGGGAAACTGGAAATATGCTCAATGACGTAAGCAGCAACTTCAGCAGGGGTCTTGTTAGGTCTGACTGCGTGTTTTCCCCTTCTGTCCGGTTCAGGAGCATTTTTCCCTGATTTTATTGAAGTTTGGATTAGGTCAACCTTTTTCAAGCTCATTGCAAACGAGGAAATGAAAGCCCGTTTGCATACGTTAGTTTGCCGGCCGGCCACTACAGGTTACATTGTATTGGTAAGGGGCAGTTTTATGCTTTAATGCTCCAGTTTTCTTTCTCATTGGTTCCCTTTTTTAATGCTCTTAAAAAGAAGGCAGTTTTTTGCATTTACATCTAGTTTGTAGTAGGAAGAAAATATTGATTCCCTTTCTTCTACAGTTATTGACTGAGAACACTCGTAGCGGCAATTTTCATTGCACAAAATCCCAGAGTTAACGGTTTTAGCGGGTTTTACTTGGCCTATTTTATAAATGTAAGCCAGACCACTTTCTTTGCACTTGGCACGTTTTCGTGCTTTCCATTCTTTAATCTTTTTCTGAATTTTTCTAGTTACTTTTACTTTTAGTGGAAATATTTTTTTCTTGGTTTTAGTGGGCAAATTAAGAGCCTCTTCATTTCCATTTTCAAGAAGAGCAACGATCTCATCATATGGAATTTACTTGTAGTTCAAAACTTTTTATTCTTTGTGGTATGGATGAAGGAAGTAAGTACTTTATCTTGTTACTTACCTCCTTTATTCACTAGATATTTAAAGTAGTATGTTCAATTACCTCCTTCATACGCTGTCTATCTCAGTTATTTTAAATCATAAAAGGCTGGGGATAAGTGGAAAATTTAATTTAGCACTTACCACCTTCATCCATGCGGATAACTCATTTTCTTAAAAAATGTCACTTACTCCCTTCATCCACTCACCCCTTCATTTGTTTTGATTATTATTATCTTTAATTTATTAATATCTTTAATTTTGTTATTAATAGGATGTAATCAGTGTTCGCATTTTATCCTCCATAAGATCTTACATCTTGCACTGTTTGTGTTCATTTTTCCGAAATTAACATATGGTCTATTTGATTGCCATAGATTCTTCCCGGTATTTTAAACATTACGTTTAAACGCAAATAGCTTAAAAACTACTCAACCTATCGCATTGAGACAAGTGGATAGAAGAACTAAAAAAAACATGGTGAAATCATCATTACGACAGTGACCTAGAAAAGAAGTATCTATCCCTCAGCACGCATCTGGTAACAGCGGAAAACTATCTTTTAACGCTAGTTTATCCTAACATGTGTAAACTATTTGTCAAATTTTAACAAAAAATATTGGAAGGTGGTAAAACCATGAGATAAAATCATTTTAGAATATTTGTAATAAAACACTCTGTATCTCGGTAAGGAGGAATATTTTATTGAAGTGATTTAGGTTAAATCTTCGTATTTTGTGCTAAGGTTTGGATCTGGTTGAACCATTCTTCTTCATGTATATTCGCTGTACCTACTGTATATTAAAAATATGTCGAAGGATCGAAAAAAAAACAAAAATCAAACTATATACAAAAAAATTAGACAAATTTTGGAGAAAAAGGTTGGAGGCGCCGGGCATCGATCCCGGTACCTCTCGCATGCTAAGCGAGCGCTCTACCATATGAGCTACGCCCCCCAATATTTAAGAATAATTTCTTTAAAATCATAAGAACACTTGACCTCCTTTCGATTTGTAGGGTGTGGCATCTCGTATTATTGTAATTCCATGACTACAGAAATTAGTAGACATAAATATACCTGTAAAAGATTGTTCTTGATAGCATAAAAGATGTGACAATCGAAATAAATATACCAGTTACATTTTTTTTTATTTTAGAATACATTTTCACAATATTATAAATTGGATAAAGAAAAGATATTTAAAATTTAGAAAATACCTTTCAAATATTCAACATTGTTTATTTACATTAAAAAAAACTATTTTATTCAATATTTTCTCTCTGATAACGTTTAAAATTAATGACACATTATTTAGTCTATACGTTACAAAGCATTTGTTATGCATTTGTCTTCTGTGCTTTCATCTGCTTTCATCGTATCCTACTATCTGTGGTTTTCCAGTTAAACTTTCAGATGTCAAGCAGACAAGCTCGGTCATTAATAAGAAAGCTGAAATGGTCCCTAAAAAACGCCAAAAGGCAGCCGTAAAGCCAGATACTGTAGCGTCACGCATGGTAAAAACATTCAGCGCACAAAAAGAGAAAGCTCACACAATCTACATGGAAGCACAATAGAAAACTTTAAAACATGAAGCCACAGATATGGAACATATCCACTCCTTCAGCCATGATATATCAAAATCTCTTTAAGATGGCAAACCAGCAAAAGCACCACTATTTGACAATATTTACCCTGAATTCCTGGTAAATTGTGGACAATATACAAAAGTTTGGCTGGCTCGTTTGGAAGATAATACCCATAATAAAGTTTGACAAACCTGTCGATAATCCAAAAAGCTACAGAACAATACAATAGAATCAGCCCAGAACTATTCTAGTTGATCTCAGTCGAACAATAAGGTTTTCGGCCAGAACAACGTTGTGCAGATAACTCATCACCTACGTCAAAGCGGGATTTCAAAAAAGACTAAAAACTTCAGCAAGACTTATTAATTGCAAAGCGGCTTACGATACAATATCGAGATCGAGTTTTATATAGAAAATTCTCCCTAAGATCTCCTGTAAACCAATTACACGCCTAATAATTAGCATGCTCAATGACCGAGTGTTTCAAGTGGTGATGGACATCTTGCATCCAAATTTGAACATAGAGCTCCCCTAATTTTTTCCAGTTCCGCCGATCTTCAGCTTCTTGCAACCCATTCCTAGCGATTCTTTTGACACAGTTTGTCTATCGTGTAGGGGGTGTACCTCTGTCTATATATCTGCTTATGGTCTCCGTATTGTAATTTTTTGGGTCCACCGCCCGTCATTTATTCTGGCCACTTGGCCCGCCCAGGTATTCTCTTCTAACGCTGTCTCTGAGAGTCAGTCCAAGTTAACGACCGTTCCATTCTTTCTTGGGCCACTCTAAGTTTAGTGGCGTGGGTTAAAGAAAGTGTTTGGGCATTGTAAGTTATGACTGGAAGAAGCACGCATTGATCGACGGTCTTCTTTTTTAAATAATTTGGTATGTTGCTCTTTAAGATGTCTGATAGGGCTCCATGTGCGGCCCGTTCTAAAGTGATTCTTCTTTACCGTTCAGAGGTTTGATTGTCCCTGGAAATTTAGATTTCATGGCCTAAGTATTTATACTTGTGAACAAATGATATTAGCTCACCAAAAAGCTTAAGAGTAGTCTACCAAAAAAAAATTTAGTGTACTAGCCACTAATATTTAGCTTATCATTAGTAGAGATGTCAGAAACACAATTACAAAAGTTCGTCTATAACTGGGTCACTACTACCAAATGCAGAACACTAGAATCATCTTAAAGAAGGCTGACCTAAACATACTGAGCAAATATTTTCGCAAGTGCAGAGTACAACCAAATGCTTCCGAAACAGAAATTACTTACTTCCATCTCAACAATAAACTTGCTGGAAAGTAACTTAACATACGGTTCGAAAATGATATTCTTACCCACAACAAAACACCGAAATACCTTGACGTAACATTAGGCAAAACATTATATTTTAAAGAGCATTTCACAAAAATTACCAAAAGTTGAGTACAAGAAACAACATTATACATGTCATCTGTGAAGTATGAGCTACTGTTCTTTGCTTTACTGCCCTGGCCCTTGTTTTGTCGACTACTAAATATTGTGCTTAAATTTGGCTACACAGCCCAAACGTAAAAATGGTTGAAACTCAGCTGCATTATACGATGGGGATGATAGCCGGGGCAATTAAATCAACTCCCATCCAATGACTCTCAGTGTTAGGTCATATTCCTTCTCCATGTCTGCGACGAGTTGACGTACTTGTACGTGAATATAAAAATATAATAAACAATGGAAATCTGTCGATTTACCAAATTAACGATGCTGGAAGTACACGACTCAGTACTGGAAAATCATCAATAAAGAACGAGAATTTCAGTACAACGAATACATAGTCCCAAAAAATAGAATATTTGATGCAATAACAACATGCTATGCATTACCCACAAATCATCAGGATCTTCCAAGGAAAAAATCATCATCATTTAACCCGGATCTTTCCACTGCTGGATATGGGTCTCCCTCAGTCTTTTCCATGTATTTCTGTTTTGTGCAAGGAAAAAATGGTGCACCCTAAATAAGATTCGAACCAGACATGGAAAAGTTCATACATATTACATAAATGGAGAAAGCGTCCACCTGTTCAATGTGACTATAGACAAAGCCAAACCATCGACCACATTATTAAAGAGTCTAGAAAAGTACAATGGTATCCACAAAGACTTCCTGTTTAAAACTTCAGAGCCACTTCATCATCTTTTTCGATGGGTTTGTTGAGCACTTTAACTTATCTTCTGGTGTTTGTATCCTATACCTGAATATAACTACTTAAGTCTTCTCTTCTCAACAAAAAACTAGTCCTTTATTTCCAGTTCCTCTCCTTAGAAGTGATGTAGTGCCACTAAGTGCCCCTTTGTTAATTAAAATGTCTGTTGTGTCTTTTTGAATGTGTTCTGTTTGTCCCTTAAGTGTCCTTAAGTGTTTTTTAAATTTAAATTTATTTGACATCACAACTATTCTGCCCAAATACATACCAAATCAATTTATCATAAGTTGATAATTACAAGTTGGAGTTATTGCACACCCAAAACTTATACATCTACCTTTTCATATATATCATCATAGAGCTGTCTGTTATAAATAAATAATTTCAATAAATTAACACATATTTCCAAAATATACCTCTTGAATAAATATAAATAACTTTTAAATAATATAAGACATCACATTCATTTCAACAAACAACTTACACAATACCTACTTCCTAGTTTATTGGTTAATATATATCCCCTGAAGAACTTTCCCTCTATATAGTTACAATAAAACCGATGATCATCCGTCACCAGTTTACCATAATAGTTTGAACTGTTCTCTAAAACACTAAATAATTACTAAAACCGAATTCAAATTTTTTTTTGTTTGTTTTTTGTTTTTAGACTTTAGTTTGTGTTTGCTTTCCCTACGACGGGAAAGATTTTTGTTTTGGTTCAGAGTAGTGACTATACCGCTCTGAGGAGACCTAAATAGGTCAAAATACGTATAAGCGGCTGTCGCTGCCCTGTATCAAAACAAAAATCTAATACCGTCATTATGTTTTATTACTTTACTTCGGTTGGAGTACCAGAAACTGAATTCACTACGAATTTTGACTATGATTAACGGCATGTGGAATGCAATTTTAGATTCCCTTGCCGAGTAATTTATCAAGCTGTTTGCTTTGCAAGTTTTAGGAAGCACAGTGGGAAAAATTTGAATTCGGTTTCGCCAGGTAAAAATCGTTTGATTTCTCTTTTTGTTTTAAATTTATTTATTTATAACTAAACTAAAGCATTTCTTGCATTTGGTAATACAGTTTTAGATTAAAAACAATTAAGAAAATTGCTTATTAGAAGCCGAATAAATTCCCTTTTTTACGTATACCGATTTTAATATTTAAAATTCGATTTTCTTCAACATAATTTTTTTGGTATTTTTCACGCGCAATGCCGATGGTTTTTATTATTATAATATATGTTATAAATATCTTGAAGATATAAAAATTTTTATCGAGAAAGAGCTCCGAAATAAAAAAGGTAATGGTTTAAAAAGCCGAGTCTTTTTGAATGCCGTTTTCCGAATTTAATTTAAGCTAACAGATAGCGACATATTCTATTTGTTTATAAGCCAAACAATTGTTTATATTTTAAAACATTCCTGAGGCCGTCCAAATAATTCAATTCAATACCATAAGATAGATAGGTAAAGTGTGTTTTTGTAAGTAAAATAATTGGCAAATTTCTATATGGTCTAGTTTTTGTTGAGCAACATTTTAAAAAAATTCAATTTAGTTTTCTTTTTAAATTTAGATTGCAAAATTATTATGCGAAATCTGTTAAATCGATTTTAATGAAATTTGGTGGGGCTGTTTGATTATATTATAAAGATTTTCCAGACAAATTCAGAAAAGGTTTGTTTCCCTTTTTTTATATTTATTGCTATTTTATAGAAAGGGTAATAAATTAAATCATTATTAACCAGCCGTATCTTATTTAATTGTCGCTATATTACAACTTTGCTCCCAAATGAACTGTTTTAAAGTTATAAGTAACGAAAATTGAAATAAAATCGATTTTTTTAGTAATTTTTAAATATTTTATTAGTTTTGTCATTAACCTTTAAAAAAACACATGTTACTAACAATAGGAAATACCAATTTAAACACCTATGTCCCAATTATTCTCCGCATCTAGTTCAGTTTTGTAACTGAAACAATTCCTATAGAATTAATTGCATCTCTATTATCGTAACAAAACAAAATAAAAGGCCTACGCAATCTAATAATAAGAGAGCAACAACAAAAATTAAATTATTGTCATCCTGTCGTATATCGACACTATAATTAATTTCCGTCTTTCAAAATTCTATTAAAATGATTACCTGGTTTACAATAGGAAGCGCCACAGTCTAATTATAAGTGCAATATTAGACCGAGGAGATGATGCAGAATATTACATAATGTGTGTGAACAATAACATGCATGGAATTAGTGGAGTGGTATATAGAATTTGTAAAGCACAAAAAGACAATCTATGATACGGTCAAACGCCTAAAAATATTTAAAATTTCTGTAACAGTATTAACATTAACGTTAGTATCCTACAAAACAATTTTTAGCTAATTGGAGATTCGTCAAAAAGTTTAACTCCAATATACAGAGTAAGTAATAACTATTGAGACATCTTCTACTTCTTCTTCTTCTTCAGCCTGTATTCGTCCACTGCTGGACATAGGCCTCTTTCATTTGCTTTTGTGGTCTGCCTACTCCGTGCCTGTTCTCTCTTGGTCTCCAGTTTGTTAACATGTCCAACCAATTGCCACTTGAGCCTTGCTATACGTTCTGCGACATCAGTAATCTTTGTTCTTTCACGAATGTCGATATTTCGAATCCAGTCTCTCAAACTAATCCGGAACATGGCCCTCTCCATCGCTCTTTGGGTTGTACTGAGCTGCTCTATGGTTTTCTTTGTAAAGGCCATGGTCTCCAGTCCATATGTAGTTACAGGAAAGATACATTTGTCATAAACTCTACGTTTTAGACACATTGGTATATCTTTATTCTTCAAGATAAAGCTTAACTTGCCGAAAGCTACCCAAGACAATTGTATGCGTCTTTTTATTTTGGCTATTTGGTTTTCTTTGCCGATTTTAATGGTATGTCCAAGATATATATAGTGGTCTATATTTTTAAGACTGACGTTATCAATAACAATATTAGTTTGTAAATTACTCATTATTTTTGTTTTCTGAAGGTTCATTTTAAGACCTATTTTATTTGAATTCTGATTTAATTCCTTGAGCATTTGCTCCAGTTTCTTGATCTTCTTCTTCGCGTGTCACCATTGCGAAGGCTTCTCGATATTCTGCAATATGGAATAATTGTCCTGCAATTGATATCTGTGTTCATTTATGAATGTTGAACCAAGAAACTTGTTTTCTTCCTACACCTTTACGGCCCTCTATTTTGCCTTTAAGGATCAGTTGTAATATTTTATATCGACTTCCCCTTACTATATATCCCAGATAAGACATTTTTTAATGTTTAACAGTCTTTATCAGTTCTCTTTCTTTGTTGACGCTCCTTAGTACTTCTTCACTAGTTTTCCTTGCTGTCCAAGGTATCTTTAGCATTCGTCTATGAACCCACATTTTCAATGCTTCAATTTTGTTTATGATCGATACTTTTAGCGTCCACACTTCTGTACTATACAAAAGTACGGACCAAACATAGCACTTAACCATTCTTTGTCTTAGTTCTAAATTGAGATGATTCTTGCAAAGAAATGGCTTTATTTTTGTAAAAGTAGTTTTTGCCATTGCTATTCTACGTTTTATTTCTATGTCTGGATCTAGTTGGTCCGTTATCACAGTTCCCAAATATGTCATTTTGTAAAATTTCTCAACTTACTCCGTTTAATTGAAGCTTTGCATCGGGATGTGGGTCACGACTAAACACTAAAAATTTATTTTTGTTTGAGTTTATTTTAATGCCCATTTCCTCTCTTACCTCGTGAATACGATCAAGCAAAATTTGGAGACCTTCTTAGTCACTTGATATCTGTACTAAATAATACTATGTCGTCCGCAAACCTCAAATTACTCAGACGTACACCATCAATGTTTAGACCTTTTTGCTCCCAGTCGAGCTGTTTCAATACATTTTCCAATGCTAAGGTAAAAAGCTTTGGTGAAATAGTATCACCTTGTCTAATAACTTTACCAAGATGCATTTTTTCAGTTTTTTCGTCTTCATTGATTTTGATGTGGAATGTGGCCTGTGCATAAATGTTTTTAATAAGTGTAGTGTACCGTGGGTCTATTCGAGGATCCTTCAGGGCTGACAAAAAGGACCAAGTTTCAATACTATCGAAAGCCTTGTGAAAGTCAATAAATGCCATAAGTAGAGGTACATTATATTATGTGGTTTTTTCTACCAGTGTTCTGATGGTCTGTAAGTGATCGTTAGTACCAAAACCCTTTTCTATATCCCGCTTGTTAAACCTGTTGATATAAATCAAATTTTTGTGTTATGCAGTTAGTTATTATTCTTGTTAGCAATTTGTATAAGTTTGACAACAAACTTATAAGTCTGTAGTTTTCAATATTAGTAGTGTCTCCTTTCTTGTGTAAAAGTATTATTTCGGCGTTTTCCCACAGACTGGCTATTCTTCTTTCTGTTAGACACTTATTCAACAAAACTTCCACAACCTCTACAACGATGTAGGCACCCATTTTTAACATTTCAGACGTTATACGATCCTCACCAGGAGCTTTTTTATTTTTCATTTGCTGTAAGGCATGTCTAATTTCCGAAGAAGTTATTTTAGGTCGAGTTTCCGAGCCGACATTTAGAATTGTTCTATGGTTTGTTTCGGGGTTCTGTATAGTAGATGTATACAGATTCTCATAGAACGTTTGTATTTCCTTGATTATTTGAGTTTTTTCCGTCACTGTATTTCCCTGTTGGTTTTTGATTTTAGTTATCTTTGATTTTCCTTAAGTTAAATTTAATTTTAAAACTCTCATGTTTCTATCGTTTTCGATGGTTTACAATATTTATTTTGTTTGATAGGCTCGCAAGTCTGACCTTATGCTCTTTTTAACTTTATTGTTGATAGTCTTATACTCTGGTGATTCTTTCAATGTTCTTCTTCTTTCTTCCATTAAATCCAGTGTTGTTTGTTTCAATTTCGTTTTTCTCGGATTTTTATTATTACCACAGATCTTTTCTGCAGTTGATGTTATGTCATTCGTTAATTTTTGTGTTATTTCATTTATATCTTTCGTGTTGAATACTGGTAGAGCTCCTAGTCTCTTTTTTAGTTCACTTTGATATTCCTCTTGGTTCATTTTGAGTACTTCTATGTTTGGTAATTTATCCTGTGTTAATAATTTTCATCTATCCAATTTCGTATTTACTTCTATTGGTACTATATCTTTAGCAATGTTTTTGAAGTAAGAGAGTATAAAGTCAATTTCATTTTTTACTTTGTAGTCTGGGCAGTGCCACGTCCATTTTCTCTGCATCTTTTCTTGTAGAATGTGTTTAAGCAGAATAGTTTTTCTGTGCTGAGGAAATTTGCAAGCATATTTCCCCTGAGATTTCTACTTCCCAGTCCAAAATTTCCAATATATTCGTTGTCGTTGTTATTTTCGTTCTTTCCTATTTTAGCGTTGAAATCTTCCGTAATTATTACGTAACATGTTTTCTCTATGTTCTGGCTCTTGTAATGTCTTCATAAAGTTGTTCTACCTCTTCATCATCTGCAGAAGAAGTTGGTACATAACAGTGGATTATTTGAATGCTGTGTCTACGAAGATAGCTCTATTAGAAATCGCTTGGAATTTAGTTACCAAGTTTTCAATTCTCTTATTTACCAAAAAACCTACGCCTCCTATACCTTGGTTATTTCCTGAATTGTATTGGTACAAAATGTGCCTGATTTTAGTAGTCGTTTCTTTGCCTTTAAGCCTTGTTTCGCATAAGCCTTCTATGTCCCATTTTATGGTCTTAAGTTATTCTTGCAACTCTTCTAGATTATCTTCTGTCCTCATCGTTCTGATGTTATATGTTTCTATGGGCATTCTGTGTGTACTAAGCAAATTTTTGTCTTCCTCAGATTCCACGAGGCAGACCCTTTTCTGGGTGTGGGATTTGGCATAACATACTCCACCCACCTGGGGACTGTTTCCGTTCCTTTTAGTATTCGCCATGTCTATATAGTTGGAAGGATGAGTAGCCTTAAAACACCACTCTGGCTAGACGGTTGGTGAGTTTTATCAGTTTTATATTCGCCCACTCTGGGTCAGACGTTATTTGTAGCCGTCCATTCTGGATCAGATGCTACTATTTTGATTCTATATTAACCCTATAATCGAGGGTTGCCACTTCCGCCATCCGCACCGTACCGAAGTTCCGCTTCTCTGCCGTAGCTGCAGTTGTGGACTTTATCCATAACCCTGGACAAGGGACCCTAAAGAGGTGCTAGTTTTCCTGGTCAGGAACTCCCCGGAATCTGTGGAGGGCAGGGATTGATTCATTTTCCCTGATAAGACTATCTTCAAGAATTTAAAGAGTTCCTACCCGCTACCCGCATTAAGACATATACTAGTATATCTGTATAAAAATATGCCCATATTGGTAAATATGCTAACACAATGTTTCTTAAGTATTAAAGATGGATTTTTTTTCGTTGTTTGCTAATAATTTCCCTTTATATTTATAAATTATTATTAAAATCGCCACAAAGGCAAACATTTGGACAGGAAAATCTATTTTACTTAGTGTATTACATTTTGTTATACAGGGTACTACTTGGATGATTCCTGATGATAAACTTGAATCGAAACTTTTTTAATGCCACTTGTTAGTTATTTTGAAGTAAACAGTTATCTACTAACTTTGGAAATCAGTAACATAATTGTTAAAGTGAATATATAGTAAAAGTATAGGGCACTAGCAGGTTGTTAGACTTTGGAATTTTAAGTGTGTTGGAAGAGCATAAAGGTGAAGGAAGTCAGTCAACGCTCGGTGCCAAACAGGGTTTTCCCTGAGCACAGGAATTCACAACAGTGCAGTGCAGTGTACTCGCAGGACACTCAACTCAGCTTACGAACTTTAAAACCGAAAACTAAGACAGGAAAATACCTAGCACGACATCTCAATGCCCAAGCAGCAACTGATCACAAACTTTCTCACCTTTTATACCCCAAAATTCCCCACCTTCAGAACCTGACAACGACAACTACAACACAAGCTCACGATCCTTCCGTGTGTCAATTACAATAGGCACAACCTAAACCTCCAGGATATCCAGCATTATAATGGTTACTCTAATGTACAACTTGAAACATCTTCTACATCCAGAAAATTACCAAAACGAACACAACTAAAACTCAAACCCTTTTCCTGATCTGTCCAGTACCTTTTATCTACATAAGTTCAACCCAACTTATGAAACACAAGACGAATTCGACATAAATGACTAATTTCAATTAGACTTAAATTAGAGGTTGAATTTTATGAACAACAGGCAACCCTGTTCATCCACCAACTCATCCCACAGATCGAAATATTACTAGAAGGTCTCAGTCCCTACACCGAAAACAGAGTTATAGTCATCTACAAAAGATGATCCCACATTTACGTTTTCTTCACCAATAAGCTACCCACACTATCAAAAAATCAACTTTTATCATACAGCTTAACCAGACCACCTCTTCTAATCAAATTACTACCAAACAATCTCCTTCTTTACACAAAACCCCCAGAGTACAGCCTATAATACATACCCCAAACCTATAAGCTTAATTAGGCCAACCTTGTCTAATCAAACTACAACCAGCACCTGAACACAACCTCCAAACCAATACAGAATTGAAGACATCCCCTAGTATTTGTCAGAAGTGGAAATTTTTCCAGATCGTATTAGCCAACCGCCTTCTTACAAATAATCTTAATTCTTTAAAGTCTTCACCTCTTAAATGGCAGCCAGCATCCGAATGTACCAACCCATCGACATCCACAACTTCCAGATAAAACTACGGTCAGATTGTTAGAAATACAATAATATCCATAGCTCGCAGAGAAGATCTCGTCGGAGTCTTTACGGACTGTGAAACCGAGTTCGCCTATGCATTCTCGAGGGGTTTTAGAATTAACGACAAACAATTGCACTGCGAGATCCTTAGATTAAACAATGTGACCTCTGTTCTTTTAAAGTACTACTCGAGATGTTGCAAAAGGGTAATTCTAAGTTGGTCAGGTGATAGCTCTCGATTTGACTTAAATTTTGCAGACATATTATATACTATAAAATAGGATGATTTGCCAAATTTCAACCTTCCAGGTCCAAAATACGTTCTATATAGGTAATTCAATTGTGTACAAGAAAATTTTTTTTTCTGTATTTTATCACTTTTGTGTCCTAGTCAGACACGACTCCGGTGATAAAATTAACCCAACAATCAAGAAAAATTTAAAAATCCTCTTTTTTCTTAAAAAGATCTCAAAAACATGTTTTTTGAGTTTTTAGAGGTATGTAGTTTAAGGAAAAAATAAACACCACAATTACATTCACTGGAATTGAGAAATTCCGACTTTTTTTAATGTTATGCCTTTTTGGACAGTTTTCTGCTAATATTTCTCAATATTTTCTTAACCCAAATACCATTCAGAACACAGATTTGGATGGATTCCCAACAAAATTTTACATAAAATAGTGTGTTTTAATATTATTTTTCAGCAACTAATTAGACCTCTTAAGTAATAGGAAAAATTCATTCATTATCATCAGTGGTGCTACAGCCTTAGTTAGAGCCTCGACCTTCTATAGTTTATTTCACCAGTCCTTTCTGTCCATCGCCAACCGTTATCAGTTAGCTGCACCGATCTTTCTGGCGTCCTCGTCTATACCATCTCTCCATCTCAGTCTTGGTCTATCTTTACTCGTTTTTCCTACTGGTGCCGCTAATAGGGTTCGTCTGGATGGATAATTTTCATTTGACCTCGACACATGTCCAGCCCATCTAAGCCTACCTATTTTATAAAAGATATTACATCTTTTAATAAAAGTTATTACCAATAACTATTTCTTTATACTTCTCTTTATACTTTATACAATTGGAAATTATTTCGCCTTCTCCAAATAAAATTCTTTCAGATTGTACCCATTATTCTGCGTAGTATATTCCTTTCGAAGACGAGCAGACAATTTGCGTCTGTTTTGAAGATGGTCCATTATTCTGACGCTTATCGCTTGTTACGAGAGAGCCCAGATAGATAAACTTATTTACTACCTTAAAATTATACTGGTCTATGCGTTTGGTTCGACGTTTCTAGCTTTATCTCTGTTATTTGGCACCGGCGCCAATATTTTGGTTTTTTCCTCGTTTATTTCAAGGCCCATATTTTGTGCAGCCGTCAAATAATTGGAAACCATCTCTTTAGAAAGTCCTCGTTTGGTGCGTGTGATCAAATCCAAGCCATAATCTGCGTTGACTTATTAAAGATTGTTCCCCTGTTGTGTAAGTCGGCATCTCTTATAGTTTTTTTTAATGATATATTAAAGAGAAGACACTCCAGCGCATCTCTCTGCCGTCACCCTGCATATGTTACAAATGACAGATCGCCTTGTATTTGCACTCTGCAGATCACTTTACTCATAGTTGTTTTGACAAGTATTATTAATTTATGAGGAAGATTAAGTTTATTCATGGCTTTACATAATTTACATCTTACTGACTTAAAGTTCACAAAGAGATGAAACGTATCAATGTTAAGTTCATTGGTTTTTTCCAAAATTTTAAGTAGCACAAAAATCTAATCAATTAGTAGATAGTCTATGTATATCTGAGCGCAACCCCTAAATCGCATCCCCTAAAATCGCAACCCCCGGTCGTAAGTTCCAAACGGCTTAACGTAGGATGACGTACGAGGGCTCGTTGGAAAGGGGATGAAAAATGGGGTTGAACGCAGTATGTGCCGTGCGCATCGGAGCATGCCAAAAGGTCATTACGTCATATCTTTGTTTCTATTGGTCCGATCGTGACGTACGAGGGCTCGTTGGAACGGGGAGGAGACGGGGACACAAAAAACAAAGATGGCGACGTTGCCAAATGGGCGCTAGAATGTATCTTTGTTGCTATTGGCATGATTTTGACGTATGAGGTGTCAAATGAAAGCGTTGGTGACACACACACAGAAGCCATGTCAACGTTCAGTATGAACATTCTTCTTCTTCTTCTTGTCCGTACAGTGCCTAAGAGAACGTGACATCCGACGTAGAACGTGACATTCGAGACAGGACGTGACATTTGACGTAGAACGTGAAATGCCACGTGACATTCGACGCAGGACGTGACATTCGACGTAGAACGTGACAGTTATGTGACATGCAACGCAGGACGTGACATTCGACGCAGAACGTGAAATGTCACGTGACATTCGACGCAGAACGTGAAATGTCACGTGACATTCGACGTAGAACGTGACAGCTATGTGACATTCAACGCAGAACGTGACATTCGACGTAGAACGTGACATTCGACGCAGGACGTGACATTCGACGTAGAACGTGACAGCTATGTGACATTCAACGCAGATCGTGACATTCGACGTAGAACGTGACATTCGACGCAGGACGTGACATTCGACGCAGAACGTGAAATGTCACGCGACATTCGATGTAGAACGTGACAGTTATGTGACATTCAACGCAGGACGTGACATTCGATGCAGAACGTGAAATGTCACGTGACATTCGACGTAGAACGTGACAGTTATGTGACATTCAACGCAGGACGTGACATTCGACGCAGAACGTGGCAGTTATGTGTTAGTCAAGATGTTGCTAGACATAAAATGTGACATTCTACATAGGATATAGTTAGTAGTACTATGAATCCCATCGAGTACATACATAGAGTAATAGAATTTCAAAGAAAACTTGATCGGTTAAAGATCGACATTAAATCATATGAGGATTTTAAACATATTACAAGACAATTAGATAACCTGCATTTTGACAACAAAACGTGGAAACCCGAAGAGTTGAATCTACAGCAGCAGCAGCAAGACACCTGGGCCTGTAGAAAACTGCCACCAGCTACATATCCATTAAGACGTATTCAACCAATACCATGTTTGTCAGCAACAACAACAACAACACCACGGGTGTCAGCAGCAACAACAACAACACAACCAGCGAATATATGAAAAGTGAAATAGATAATGTCTTTACAATGTCCTGTGTAATATTAGCATCTGTATTTATCTTAATTTTAAAAATTATTTTTGAAATTGTAAGAAGAAAATTTGAATCTTCATGTAATATAAGACTCAATCAATAAAGATGTTTTAAATAAAAAAAAAAGCGTTTAATTTCTAATATATTTATTTATACATATACAAAAATTACAATGGTATTATGTTATTGGCAAACCAGTGACGTAGACGATCCACATTTCTTTCGGTGCATGAAAATAATCCAGCGGCATGACATGGGTTTGCAGTAGGGCCAACGTTTCCAGTAGCACGAGGCGTACCATCAAACTTGCAAACATCAATAATAATGGGAAAAACTCCAAAAACGTGACGTTTCTTATCCAAATATTCTGCTTTTTGTTCTCCTCGAACGTAGATGTAATCTGCTGCATACAACAACTTGGTTTCTAGTATTTCATTGATTTTGGACAATTCTACTTGTCCATCAGAGTATCGAATTCCAAGCAGTTTTTTCTCCACGTATGAGGCAGTCTTCTTATCCCCATTACTTAGCGCATTAAATGGTTTCTGAGGCAAAAAGATGTAATGACTTCGTTTAAAACCTATTTCAATGGTAAGTTCTTTGGGAACAAACCATCCGTCCACATCGAATCCCTGAATGTCTACGAATGCTACTCTCATGATGACTGCTCGTTCACTACTGACAATTTATGCATTTAATTTAGACTTTTTACAATTTCGGTGAGAGGGAAGTACTCCATTACACAATCATGAATTATAATGCAATAAGCCTTGGTATTTTCGGGAAAACCATTATTCGCTTCAATATCGAGTTTTACGTCAACAGTGGATGCTTTCATGCTTTCTTCTTGTTTCGAACAATCGATGACAAACAATGCGTGATTCTTGAAAGCTGAGAAATCGAGTAGAGGTCGCTTTTGTTGGGAATGTATGTAGCTAGGATAAAATTCGGTATAGTTGAAATAGGCCTCATTGTAGTCAGTTTTGCTAAAATCCAACTGCATTCGCTCGTTTGGCCAATATTCACCATTTAAAGATAATCTGATACTTTGAATATCGACATTGTCAAATAAGGTGGGATCAGCTGAATTCTTGTCACGTTTGTTGGTTTGAAAGAAAACAATGACATAACGGGGTCTTTCCACTGCATTGCTAGTTTTTACAGCCCAAACTTCACGTCTAGCGCCTTTGGTAAGTGCTGGTAATTCATGCAATTCCCACTTTCTAAACGGAATAACTATAGGTTGATCTTGTTGAATGGATTTCATAAGTTCCAATTTAATATCATCATTGGGAAATATGTGCTTGACTCTGAGCTCAATATTGGTAATGTTAATCTTAACAGTAGTAACTTGGCCTTGAGTTTTTTCTTTGACAATTATGCAATCGTTGTCGTTTCGAGCTCGAACTAGTCTTATTGTTTGACGGCCACACGTAATCAAAGGATAATCATTGAAAATGTTGAACACATGCTTAAGAGGCATCTGTATGTTGAATGAATGATCAGCAGCGTGTAGAATTGGATCCCTAGGGTAATTCCAGCCTGCCATTGCCATATGACCGGAATCTTCTTGAGTATAACATGTCATAGCACGTACAGCGCTTACGATACCAGGATCCCGCACTGTTTCCATCTCCCTTGCGCTTTCGCTGTACGTACACGAATCGAAAAGAAAAGCACCAACATTATTTGCTAGTTTAACGTCACCAGTTCCGTTAATTGCGAGCGATCCTTTAATGCATAACAAGGTTTCGCTCATTGCAAAGAACGAGTCGACTTGATTGATGCTAAATTCCACAATGTCATTGCAATTGAATGATTTGATGAATGGTGCATATGTTCGGTATTCGGCCTTTCGAATCGACTCGTCAAACATCGGCTTACGATAAATATCAAATATTGGTGGCATTATGCTGTTTGAACGTGATCGTTTTCCATACATAGTTGTCATGTTTTCAGTTTAAAACCAAGTGATTGCAAAAATAATTTGTTTGCAAACGTAAGATGTTGCCGCTTAGATGAAGACGTAAGATGTTGCCGCTTAGACGGTTGCTCAACTAATGGTGTACTATGAGCAGTAGATTGCCTTATTAATAATCCCATTTCCCTCTTGATCTAAGTTCCAGCACCAATGTGCTCTGTTCTCCTCTAAAGTTTACAGGTCGTCCTTCTTGATCGACAGCCAACACTGTGATATTGGTGATTTCTCGTTGCGGTACAACAGGTAAATACAACAAATTGTGTGGAGTTTCGTCAATTGCGTACCCAGGATTTGATTGTATGACAAATTCGTAGATCGTGTGAGCAGGTCTGTTACCATCGAAGGCTCCGGTACTAATGTTGCATTCAAAGCGTATGCTAGATACTTTAATAATCCTAACAGGTCGATCTGAAGAATGCGTCTGTCCTGGATTTAGTAGTGCAGGAGAAAATCCCAATACTGTACCAAGACTGTCAGGTTGCTTAAACGAAATCTTATATTTGCTGAAAATTTGACACTGCAACGTGTTATGGTTAGGTTTTAGACTAAATATCGTTTCGGGTTTAAGCACATTATCAGCACCCAATTTCTGTTGTATGTATTCTTCAATATCGGCAATTTCATAACATCCATCGGGGATATCAAATTGTTGCAATTTGTTTTTGTCATTGTAGTAATAAAACTTGTTATTTTCAATGTTTGGTATACTGTTGTAGGAATGGAAAAATCGAAGAGCTATCTCATAATCTTTGTTCGGATCCAACACGATCGGTGTGGGAGGTTGAAATGAGAATATGTAATTGGTGCTGTCTACTCTCAACAACTGCGACATGATGACTGACTCACGTCAATGTATTAATAGGTTATTATATTAGAAAAAAACAACAATATTTACTTTAATAGTTTTACTTGTTCCAAAGCAAGTTTACAAAAATAACATGAAGCTTGAGAATCAGGTGGGCCATCCCAGTGAGTCCTCCAATCCGGTCTGTTATAATGTACGAAGCAAGGAAGTAGTATCTGTAGGTTAAATTCTCTTCGATATTCTTCAGGCAATTTATGCCATATTTGTAACAATTCGTAAGGTCGTACAGTTCGTTTAATATAATCTAGCGGTATGTATTTTAGTTCTTCTTCACTGAATTCTGTAAAACATTTTTTGTAAAACATATGGCCCATAAGCAGTTCTGTACTTTTAGTAGGCTCCATTATATAAAAACTTTAAGCATAAATGTCCACAAATAATTTGATTGTATGTTTGATACTGATGGTTATTATAGGAAATGTTGGCACGTGCACCACCCAGATACTTAACAAGTTCTTTGGTCGGCTTCAAATTACCAAATGAATCGAAATACTCTACGTTGTTGTTTATCTTTCTGTATGCTACCCAATGTGTTCCGTTATGTGTGGACACATCCAAGTTTACTATTGCACATTCTCGTTGTCGAGGACCGTCTCTAGGCAGAGCGTCATTCATGAAAACACCTCGAAAATGTGGTATTTTAAGGATCTTCTTCGCATAATGTGCAATCTCCACATCATATAGCGGACGATTGGGTAGCTTTATTGGAAGTTTTTTTTCAAATATAAGCCGAATCCACCTCTGGGTTTCTTACGTAGGTACAGACCCGAACCGATGTGTTCCATTGCCCTGTTATGGCGAATATCCTCTTCCAATTTCTTTTGAGCATTCTTAGCGTCGACTACTGTCTTCGCCACCCCAGCTGCACCCCCCGCTAAAGCCCCCAAAGCGGAAAGGCCTGCAAATAGAGGTATGAGGGGTAGAAAACCTCCGGATTTTAGTGGTAGCACTCGTGGAACATCAACTTCTTTACGACCGCCAAGTCCTTTGATTATGGATTTTGCTATTCGTACAGCCGTCAAAGCAGTATCTGTTAACGATGCTCCTCTTTTCATGGACTTTGCAATTTTTGGGACAACATCTCGATTGAAAGAGTAACGTCCTCGTCTTCCACGACGACGAGAGCATCCCATCCCCAACTTTCTTTTCGTTTTCATTCCGCCAGTTACAATTAAAGCAGCACTTTTTTCACCAAAGCTAGCGTCTTTCGACTTGAAGCGCTCCCAAGCTCTATCTTCCAATTCTTTATCGGCCTTGTGGCGTTCTTCGAGAGATGAATGCTGCGAATAAGCGATATCGTGTCGTTTGCAAGCTGCGTCTAATGGATTAATTCCTGGATCTCCACGTGCAAGACGTTTTTTTAGTTTTGTTCCGGGTCCACAATACTGATAACCAGGAATATGTAGTTCAACTGGAAGTTTATTAATTAGAGAGTTCACGAGACCTCCTCCTTCAACGACCAACATTGGACTGATACCATGCAAGTGGTGACATCTATAATATATATATTACCGTACTTATGTACTACACTTGCCACATGATGAAGGTCGTTCAGCAAGAGCAGACGCTACCAATTGATAATTTGGACATTGTCCAAAAAACAACCAACAGTAAACATGGTAAATTACTACCGAATTCATTCAGAGCGATTATTTGCGGTCCAAGTGGGTGCGGCAAAACGAATGTTATGCTATCTCTTCTATTCAATCCGAATGGCGTCAAGTTTAAAAATGTCTATGTTTATTCGAAATCCCTCTTTCAACCGAAATACCAACTACTGCAAGATGTAATAGCGCAAGTTAAAGGTGTAGGATATTACCCATTTAAAGACAATGAAGAAATTATTAGTCCCAGCGAAGCTAAACCTCACTCTGTGTTTTTATTTGACGATGTTGCATGCGATGGTCAGCAAAAGATTCGCGAGTATTATTCCATGTGCAGACATAAAGATATCGATGCCGCTTATTTATGCCAAACATATTCAAAAATACCGAAGCAGTTAATTAGAGACAACTGTAACATGATTGTACTATTCAAGCAAGATGAGATAAATTTAAAGCATGTATTTGATGAGCATGTATCACCAGACATGTCATTTGATGAATTTAAAAAAAATTGTTCTGAATGTTGGTGTGATAGGTATGGTACTCTGGTAATTATAAAAGATTTTGCTCTCAATAATGGCCGATATCGCAAAGGATTTGATAAATATATAAAATTGTAAGATAATTGTTTAGTTGTCATCACAATGTCAGATGATACGGTTGCCATTGCGCTTCGCAAGAAGAAAGTCGCCGAATTGGCTAGATCAATTCGCAAAAAATATTTGGCATTAAAATTAGGCCGAACAGAACAAGATGAGTCCCTAAATAAACTGTTTAAACCACTCTCGAAACCTCTCAAAGATATTGCACAATCATCAAAAACGTTACATCATACTATCACTAACAAGTTTGAACAAGTTAAAAAAGAAGAAATGAAAAAGGAAGAGGAGGAGGAGGAGAATGGTGATGATGATGATGTATTTCTTGATGCACCTGATCTAGCGGTACCTAATGAAAACATTATTCAAGAACCAATCGAGATTTCGATGGATGCCACAGACGAATATATTGATCAATATCCTTCAATAAGTCACAAGTACATAAAAGAATATTTAATAAAAGACGATAAAATTGATAAAAACTATGGACCATTTTACGATTCTATTAGTGGCTGGATAATGGGAAAACGTCGAATAAACTTTGACAAACGCAATGGAGACATAATAATAATTCGAGAACGTGATTTAGAAGAACGTAGGTTAGGTGGTACGCCAGGTCTATATCAACTTTTATTTTATGCCAACCCTGAACAGTATAATGATGAGGATTTACAAAAGTATAAAACACTGTTGAAAAACACAGAGATTCATCTGGATACCTTAGGACGTCTTAAAGGTTCTAGTGGAGAAAAATACCATTCTATTATTAAACCTCTATTCAAACCATCTGATGCAGCAATGAAAAAGCATGCAACTCGATCCAAAAAAGAACTCGAACACAGAACGAAAACAACAGCAACAACAACACGATCATCTTCATCTACGGCCAAAGGAACGGGATTGGATGACTCTCGTTTAACATACAACACTGCTCCCATGGAGTATATTTATTGGGATGATCCAAATGAGTTAGTTGAACGTCTTAAACTATTGGTGGCTTCGAAAGACGCCGGCAACACATCTCTCGACAACGAAATCGTAGCAATCATCAATGAACTAAAAGAAGCTAATATAATAGAGTAACTGGGAATGTCAGTATCATTTCCACTATGAGTGTCGACAAATTCGGTCATCACTCTCGTAACAGTAGTAGTAGTAGTAATGCCCAAAAGGTGGCACGAGTTACATTTCCACATACGTCTGACGGAAATATTAATGCCGAAAATGTGAAAATTTGTAATGTCAAGGATCCATCAGACAATGACGATGCTGCAACGAAAAAATACGTTGATAAACAAATCAATGAGTTGCGTAACCTGCACTATCCATTAATTCAAACACATGGTGTGATATTGCAGCAAAAAACTAATGACATACAAGATATAGCAATCGGACTAAACGATGTGAGAAAGGAGCTTCATAAAACTACAGTTCCACTTCTCGAGCAAAAATTGCAGCAAAAAACTAATGACATACAGGATTTAGCAATCGGACTAAACGATGTGAGAAAGGAGCTTCATAAAACTACAGTTCCACTGCTCGAGCAAAAGTTACAAAAAATAATCAAAGATGATTTGAATACACTGAAAAAGGATATGGAGAACAATCTAAAATCTGCTGCAGAAACAGTTGCAAAGCATACGATGTACGATATAAAGATGGAACAGAGGATAAAACAAGTGGAACAATCATTAAAAAGCCTAGTAGATAGCGTTCATTCATGGGATATAGACAAACGTCTTAAGGTAGTGGAAGGTGCGATGAAAAAATAATGTCTAAAGAAAAGAAAGAGGTGGTGAACGAATTGCATAAACCAGCACGAAAAAACTATCCTCGTCGTCGAACAATAATCAAAGGAATCGATGACTTGTGGCAAATGGATTTGGCTGAAATGCGTCCTTATGCACATCAAAATAAAAATTACAAACTAATACTAGTTGTAATTGATTGTTTTTCAAAATTTGTGTGGACACGTCCTCTAAAAACGAAGACTGGTGAGGAAATTACTCGGGCATTTTCGGATATTCTCGCTCATACTCGACGAGTTAAAAAAAACTTACAATCTGATCAGGGAACCGAATTTTACAACAGAAAATTTCAAAATTTAATGAAAAAACATGAAATTAATCATTACAGCACCTACACGATCAAAAAAGCTGCTATTTGCGAAAGAGTTATTAGAACGTTGAAAGCAAAGTTGTACAAGTATTTCAGTTTACATGGATCGTACAAATGGTTAGATGCTCTACCCATAATCACCGAGGAATACAACAACACAAAACACAGTAAAACAGGATACAAACCGTCTAAGGTTAACAAATCCAACGAAAAAGCCATTTTAAACAAAAGTTATACTCATTTAAAGATTGCCGGTCCACGAAAGTTTAAAGTTGGCGACATTGTACGTGTATCAAAGGCAAAACATTTCTTCGAAAAGGCATACACGCCCAATTGGACTACTGAATTATTTAAAATTGTACAAGTTAAGATAACAAATCCTATAACGTATTTGCTCGAAGACATGCAAGGTGCGCCGATTAGTGGCGGTTTTTACGAAGAAGAATTGCAGAAAACATCAAGCCCTGACATATATCTGGTCGAAAAAGTACTCAGACGAAAAGGCAATAAGATGTATGTGAAATGGTTAGGAATGGATAGCAAACACAACAGCTGGATAAATAAATCGAATATAGTTTGAGGATCTATATTTCGATTCGCCGCGTAGACATACACTTTTCTAAAAAAGGCTTACAATTAACCACAAGGAGTGGGGAATGACAAAAGTATAAATTTAAGACAAACTACGATGTTCAGTTTACACCCATTTCGTCAACGGTATTCGAAACAAGAAGATGATGATGAGCTCTCAAGATAGTGGTTATGACAGTCAGCCTGTTAATTTCGATGATGATAGCAGTGAATTTAGTATAGAATTTGACTACGATGAAGATGGTCAACCACCTAGTCCTGGCGCCGAATTAGATCGAGTATTGGCAAAATTTGAAGCAGCAGCCACAAATGAAGTATATTGTTTATTGGAAACTACATATCCAATGAGCTCTCTCCATATAAAAATTGGTCTATCTCCAGCTCGAGATTTTTCACCATCCATCATTCTGTGTAAACATGGTAATTTTAACAGAATCAGTTTAAGCACATTCGAGTGGGAAGCCATAATTGAGTGGTTTAAAGAAAAAATGAGTGATTTTTTCCAAGCAGATCTACCGACTTATGCGGATGAGTATGATCCCATCGAATTTATGTGTGGTGATTTTTGCAAACTAAGACAATTGGTGATGGAAAATGTAAAGCTGCTGACAATCGAGAAATTTGGAGCCGCATTTTATTTGTGGGAAGATGACGTCAACCAAATTATAGAAGCAGACCAGAGCATGATGTCGCATAGAGTGGTGCTGTTAAAGAGTTTACAATTTCACGAATACTATATAAACATTTCAACTTTCATCAAGAACAATTTTGGTGCTATAGACTCTTTACATGGACCAGTTGAAGCCTTCGCAGCATATTGCAATATTTGTCCAAACACTTTGTTAAGTTTAGCTTTAAAGGAATTTGTATATTATTATAAAATTAAAGTTGTAAATGATTTAACTGAATAAATAATATTAATATAAATATGTTGTCTTTTATTTGTAATCTAACATAAATAAAACCAAAAAATGTAAAATTACACAAATTTATTATTATTAAAACTTACATTATAAAATTAATACTATTTTTTATATTTACAAAAACTACAATTTACAAAAACTTTGTGATAAGTGATCTTTTCTTTTTTTTTTTTGATCTTATGAGTAGCCATATACTAAAAGAAGATAATTATTTATGCAAAGAGCATGTACATTGAACGGTCCAGGTAGTATCAAACAAGACATGATCAAATGAATTTTGACACCAATTATCTGCTACATCATACAAATATTTTATGGCATATTCATGATGTTCATCCCAACTAACAACCTGTTCATAGCCATAGCATTTATTTTTTAATTTCAGTACGTTTCGGAAACGTTCATAACAACCAAAACAAAAGTTTAAAGCAATATCATCTGCTACAAATGCAGAATAACGGACACAATACATATTAAATTCTCTTTCTTTATAATGTGATCCACAAAGATGAATTCTTTCTGCTTCACTTTCATGTTTTCTTTGTTCAAAATTCATTTGATCGCATATTTGTATTAGATGCAAATAATCAGATTCATATAATTTTCGAAAGCGATAAATACTATAATTATTACAAATTTCTAAAGTAAGACTCCACGGTAGAGGAGATATTTCAACAAAGTCAGTTATGTCCAAAATATTTTCACAAATAGTTTTTATAGATTGTGTGCGTAGTGTTGGTACCATCCTGCTGTTTTTTTTTCTGCAACAACAAATACATGTTATTCAACAAGATAATGTCCCCACGGAAGCGTATTAAATGATTTTGGTATTAAGTACCTCTTATCGTCATAAGGACTTAGAGCCGTTTTGGATTGCTCGATGCTGAATACTGAGTGTTGGTATGACCGAATACATCTTTGGCTCGCGGTTTGAAGTTTAAATTCTTTAAGACATTTTTCATAGTCTTCGTACGTAATTTTATTTCGAACGATGTTATATTTCACTCCTTTTGCTTTTTTCGTTATTCCCAAATTTCCTATGTCACATTCAATTCTCTCTTTGTTTAGTTGTTTTCTTTCTAGACGCTGTCTCTCTTTTTCCCTCTCCTCGTCAGTTATTTGCAGTTTAAATGTGTACATTTTTGATCGTAATCCAATAAAATGTGTAATTATTTTCCCATTTGCCTCGTCCTTCATTAATCCGGGGATTTTTTTATTTAACCTTTCTATTTCGTATGGGTTGTTTTCGGCATAGTCTGAGGTATCGAATTTACTTGGATGCGCCTTTAAAACCTCTCTATATGCATCTGAACATTGCAATTCATAAATAAAGCTATCTGTATCCATGTACAGCAATGAACAGTTTTTCTCTCCCATCGTTGGAAGCATAAAGTTGTAGTGAAAATCATACATACATAATTTGGATATATCGAGGATTGCTGCGCCTATATACAGGGGTTTATTAAAACATACTTCTGATTTCTTAAGTTCGATAGCTACCAAATTTTCGCTAAAGATCGTACGACTGTGAAATCGACTACTCGCAATCAAATTTTTGGCTCCGTACCTTCCATGCCACTTTTTACATAATTTTACAATACGATGACGTCTTTGATTCTCCATGGTCTTGCCGAACACAGCATTATTCATTAATTTGAACAAATTTTTCTCAAAACTGTTGGTGGCTGCCGCCCGTAAATTTGTATTTAACTCGATATACGGTCGCAGCCACGCAGATTGATTAAATTTCAAAACTTTATGTATTTTTGTTAAAATTAACCCGTTGGCTAATGCCTGTTTAAGATTTCTATAATGCATAATATATTTGGTTTTGTGATATAAAGTTGGTATTAACTTTGGCAATTTTGAACCGGGCGGAATGCGGTGTTCGGCAGCAAATGGAAAATCTTTATGTTTGTCGTGTAATTCGCGTGGATACTCCAAGTCAACTTGGAAAAAATAGCCCTCCTTTGCATCATCCTGTATTGACATAATATCTATATGGCCTTCGGGAAGATTACCAACACCAAATTTGGTTACGTCTTCGATCCACTTGAATCCTCCTATTGGTAAAGCTTCACTCATGGCCCAGCCATACAGATTGTTTACATCTAAATAGAGGATGTACTTAGAGGGCCGTGTGGGATCATACGACGAAATGTATTTGTTGTTGGCCTCCGAATATCTGTTGCTACAAACAGATATCCCACCTCTTATGGCTTTTTCCATAAACAAGATCATATCCACATCTTTTAGCAATTCTAATTTACATTGTGTGTATCTCAACATACAATCCCAAGTGTATCCTGGCATAGTATAATACCATGCTGGATCTAATTTATATGTGTCTCGACATTTTTGTCGAAACTGCTCAAACACATCAGCCAACAGCAGAATATCTGTTTTTAAATACAAATCGCTGTATTCCCCCAAATTTTTACAATTAAATTTCTGCCAAACATTTTGGGCATGAGCATACTTCTCTTCACTAATGTATTCATTATTTAACTTACTATAAAAATGGTTAATTGAGGGTAAAGAAGTTTCATCCAATTTTTCCAAACTATCAATATAATCGTAACAAAATACTCCTTTACAAGTTAACAAATTAAATGTATCATTATCTAATTGACTAAATTCTCGTTTTAAAATCTTCTTTTCTGATATATCTAAAAGAGATGCCAATTCATCGAGTGAAGCTCCCATAAATCTAAGTGAATCAATAAATCGTAATTTAATTTGATGTTCGTCAGATTGTAATGTAAATGAAATATATTTTTCTTTATTAATGGGAAGTAAGCTCAAGTGCCCATGCTTGCAAAGATCTATAATCATAAAATGCGAGTCGTAGCCACTAAAATTATGAAATACGATTGGGACGACAAACAATTTTTTAAAGTTCAAATTACATGCTTGGTGCGCAAATCCCCGTACTTGTCCCGTAAAATGATCGTGATCTACAACAATTGTATCTGTAGCCAAAAAGCGTTTTTCGCAAATATGGCAAACAGTTGCCATATTTGTGTTGGGCTTTTCGACCATAGGTACAATTGTCTTTATTTTGGAATTTACAAATTTGGAAATTTCGGCCATTTCTTTTGCGAACCACTCCATGCAATTTTCACCTCTATAGCTATTAAAATAAGATAAACTATCATCGTAAGCACATTTCAAATAATAACCTGCACTAAAAGGTACATGTTTCTGATATTTTGCTGTTTTACTCAATGAGACATTTGAATCTGTAAAATTATGTAATTGGCATTCAAAATCAGCATAAACTATAAACGGAGTTGTTTGTTTGTATGTAAAATTGCGAAAAGCCACATGGTCATATTTGGGAACAGTCATTTTGCATTTATTCACATCTGAACACATTTCTTCGTGCTCTGCTAGTTTGCTTTCGCTGTGAAAATAGTTTAAACAACGATCGCAAATATATTTTTTACGTGTGTTTTTGTTCAATTGTGATCTTACTAATTTTCCTAAATCTTTAATCCAACAATAATGAAGGCGTATTTCAGTCTGATCATCATCATCTTCTGGAGGAGCATCGTAATCGTTTAACTTTGGGAAATATTTATCCTGTATTAGGAGCAAATTAACATGCTTTTCCATCTTTTGCGGTGTCAGTCTGGCAGGTACTACTTCATAAAATTGTTTGTCCTTCACTACGTTTAATTCTAATGCAAACACATTGACAGATATGGCGTTTGATTTTTCAAATTTTGAAATTTGACTTAATGGCATTGGGCTTTCTAATTTGTCTGTTTGCAAAACAGTAGAATAATGTGGATATTTCGAAACTCTCTGTGGATCCTTAGTAACAGGACACAAAGCGCTAACTATTGACCAATAAAAACAAGCCTGATCAACGTTATGCACATTAATGCACGCTCGTTTTTTCTGAATCTCTATTGGCAAGTCAATGAACGATGAACCGTTTCCTATTTCTACTTTATTAATATTAACTTCTAATGAAATTACTTTAGACAGAGCAGCACCCGAATCTTTTTCTGCAAATTCAGACAGCTTTGTAAAAATTTTATCCTTAACATTTTCACTAAACCAAAGATGTAAATCGGTCGATGTGTCTATAATAGCATTTTTAGTGTTAAAATATTTTAAATCTAAACTTTCGGTATCACTTGATTTTTTAATGAATTCGCCGCAAAATGTAGTATTGACTTTAAGAATTCTATTTGTTTTTAAAATAATTTTAATTTTTCTGCTAAAAATAATATAACAATCATTTAGGAACTGTGTTAAGTCCTTATGCACTAAATTAACTATAACTCCAGTTTTAATTCGACTAGCAAAACACGAAATAACATTTTCCCATTTAACTCTATTGTGTAATTTTGAATTAAGCCCCAACCCAACGTACTTATTATTGAAATTTAAAATAATTTGCCTAAAATGCTTAAAATGTCCTATGTAAGTTTGCAATTTTCTAACTGTTCCTACGGATAGTCTATTGTTTTTAATTACTTTACTACATCTAAAAATTTGACTATTTAACCGTCTTGTCCAAACTTTACGATCTCTTTCAGTGAATTTATCGAAAATTATTTTACTAAGCTTTTTAATAATGTGCATCAAATCATCAGACTGTTTAATCACTTGTTTTATATGCATGGCTATGGCTACTCACACACAAAATAAGAAGAAAAAATCACTTACCTTATTCAACTATCTTAAAGGATGCTAGGAGTCTGCTTTTTCCAATATCAACTTCCCCTTCGTATATCAGCGAATAGTTTCCGCTGTTGAGGTCCGTTATTGCTGCTTGGTAGGCTTTGGTTACCCGCTGTGGTAAGAAAACAACTTCAGCGCCCAAATCCAGCAGAACTGTATCCCCAAATTGTGTTGTTACCACCTTTGCACTGTGAATGGTAAATTTTTCTCCAATTTGCAGATCTTTAAGTTTTTTTATTGGCTTACGTTCTGCAACCAAGGATGAATTATTTAGTTTTGATAGATCCATCTACAACAGCAATAGAACAAACTATAGTTTTTCCGCTTAACGTGAATGGAGAGATGCATTACATACTCGGCAATAGAGAAGAACCATATACTACAAGAAATCGAAATACGAACAGCGGAGAATACTTCTTATAAAAAATAGCAGACGTGAAATTTTTTTCAACACCCAAATAGATAAAAAGGACATAATAAATACAAAAAACAGTATACATTTTTCATAAAATACTGCATGAAAAACGACCAGAGAGATGTACAATTCTCATAAAATACAATGATAAAAAGGACATAATAAATACATAGAAATATACAAAAGACAAAAACCGCTTACCTTTATCAGATATATGTAAGTCACTGCACACCGTATTGACTACTGCGAACTTGTTGTTGTTGTTGTATGTTTGCGATGCGAACTGTGACACCGTATGCGCTCCTCGGTCTTTTAAAGAACAGAGCAGCATATCGCCCCACGCGAGCCCAAGTTGCGCCAACCTAATGCGCCTACGGTACCATCAACTGATTCGTTTCATTGATAAGCAACACCTTGTGTTCTAGAAATGCTCATATTTATATATTTATTTTTATTTCTTCAACTAATTTTTATGGTATACAATAAATAGATATTGCGGTAAGCGAATCGTTGTTATCAATTTAGAATTTTGTTAATGTGGTTGCTGTTATCATCATATATTTTACAAAATGTAGCAACTGCGGTTTTCTTTCCGGTGTACTTGTTTTTCCAATGATTAAAATAAAATTTGTTATCACACTTGTTTACGTGTTTTGAATTATGCGGTACCGCGTTATCACGAGGCTTCATCCTGTTTGCTAACAAATGCACTATTTTAACATATTATTATTATATTTTAAATATTTCAGTATATAATTCTGTTTTTGTGAATTTTGTATAAATAACTATAGTACCAATTTTTGGAAATTAGTATAAATCAAGATGCTGGTCTGTTTACATGTCTTATTGTTGCTCTCTGTGTCTGTGTGTGCACAGAATAGCACTCTGGAGTATGCTAGTTCTTTTCTTAAACGTTTCGGATATCTAAATACATCAAATAATGCTCTTTCTAGTATAGATATGGTTCTAGTTGCCTTTCAGGAAAAATACAATCTCCCTGTGACTGGAACATTAAATAATGATACTATAAATATGATGATGAATAAGCCTCGATGTTCTGTTGGTGACAATAACTATGCCATTCGTTCGAAGTGGAATAAAACGACTTTACGCTGGTATTTCCCTCAGGCTATTAGTAATCCCGATTATATAAATCTTGCTGCAGAAGCTTTCGCTAGATGGGAGACAATATCTAATTTAAAGTTTAAACAAGTAATAATACCTTCTCCGAGGCCTGATATTACTATAACTGTGGTACCAGATACTCATAATTTTCGAGCAAGTTGTCAAGGAACCTCTAAATGTTCATTTAATTTCGATGGTCCTGGAAAAGTATTGGCTCACGCATACTTTCCAAGCGCACACGGAGAGTGTACCGAAATTCATCTTGATGTTAGTGAACGATGGTATGTAGGAAATGGCAGCGCTCCCAATGGTGAAGTCAATTTTTTGGCTGTCCTAATGCATGAAATTGGTCATTCTCTCGGACTAGCACACAGTACTATTGATTCGTCTATTATGTATCCTTGGTATCAACAAGATGTACCACCTTTTGGTGATGATGATAAAAAGGCAATGAGTAATCTATATGGACCAAAAACAACACCCTCTTACATACCAACAACAACACCAGTTACGCTAGCACAAACACCACTTTCGCACAACAAGAACCATATGTCGAAAACATCTACCATCAAACACAGGACCTCTTTGCCAACAACAACAACGACCACACCTGCAATACAAAACATATTATGTCTAATTCCGTATCCAGATTTCATGTTTCTAGCTACTTCTCCTCAGTTTCCAAATTATAGAATGTACGTTGGATATGGTCCGTATATATGGAAGTTTGATTTAAATGAAATGCGCCTTCCAAAACATCCCGAATTAATTACCGATTATCTCCCTAAAGAGTTGAGGTCTACGCACGTTTCACATGTTTTTCAGAATTCCGAGGGACACTTAGTAACTATACGCAATAATCAGTATTACGCTGCATCTTTCCCCAATTTAAAACTTCAAAAACGTTTTATGTTTCCTTCTATACCTGCGAGAACCAAAATAAATGCATTATTTCAAACAAACAGCGGTCAAACGTATTTATTATACAATGATGATTCTTATATTGAATTTAATGAAGCTGGAGATGTCTTAAACCGTGGACCCATGAATTATCTCTTACCCGGACTACCAGATACAATAACATCAGCATTCCGCTATACTGATGGGTTTATTTACTTTTTTCAGAACAACACCTATTATAAGTACAGCGAATACACACGTAAAGTTGTAGCAGCAGGAACGTTTAGCTGGGAACTTTTTGGGATACCCTGCCCCAACGACGGGCTATTAAAACAATTAAGAACTTTGTTAAACAAAATTGTAACTATATACGAATAAAAATGCTCCGTTTATGCTGATGTTGTTTTTATTTAAATTCCATTACTCTGTATGTATGTTAAGCAACGTCCTGCGTTGAATGTCACATAACTGTCACGTTCTACGTCGAATGTCACGTCCTGCGTCGAATGTCACGTGGCATTTCACGTTCTACGTCAAATGTCACGTTCTACGTCGGATGTCACGTTCTATTAGGCACTGTATGGACAAGAAGAAGAAGAATAATGTTCATACTGATCGTTGACATGGCTTCTGTGTGTGTGTCACCAACGCTTTCATTTGACACCTCATACGTCAAAATCATGCCAATAGCAACAAAGATACATTCTAGCGCCCATTTGGCAACGTCGCCATCTTTGTTTTTTGTGTCCCCGTCTCCTCCCCGTTCCAACGAGCCCTCGTACGTCACGATCGGACCAATAGAAACAAAGATATGACGTAATGACCTTTTGGCATGCTCCGATGCGCACGGCACATACTGCGTTCAACCCCATTTTTCATCCCCTTTCCAACGAGCCCTCGTACGTCATCCTACGTTAAGCCGTTTGGAACTTACGACCGGGGGTTGCGATTTTAGGGGATGCGATTTAGGGGTTGCGCTCAGATATACATAGACTATCTACTTCAATTGTTGACCTACCTGGCCTAAAACGTCTTTGATATTCACCAAGGAATTCTTCCATGTACGTACTTAAACGGCTGTACAGGGTGTTGGAGAATATTTTGTATATTATGTTCAGAAAAGTTGTACACCTAAAATATTTAAATTCCAACAAATATCCCTTTTTGTACAGTGGACATATGATTCCAGTGCACCATTCCTCGGGCATTTGTTATTTTTCCTAAACTTTGATTATTATGCTGTGAATTTGGTGGATAATGCCGTTACCTCCATGTTTGATAAGCTCTGCAGGGATAAAGTCCACTCCTGAGGACTTGAGATTTTTGAGCCGTGTGATTGTGTCTCTCTCTTTCAATACTGAAAGAGGTTCTACGTGGGTGTTATTTTTTGGCTTTTGGGGTAACGCATCATTTTACACTTCGGTACCCAAGTAGTTGCTTTGAATTTACTTAGTTGAATTGCTCAACCCATCTGCTTTGTACTGCGTCACTGTTACTAACTGTATGTTCATTTTTGTCTCTACACATCGTCAGTCGTGACTTGAATTCTCTTTTTGTCTAATTTAGGATGTTATAGAACAGGATATCTAGTGTCACTTTTACCCTTTAGTAATTGCAATTTTCTACACGCAAGAATTGTATGTCCTGGAAAAAAGCCAAAAGTCCTAAAAAAGAGTTATTAATATTAAAATTAATACAAAGGACGATTCCCAATTTACTAAATATCGATTTATTAGTTAAGAAGCAATCTAATTATTGCTGAAAAACTTACTTACTTTCGTTCTCCTTATGCTGCACAGTAAAATGGACCATTGGCTGTCCAATTCGTGAAATCCGATATACATAGGTAGGTTAAGATAAAATAACACCTATCAAGAATGAATAGTAATGACTGGCGAAACAGACTAGGGAAGATCGAGGCGGAAATAAGGCTATATTGAATAAAAGTGGATACATTTAATACTAACGTGGATAACTAACTTTCCTAAACAGGGCCTTTCTTCTTATTCGGTGTGTTCCTTCCTTCTCAGACGCTGTGCTTCGATGCATCTTAATATAACTTCTTTCTTCATTGAGTCACTTACCTTGTGGTTTAGAAATTTTTATTTACAGCAAAATCAACTGTAGTCCAGAACATGATGATTTTCTGCTTAGAATTCTTTTTATATGCAAGGATTTTCTTGAAATTTTGACAGGTAAAAAATAGTTCAAATATGAAAATCTATGAGTAATTAGGACATGAAATTCGGTTGAGCAGAGATAACCAGACATGTGAGCTCCCACGTTGCATAGGATTAGTCTGGGCAGCGTTTGGTAAATTAAATTGGATCTTTAAATCAGATCTACCCACATGCCTCAAAAGGAAAATCTTTGACAAATGTGTGTTACCTGTTCTCACTTATGGAGCGAAAACATTAACACTTGCAAAAAAGGTAGTAAATAAGATTCGCGTGACTCAGAGGGCTACGGAGCGCCAGATTTTGGATGTCTCTCTGAGAGACCGAGTCCCAAACGAAGAAATACGTCGTAGAACAAAGCAATAGACGCCATCAAAAAAATCGCTTCGCTAAAATAGAATTGGGCAGGACACGTCGCCAGATTATCAGACAACCGATGGACAAATTGTCGAGTGAAGACCACGGCAAAAAGAACTACGGAGCAGAGGACGCCCACCAACTAGATGGACTGACGACCTAAAGCGTGTGAGCAATAGCAGAATTTCATCAAAAGAATCCCGTGTTATTGTTGCAATGTGCGAACGAGCATTCTCTTGCATCAGACGAAAATTTTCTTTAACAAATGGGGCAAATATTATCTTTTAAACAATGTTCAATACATATTTTATCGTTTAAATTGCCCCCTGAAGTTACAAGTTCTGTATGAGCCTCTAGGGAAATTCCTGGCCACACCATTATACCACCTCTACCAAAGTGAACTCTGGGAGTAAAACAACATTGATGATAACGTTCACCGGTTCTTCTCCAAATCCAATTCATCAAATCGGATGAAAACGTTGAAGACATCTTACTGGATGGAGAAGAAAGTGATGAATGACCCCTTTCTGCAGCGCACAATAATTTAATTTCAATATTCACCTTCCTTTCCATTCTTAATTACAATAGAAACCATTAATAGTAAATAAGCCGTTTTATTAATATAAGCCTTTCAGCATTAAGGTAGTACAAATTATTGTATATGTCGTACATAATAACATTTACATTTGAGTAAAAGGATATCTCTGAGTACCCTGATGAAGAAAACTACTAATAACTTCAAATTAAAATAAGGTATGAATTGTTTATATGCAGCAAAAGTTTATTAGATTCTCTTTCATTATAATATGCCAAACAATGGCTAAAGTAACACATTTGATTTTAGAAAATTGTTGAATTTTCTCTATTGAATTTCGTCCCCTGAACAATTTCATTTTATTTGTTTGGACCTTTTACCCGTGATCCACGGATCTGTTTTTAATAAATTTGGACATTTACATTTAGGATCCCGATTTTGTCAATTTTTATTTTATTATTTTTAAATTTAAACAAGGTATCAATCTATAACCTCCGATACCAGTTTCTCACTATATTCTCGCCAAATTACACGTGCAAACTCAAGGTTATATTTTAACAACTATATTTTGTCAACTTGTCAACATGTTCGCAAGGCGATTTAAAAAAACATTGAACTTTGATACCGATATTTATTGATATAAAATTATTTAGTACTAATTGAAAAAAATTGTTTTAGCTTTCCATTAAACTCCGACATTCTTCATCATGTTTTTTTCTGGACACAAAAAATAAATATTTACATGTACAATTAATTACCATGGTAATGATGGTGCTTTACTTTTTCCGGTATCGTTAAACACTTTTAAAAATATAATCGATCATTTTTTACAATATTGCATACAATAGATGGCAGCAAAGGCCAAGTCAAAGCAAGCCTTGGAAGTATTATGTCATTTATTGTCGTTTATTTAAAATGTAAATATGCATTAACTTAACTTATGGAAGATGTAACAACTTGATTCAGTAAATCGTTGACAGTTGGGTTTAATTAGATGGAAAAATTTAATCATTTTTTCGGAGAATAATTTTTTCGGAGCTACTTGGTAACTTACCAAGTTCTTGTTTGTTTTTGTTTCCATACGTCTCTGCAAATTTCTGTCCCACTTCATCTATTTATTCCGTACATAGGTACAACTTCATGGTATCAGTATTAGTTCTTAGTTTGTACACGTTAAATATGTAACCTTTGAACGACATATCAGAAACGTTGGGTGCCAATGGGTAACAATATGACTACCTCCCAAAGTTAGGAGCCAATTTAGAAAAATAAGACTCACAACTGTCTTTGAGAGCCAATTGTTAGGCCTCGTTTAGCTCAGTCTCTCAGATTTGGAAACGTCTTATCTAAGAACATCTGAACAATGAGTTTTTCTGGGACAAATACACAAAGATATTAACTAATCATGTTTATTGTACATAAAATATATAAAATAAATTTTAATAATATATTAAATATCAAAGCAAATAAAAATCTTGCCTATAAGCTTTACAAATATAAAATATGGTAGTTATGGCATCATTGGATAACTTTTTGTTGGCTTCAAAGGATTGCAGAATGTAGTTACTGATGTTGTCTTCACAGGATAACTTGCTGGAGATGCCGGGATCGATCCCGTTTAAGTTTTGAGCAGCTATTATTCTACGCAGCTATTAGGTTCTGCATATCTGCTGCAGTTGTCGTTCCATGTGTGTGATGCACCACAAGGCTTTTATAAAGTTCCACCCAACAAGGGGAACAGGAAAAATCAAACTCCAGGAAGATTTAATATTATAAATGACCCACAAGAGAATTGAAATTCGTGTAGTCGGCTGTATACCATCAATCACCAAAGTTTTACAATAAAATTTTACATCATTTTACTACATCATTTTAAAACATATTACATCATTTTATAACATCCTGTTACAACTTGATTTTACAACATCATTTTAAAATATCATTTTAAAACATCACTTTACAACATTATTTTACAACATCATTTTACAACATAATTTTACATCACACACGCACACAAACACACACACACACACACGCACACGCACAGGCACAGCCACATGCACGCGCATATGCACAGGCACAACCACACGCACGCGCACACGCAAACGAACAGGCACACGAACACGAACAGGCACGCGCCCGCGCAAACGCACACGCACACGCACACGCACACGCACACGCACACGCACACGCACACGCACACACACACACACACACACACACACACACACACACACACACACACACACACACACACACACACACACAAGGATTGCAGAATGTAGTGGTTAGTTGCTAATTAGTGGTTAGTCTTTACAGGATAACTTACTGGAGATGCCAAGATCGATCCCGTTTTAGTTTTGAGCAGTTAATATTCTACGCAGCTATTAGGTTCTGCATATCTGCTGCAGCTGTCATTCCATGTGTGTGATGCACCACAAGGATTTTAAAAAGGTCTACCCAACAAGGGGAACAGGAAAAATTAAACCCCGAGAAAATTTAGTATTATAAATGACCCAAAGGAAATTGTAATTCGTGTAGTCGGCTGTATACCATCAATGACAAAAGTTTATTTAAAATCCTTTATAAAAGGTATATAATTTACAATCCCTTTCGTCACAGCACGTTTTCGGACTAAAAAACCCATCATCAGTGTTTTGTTATCTGAAATAAGTATTTCCATTTAATTTAAAGCAAACGTAAAAGTAAAATTTTGACTAAGGTTGACAAAACAATGTGGTCAATTACTTACTCGGTGCACATGAGAGTCTTCGGTGTCCGTCTTCGTATGGGCGTGTTTTCTTGTAGACCCGCTTTAATGCGGGCGAGTTTTTGTGTGGACGCTTTCATGTGGATGTTTGTTCACGTAGGCGCATATTCGTATAGGCGCGTATTCGTGTAGGCGCTTGTTCGTGTAAGCGTGTTCCTGTGGGCACATATTTGAGTGGGCGCGTTTTCGTGTGACGCTCTTTCGTGTAGGAGCTAGTTCGTGTAGGCACTGGTTCGTGTGAGCGCTCTCACAAACACGCGCCCACACGAAAACGCATTCTCACGATAAGGCGCTTACTAGACCACGTGTTGACACGAGACAGCACCCACACGAAAACGGGCCCACACGAAAAGCGCTAACACAAACATGCGCCCAAAAAAATACGCCCCCACACAAACACGAGGCCACAAGAGCACACGCCCACATGAAAACGGACCCACATAAAAGATTTCCACATGGACCATCCACACACGAACACGGAGTCACACAAACACGCGCCCACATAAAAACGGAACACACGAAAACGTGCCTACAAGAACACGGGCTTACACGAAAACGCGCCCACTCGAACACGCGCCCACACGGAAAGACGTCCACTCGAAAACGCGCCCACACGAACACGGGCCCACAAGGAAATTTGCCCACACGAACACTCGTGTTTTCAGAAAGAATTAAATTAATTCAACTTATTTCATACATAATATATGTCAGAGTATATTTTTGGTTTTTTTCTGCTAATATTTTAGACCCAGTATTTAATTCTAAGGCGATAAGAAGTACGCCGTGTCAGCTAGTTTCCTTATAAATTTATACACCAGTGGCGTATTAGGTACGTAATATAATTAATTATACGTCATTGATCAAAACTGTATGAATAAAATGCTTTTTCAGTAAAACATGACAGCAACATGAAAACCGAAAGAAACTAGTGTCTATCGTAAATGGAATAGTTTTGCAGCAAAGGAGGTATACCTTTAACGGGTAAAACTGATTCGGGACGAATCCATATGACACCACACCAAAGTCTGAACAACCACCTCAGATTGATTATAATTATTGAGCACTGTTGCGCTACTCAGCTGAATATGGGGATAAAGATATTTCTGAGCATTAGGTAACTTCCCAGAAGAATGCCCTTTATATGAGCCCTCAAATCCAAAATGAAATAAACATTTTTGTTGAAATTATTTAACAAAAATTATTGGTGAAATAAAGAAAACTAAATTGTTTGCGATTCTCGCTTATAAGATTACTGACATTGCACTATGGAGCAAGACTCGCTGTGCTTGCGATATGTTGATTTAGAAGATGTTATACAGTTAAGAAGATATTTTTACGAGTATACTCATTCTTAGAGTATAAACATCCCTTTCCTTGGCTGCTCTCCTCCAGGTATCCATCCTCAATATCTCTTTGGCATCGGTTATCACTTCGTTTGCTGTTGTTGTAAAGATTGCTGTGATGGTAGCCAACCTCCGATAGGAGACGGTACTGCAAGAAGAATCACTTCGTTTATCCACCTCTTTCTTGGTCTTACTACTGGCAGACGTCCCTTCATAGTTCTACTAAGCGTTTTACTAGGTGTTCTGCTATTATCTAATCTTATAAGGTAACCTGTCCAGTGCAATCTTTGTATTTTTGCATAATTTGCTATAGAGAGTTCTTTGCAATATTGATATAACTCGTAGTTGAACCCATATTTTCCATATAACATCGTCGCAAATTGGTCCCAATATTTTTTTCTATATCTCTCTTTCAAAAGTAGTAAAACTGTTCATGGTTTTTTTCTGTCATGATCTTTGTTTCTAAATGTCGCAAATGGGTCCCAGTATTTTTCTCAATATATTTCATTTAAAAGTAATAAAACGGTTTATGTTTTTTTCTGTCGTGATCTTTGTTTCTATGCCAAATGTGGCTCGGATTCGGTATTGCAAACCTCATAATAAGAAAAGCATGGACTTGAACGTTCTCCTGTGGTTGGTCAAGGTAACGATAGGGCTGTAGCTATGAGTGAGTAGTGCTTCGTAATATGCATCAGACAGCAGATAAAGACGCTTTAGTACATGAGCTAGGATTAATGGGACACGAAGTAACCAACATAGCTAATATATATAAGAATGGATCCAAAATAGCGCTTCCGCTCTTTTATATAGAATTAAAAACTAAGCCAAATAATAAAGACATATATGATGTGAGAGCACTCCAGAACATGATTGTGTCCTTCGAACCACCATATCCCAAACGTCAGGTTCCCCAATGTACCAAATGTCAACGCTACGGTCACACACAAAAATTCTGCCATATGCCTCCAAGATGCGTAAAGTGTGCAAGTAATCATCTTACTTTACACTGTCCACGAAAAGAACGCAGCAATAACGTAAAATGTGTACTTTGTATGGGAAACCATCCGGCCAACTATAAGGGCTGCAGCGTATACAAACAAATACAAAAAGAAAAATTCCCCCAACTCAGAAAGAATCAAGAGACCCACAGAACAGACACCCATGAAACCAATAGCCAAAGAGTAACCCCTGGTGTTTCTTACGCTCAAAAAACTTCAGGAAATAGTCAAGCGGATGAAATCACAAATCAACAAACTAATGTCGGCTCAAACCATTCAACGAAAATTGCCAACCTTGAAAACCTGATGACAAAACTAGTAGAGAGAATGGACACTATGCTTAATCTTCTTATGACTATGATTTCCAAAATGCACTAATGCAACACAGACTTAAAATAGCCGTCTGGAGCTCAAATGGCCTAACGGACCACATCCAAGAAATAAAAACTTTCCTCGACGAGAAGAAAATTGATGTTATGCTTGTATCAGAAGCTCATCTAACAGACAAAAACTATATCAAAATTCCAAAATACATTATCCACTACACAAAACATCCAAATGACAAGGCACACGGTGGCACAGCTATTATTATCAAATCTAATATAAAACACCATGAGGTAAATAAGCTCAGTGAAAAGTACCTGCAATCAACTAGCATTGTCATCGAAGACTGGCTAGGCAACCTTACCTTATCTGCGGTCTACTGTCCTCCTGGTCAACCAATCAACGAAAACAACTTTAACAACTTTAGCACCTATTTCAGTTCTCTTGGACACAAATTCATAGCAGGAGGGGACTTTAACTGTAAACATCATCACTGGGGCTCTAGGGTAATTACAACAAGGGGTAGACAACTGCTGAAGTCAATAACAGGAAACAACCTACAACACATATCTACAGGAGAACCAACTTATTGGCCTACAGATCCAAATAAAACACCAGATCTCTTAGACTTCTGTGTGATTAAAGGTATCTCTCTTAACTATTTAGCAATAGAATCATGCTGGGACCTCTCTTCAGATCATTCTCCCATTCTTATTGACCTAGACTCCAAAATCATACTCAGAAATAAGCCTCCAGTCCTAACCAATAATCAAACAAATTGGAAAATATTCCGAAGCGCACTAGCAGAACAAATACCAACGAACTTGCCACTTAAAACAGAATTACAAATTGAAAATGCGGTACAACAACTTACTACCTCCATACAAAAGGCAGGTTGGATTTCTACTCCCGAACAAACAACATGGAAGGAAAGCATAAACTGTTCGCAAAGTGCAAAAAACCTGATCGATGAGAAAAGAAAACTTAGGAAAAAGTGGCAAAACACACACGCTCCTATTGACAAACAAAATTTAAACAGAATTACCAGAAGACTTAAAAATCTATTAAAAGAAGAGAAAAACAGAGGGATCCAAACTTACTTAGAAAATTTGACTCCGTCCAAAGACACCAATTATTCTCTATGGAAGGCGACGAGAAAGGTAAAAGGTCCACAAGACGCCATACCTCCTCTAAAAAATGTCAAAGGTAAATGGGCAAGAACAGACACAGAAAAATCTGAGACATTCGCTGAACATCTTTCTACAGTATTTAGTCCATTTAACAGAGTAGTGCCATTAGAACAAGAAGAACCATTTAATTCTTTTCTTGAGGCTCCATATCAAATGGATTTACCAATCACCAAGTTTAATATTAAAGAAGTAAAACAGATAATAAAGAATGAGATACAACCCAATAAGGCTCCGGGATTCGACCTCATAACGGGTAAGATCCTCCAGGAACTAACCAATGACTGTTACAGAATAATCACTATGATCTTCAATGCTATGCTTAGTCTGCATTACTTCCCTCTGCAATGGAAAGTGGCACAGATTATACTCATTCAAAAACCTGGTAAAGATCCAAAAGATGTCAACTCATACCGACCGATTAGTCTACTCCCAGTCATCTCTAAGGTCTTCGAAAAACTTCTACTACGAAAAATCAAACCAATATTGGACGAAAAGTGTCTCATACCTGACCATCAATTCGGTTTTCGTAACCAACATGGTACAATAGAACAAGTTCACAGACTATACACAACAATAAGAAGTAGTCTCGAGAACAAGCAATATTGTACTGCAGCCTTTTTAGACGCCTCTCAAGCTTTTGACAAGGTGTGGCATACAGGACTTCTGTACAAATTAAAGAAAAATTTACCTTACCCTTACTTTAAACTGCTTCAATCATACCTTACAGAAAGGAGATATCTGGTAAAATATAGTGAAGCCTATACAAAACTCTACCCCATCCTATCTGGTGTACCTCAGGGTAGTGTGCTCGGACCGATTCTGTACCTGATATATACGGCTGACTTGCCAATAAGCAATAACCTAACACTTGCAACATTCGCAGATGATACTGCTTTCTTGGCCTCACATAGCAACCCAATAATAGCATCAGAGAGACTGCAACTACATCTGAACAAAACAAATGAATGGCTTAAACTCTGGAGAATTAGAGTAAACCCCTCAAAATCTACACAAATTACATTCACTCTAAGAAGAGGTACATGTCCACAAGTTAACCTCAATGGACATCCTTTGCCCCAAAAGCATGACGTAAAATACTTAGGTATTCACCTTGACAAACGTCTAACTTGGACCAAACATATATGGACGAAAAGGCTTCAATTGGGAATTTTATACAGAAAACTTTACTGGATGTTGGGAAAAAACTCTCACCTATCGATTGACAACAAGCTGCTGATATACAATACAATAATAAAACCCATTTGGACATATGGCTCACAGCTCTGGGGTTCAGCTAGCAAATCTAATATTATGATAATACAAAGATTCCAATCCAAAACTCTGAGAACAATCGCTAATGCACCTTGGTATATCCAGAATGATGCAATACATAGAGATCTTCAGGTACTAACAGTCTCTGAAGAGTGCAAAAAAACTTCTGAACAATATCAAAACAGGTTGCGGGTGCATTCTAATACCCTGGCACACAATCTTCTCAACAACCAACAAGCGAAGAGATTGAAGCGACATGACCCCTTGAACCTACCTCACCTATCCTGACAGAGCCTACAGCAGTGGGAGTTACGCCTTCAACAGCACCCAGCCATTGTGATCAGTGCCGCTTTTAGTGCTCGCGTATCAGTGTATGTGCGCATCCTACCGGTAAAAAGCCAATTTGTGTCGTGATGATTTGGTCACTGGACCTTACATCTCTCTGTCATGTAAAGACAAAAAATTTTACTTATTGTTTTCACTGTAAAACAGATTGTAAAAATCTTAAATGTTAATAAAAAAAAAAAAAAAAAAAAAAAAAATGAGTAAGTATTTGTGCCCAGTGCCCAAGCTTATATTCGTCAAAAATGTCCTCCTGCTCTTTATGTACATTGTAGTGTACACTTTCTCAACCTTGCTATTGCTGACTCATCTTCACAAGCCTATGTGCGAAATTGCATTGGGATCGTGTAGTCTGTTGGTGCCTACTTTAGACCTTCGGCTAAACGCACTGTCGTTGTGAAATAAAAAAATCTGGATCTGTTACCAGCTGATCATCAAAAAAGACTGTCTTTTTTATTTAGCCTATACTGTCAAAAAAGGAATCTAGTAACTAACTAAAAAATACCTCATGGGAAAGTAAATGCGAAGAGCACAAAAAATAGATAGTGTCAACAAGATCACGAGAAACATAAAAACGGTAAAAAGCTTAGAACAAACAGAAGAGTAATCAATAGACTGGATTTAATAGAAGGAAGATCTTGGATCGAATAGTACTCTCAACTTGTGACTAAAAGAAGACGTCAATTCATGAACACCATTACAACAACATATGAAGTGAAATACAATGAAGACGATGAAATAAGAGTACAGGAAGCCGAAGATGAAATACGAACTCTAAAAAATCGAAAAGCATGCGGTCCACAAGGTATACCGAATGAATTACTAAAACATAGCCCACAAGTAATTAACATAACGGAAATTACTAGCGTATGTTTTCGCCTTATTCTATAAAAAATATAACATAACCGGAATGAACAAAAGCACACATTAATAACATGTACAAAAAAGAAGATAAAAAAAATTGTATAAACTACAGAGGAGAAACTACAAAAAAAAATTGAAAAAAGATTACAGGTGTAGAAAAACAACATGACTTTGTGCAGGCAGATCCTGTAATAGACATTTGTTCTCTATAGCAGATTATCGAGAAAAGATTAGCCCACAATCCTTTAACCTATATAGTCTATAGATTTGACAAAGCAATGGAAAAATAAGAAATAAACAAAAAATAAAAAACAAAAAATCCGTTTAAGCACAGCTTCACAAAAATATGACGGTAAACATTAAAATCTAAAGCAAGGCTGCTGCATAGCACCTACACTTTTCAAAATATGTCTGAAACAGAATCTCTTAGTGTAAAGAAGAAAGTGCTGAAGCATGGGCATCCAGATCTTAGACGAGAGATTGTACACAATACACTTCGCTGACAACAAAGCTATTCTAGCTGAATACGAGAGTAATATAGACTATATGCTTTGAAATTGGAAGACGAGTACACCAAGTGGGGCCTTACAATTAATATACAAAAAAGCGAGCCTACTTAGTTGCAGAAGAAAAACCAAAAAGCCTACAAATTGGGAGCTATAAAATCAACTAAAACCTTCAAATATTTGTGAATCCAAATAACGTTAAACTCATGGATTAGTTTCAAACTATTTCCCGTTTATTTTTTCGCAACGTTCCAAGGATTGTTAGCTGATACTGTTTTAGCATTTGTTCACTTAAAATTCCCCGGAATACAGTCCCCGGAGGGAGTGTAGTGTCACGTTGACACTACACTCCCTCCCTCGTGATGTTGTGTATTGTACGTCTCCAAAGATCTGTCTCTGGTCATTTCTTTTAACTTATGCATAGGTCTTTTGCATATGCCTGTAATTTGATCGATCCATCTTGTTCGAGATCTTCCTTGTTATCTTCGTCCCTCTACTTTTTCCAGTCTATCCATGTTTTCTGTGTCTGCTCTTATAACATGTCCCAAAGTATTTTAATTGTTGGAGGCGAATTTAGCTGGATAGCCGTTTGCTGACTTTTAGCTCATTTAAAATTGAAATATTTGTCCTGTGGTCGGTCCACGGAATTCATAACATTCTTCTCCAACAGAACATTTCAGTGGCGTCTATCTTTCGTCTTTCCGCTTGTCGTAGGGTACAAGATTCACATCCGTATATTTATAATACGTAAAGTATACTCCCTTTCTATTTGGCCTCTCTCTTGTTTAGTGTTAATAGATTACGTGAGATACTGATTTTTTAGGTGCATTAGATATTAAACTTAGTATAGAATAGTGGAGAGTCGCCTAAAACGGGGACGCAGGGTAATATGGGGACATTCAAAATTTCAGTAATAGAATGGGGAATTGACCGCCGAACGACGCGTGGGTGTTCTTAGTTGCCTACTAACCAGTTTGCAGTAAGTAGTCGAGGTGGGAGCTTATGTTTGTTTTGTGTACAGTCGATCCAAGATTTTTTGTGATTTGTTTACGATTTCAACCTGCACTGTTGGTTGGTGTTAGCAAGGTACATTGAAACAATCAATTTCGGTAAGTAGACCTTTGTTTCCGCTGTCTTTAAGTTACATTTTCACTTAATACTCATTTAAAAATCTTAGCATTTTAGCTTCGATACGCCATATTTTTTTAATTAAGTCATAAACGGGTCAAATGGGGACGGTAAGGGTAGCTCAAAACGGGGACGTCCCCATTTTAACCTGTGGAATATTTGAATGCCGATCAAGTAATTTTACTAGGTACCTAGGTAGAACTGGTTTTGACAAATTATTTAAATATAAAGGTATTATTGAAAAAGTCTATACAAAATTACTAGGGTAATTTTATGCATTGAATTATCTAAATAATTATGTTTTTTTTTAAGATTTCAACATGGGTCGTTATACAAGAAAAAGCGACAGACAGAGTTGGTCCAAGGAAAGTATGATGGCCGCCATTCAAGAACTTTTAGAAGGCAACATGGGTTACAGAAAAGCATCGAAGCTGTACGCTAGTCCACAAACTACTTTAGAGCGCAAAGTAAAAGAAGCTCGAGAAAAAGGATTGAGTTCGAAAGAAGCTGCAGAAAAAAGATTGGGTAGATTTAAGACTGTGTTTTCCGAAGCGCAAGAACATGAACTTTGTGGATTATATTTTATATTTAGAAGAAAGATTGTTTGGCCTTAGCTTAACAGATTTAAGAAAACTTTCGATTTAGCCGTTAAAAATCACATTCCACACGTGTTTAATGAAGATAAGAAAATGGCGGGTAAACATTGGCTTTATGGCTTTCTAAGGCGGCACCCCCAATTAGCATTACATAATCCTGAAAAAATTTCACTGGCAAGAGCAAAAGGTTTTAATCGAGCAGCAGTAAAGAAATTTTTTGATTTGCTTGAATCTTTATATACGCAACACAATTTATCACCCAATGATATCTACAACGGAGATGAGATCGGCATTATGACTGTACCTACCAAGCCTTCCAGAATCCTTGCTCTGCGTGGTAAAAAGCAAGTGGGTTGTTTGTTCTCAGCAGATCGAGGTGTACTGGTGACCTTAGAAACCTGTATGAATGCTGCAGGGAATTTTATGCCAGGGATGTTTGTATTTCCCCGTAAGAAAGCAAATCCGTTCTTAATGGATGGTGCCCCACCAGGGTCATCTGCAGTGTATTATGAGGCTGGTTGGATTACCTAAGAAAACTTTATTGTATGGTTTAAAAAGTTTATTGAGTTTTCCAATCCCGGACCTCAAAAATCAGTGCTGCTTATTCTTGATGGTAACCGTTCCCATACCAAACCAAAAGTTTCGAACTCCTTCATCTTGCTCGGGAAAATAACGTTATATTATTATGTTTTCCACCACACACCACACATCGATTACAACTGCTTGATGTCTCATTTATGGCACCACTTAGAACATTTTATGCACAAGAGTGAAAAAATGGTTGCTTAATCACCCTGGCAGGGGTGTTACAATTTATCAAATTGGACAACTAGTTAATGCTGCTTTTTCAAGAGCAGCTAATGTTCAAACCGCAGTGAAGGGATTTGAAAAAACAGGAATATATCCTTTCAATAGAAATGTATTCCCTGATTACCTGTTTGCCCCGTCAGATACCACAGAACAACCAAATCACAATTCTGAGCAGGAGATATCATGCGCCACTACTACCAACACCACAAACAATAGAACAGAACATTCTACTTTTTCAACTGTGCCTTCTAACGACGCTTCTCCTGAGCCTTATAAAGAAACTTCTCCTGAGCCCTCTACTTCAACTACGTCACCCAAATCAGCTTTTCTGCTTTCACCAAAAATTTTGATGCCCCCACCCCAAGAAAAGGAGCGTGTAAAAAGGAATAGTAACAAGAGGAAAGGTAAAACTGTCATATTAACATCATCACAATACAAGGCTGAACTAGAGGCCGAAGAACAGGAGCGCCAAGAGAAACAAGAAGGTAAACACAAAAAAGACCTTTTCAACAAAAATAAAAAATCTGCGACTTCCAGTGATAATCTATTAAAGAAAAGAAAAACTAGAGAACCACTCCTTCTACTGCCCAAGAAAATGAAATAAAACAATGGTTTGTCTATCCAAAATAAGCGTAAAAATACAAAGTGTCAGACTGAAGATTCTGGTACGTCCTCTAATGAAGACGGTGAAGAAGAAGACGAAGAAGCTTGCATTTTTTGCAACGAGATGTACACAAAACTCTTTCGATCAGGAAGGTTGGATTCGGTGCTGCAAATGTGGTAGCTGGGCACATGAAGCTTCTTCAAGCTGTGAAGATGATGATGACACTTTTATATGCGATTTTTGTTTATAGTTTAATTTTTATTTTTTAATACTGTTCATACTGTCATACTGAACCAACTGTTCAATACTTCATTACATGTTTAATTAAAAAATAATCTAAAATTTTTGCATGTACCCCATTTTACCCACCCTTTCTTGAAAAACGAGGTATTTGCACATTTTCAAAAATATCTATTTTTGTCCTTACGTAATTTTTGTTAAATACTCGATATCTGTTTTCTGGTACCTGAAGACACACTTTAACTACATAATTGTGTAAAATATTTTATTTATTACAAATTTTCATTTTATGTCACAAAATGTGATGGGGTCCCCATTTTGGGCAACTCTCCCCTATGTACTTTTGGTGACTGGCTTATCGCATGGGTAACTCTCTAATATTCATTCATTATACAGTGAATACAATTTGGGAAGCGGTAAAGACTCATCAAAATCCAGCTTAGTTGTTCTTTTCTTGTGTAGTGGGATTATCTTGCAGAAATAGAGTTTATATGCGCACAAATGGAATTTTTAATAGTTTCATCTACATCATTTGCTCCGTTTCTATGGCGACCACACGTATCTCCAGGTATAAAGCCTGCAACTTCCTAACTATCAATTTTTTTAATAGCTTAGTTAACCACATATCTGTTATGTTAAATGTGTCCAAATTTTTTTTATATATAAACTTATCGGTGTTCTGCTACCTGCAAATTATATTTATATGTCCAGTTTCTTCTGGACTCTTTTAACTTTGCAATATTTCTCTATTGTCTGAGAACTGAGATACATATTGGCTCTGTTTTTCATGATCAGCCATTTCTCAAAAATTATTAAATAAATTAATTCTATCATTTTCAGATAATTTTGATTTTTATTCTCTGTTACAATTATCTTTAATCCAGATTTCAATTCGCTCATATTCGGTAATTTTACAGTTTTACTAGTATATTCTTGCCCAAAGTTCCACAGTTTTTTCGACATTAATTTTCCAAACACTTGAATTCCTTTGTCTCTCCCTTCCCAGATTTTTCTTCTTTGGGTATTGTTTTTTCCCAACAGACGTATTTAATGATGAACTTATACCTTTGGTGCATGTAAAAGTTTCCCCTGAAGGTGTCTTGAGTGTGTAATGCACTGTGAACATTTGGAACCTTATTTTTATTAGTAGAAGTTAGTTCGGTCGTAAATGATATAGGTGTTATTATTTTTGTTTGTAATTTTTAACTACTGTCTGTGTCAAGTTAAGAATTCATAAAGGAGCCTTATGGGAAGCGGTGATGCCAGAACTACCGATAGACTGAGATAGGCGAGAGTAGTGGAGTTGCAGCGAAAAAGCAGGGCCGAACTGCATGTTATATTGCACATTAGACGTTTTTTCACTTAGGTAACTTTAAATTTTTTTTGTTTTTTTGAAAAATAAAAATTAAAGACATGTCTTTTTCTCACAACAGTTATTTATTAAATTTCGGCTTAGGTCATCATCAGACTCTTAAAAATATTCTTAATTGTTTAATGAACAAATTGAGTGAGTATTGTGGTAGATATTATTAGTGTCAGTAAAAAACATAAAAAAACAATAAAAACTTCTGTATATTTTAAAAAAAATACAACAGAACCATAGAAATGTAACAAATTATTTGGTTTTTTAGTTTGACATTTATATATTTACAATATTACAATTATCAAAAACTATGTACATTCTTCGTCCATATCCAAATCGGAATTGTCACTACTATCATATAAATCTATAACTATGGGAGTTACGTCTTCCATTAGACCGTCCACTTCCCAAAATTTTTTCTCCAGAGTCATTACATGTTGAATATAGTTTTTCCAGTTATCAGACGTAACATTTGAAAACGCTTTTTTTATGAGGTCCTCCATATCCTTCGCTTTGAAGGTGCTGTTATTTACGGCCACATGCCTTTTTACTTGGCTCCATACCATTTCAATTGGATTTAATTCGCAATGGTATGGAGGCAAACGAAGCACTTTGACATTATTTTGTTGTTTACAAAGTTCTTCAATTTTGTAATTATCAAAATTTTGTTTAAATTGCGCGACTACCTCCAAAAGCTCGCACTTCAGATAATTTTCTTCAAAAAATATGTCTTTTTGTCTTAACCAGTCCATAATGTTATTCTTATTCCACGATTGGTTAGGCAACAACTCGGTTTTTACACTATGATATGGAGCATTGTCCATAACAATAACCGTTTTTCGAACTAAGTTGGGCAACAGTTTGTTTTCAAACCAGTTCTCAAAACACGGACCGTCCATTTCGTCGTGATAATCAGCGCTGTTTTTTTTTGCAAGGAAAAACATTTCAGCACCGTTTACAAAACCATTTTCACTTCCGGCATGGACAAGGATGAAACGTGGTCCACGCTGAGTGGGATGCTTTAGTCCAGTACTTGGCCCTTTTATGAACGCATCTCTTGCCGAGGTGACGGTTTTGTCTTTCCATTCTCTGGAAACCGAGTGCCCCACATTGACCCATGACTCATCCAAATACACAATGTCATAGCCCTCAGCCCGATATTGTTTAATGGCCCTTAAATATCCATGCCTCCATGCAATTATATCAGGACGTTCTATTAGCACGGCACTTTTATCACGTTTTGCATAAACAAAGTTCATGTCTTTTAACAACCTGTACATTGTACTGCGGGTAAAATTTGGCAAGTTTTCGTCTTGGTTCACTTTTGGCAGAAGACGATTCAAAGTAGGAGGAATGTTTTCAAAAAAAAAACTATGCACTGTTCGACGAACGCCGATACGAACACCTTCATCGTAAGTATAGTCTCTGGAGTTGTTTCGGCAACGGGTTCTTTTTCTGTTTGTTTTTACCTCAGAAAGCTCACCTTCTTTGTCTTCCTGTACGATTTTTTGAATCGTACGAACTGACACTCCTGTCATCGCGGATACTTTGTCGAATACAATACGTTGACTTTCATCTCGAAGCAAATTAATGTGGTATCTCACTACGTTTAAGATCACTTTTTTAGCACTCAGATGTAAAATTTGACCACTTTTAAACGGCAAAACTGGATCCATTTTAACAATATAATTTTTTACACTTGAGATTTGAGTGCGCGATGGTTATGCCTTAACCCTTGTCCGGGCAGAAGAATTTAAAAACGTAATCGGGCAGTTTGGGCTTATGTATACAGACAAACATATAATCTCCACTTCACCTAATTACACTATTTTGAAAAACATACCGCTCATTTATCTATAACTCATAAATCTGTCTGCTTTCCAAATGTGCTTTCCAAATGACACTATTGTTTGGAATGACTAAGTACATAAAGAGAATTAGAAAACTATTAATAGTCAATTATAAAGTAATCAATATTGTTTACTGTTAGGGCCTGTTAGCCCGGCTTGCCCGATAATGGAAGTTTAAGCACAATATCTTAATTATTATTGCTTTCTATTTATTAACTATTGTGAAAGTAATATTTTATAAATAATTTTGAGAGTTGACACCTAAGCTGTCAGAATTACCTGTGCCATAATAATTAACCAATTGCGTAAAACCTAATATTTTAACCACTAATAAAGACATTTTTCTAATAATCTTTAAAATCACTTCCCTGAAAATGTATATTCCCTGAAACCATATTTATAAGTAATTGTAGTCGTTAAGCTTATTAAATAGATACGTACCTATCTTTTTAAAATAAATTTGATTAACATTGGAAAATATAAATAAAAATTTGAATATAAATAAAGAATGGGTTATTTCGGCCGGCCCTGCATAGTCCCGTGAACTATTGGCAACATACGCCCGTAAGAAATGCACTGGCCTATCTGTTCAGTTGTGAATTCTTAACTTGAAACAGTCTGTAGTTATTTTACGCAAGTTTTTAAGATTTAACACATGCTCGCTATGCTCAGTAGTTAATAATAAAGAAGTCACTTCTTGTATGTCACCTTCCTGATTAGAAGAGACTGGTAAATTGACTTAAATGTTATTTATAGTAATATTGCGCTACCTTGCTTTCTGGTATCACAACTTACAAATGAAGTTTGAAAAAACTTACTCAATAATCTTTCCGAGAAAAACACTGTATACAATGTTACCATTTTTTTATTAAAAATTATTCATCAATAATAAAATTTTTCAATATTTTAACATTGGTTACGTTTTTTCCACCAAGTGATTCAAAATTTGCACTTACAATAAGGTTATTTTGTTGAATAATTATATATTTACATAAGATAGGATAAAAGTTTATAGATGTTATTTAATCCATAGTTGACAAACATTGGAAGTAGGGTTATATCAGGTGTCGATTTGTATTTGTATTTGGAAAATAAAACAATGTAGCTACAAGTTAAACATATAATTTATTTCAAACTGGGATAATGGTGTCCAGTCATAAAATATAAAACTAATTCTAAAAAATGACTAAGATAATCATGTACCAAGTACACATTTTCACATTAACCCTATATTTACAGAAAGGAAAAATTGTATAAACAAAACTTTGGTGTTCTCCAGCTATCACAAAATAAAATAAAAACATGAGTACAAAATTTTGAAAACCTTTTTACAAAATTTCCTGAGCTCCTCACTTTCCAGACAATTAACATATTGTATAAAATGTACAACGAAGAGGTTTATTCTCATAAATATACCAAAACCAAATATTTTTAAAACGACTAAAACAAATTAAATTCTTGTCTTAAAAACAAAATGAATTCCAAAATAATTATGACTGATATTAACATGAATGAGAATTTTTAGCATATTATTTTCTCTAAAAAATGTTTTAAATGCCCTGAAGTTCGCTTCAAAATTAAAAATCCTCTCGATATCTCTCCATACACTAGAAAGATAATTCTCGACCAACAAGCATTTGCTAAATTTATTAAAAACAAAAGGAATTTCTAAAAATTAACAAAATATAGACATTTTTTTAGTACTGGCTGTTAGTTGTAAGAAGAAAACTGTTTTTACCATATCTTAAGTAAATTTATCATACGTTTAATAATTTTTTGATTTTCACATAATTATACATAATTTTTTGATATTCACATAATTATACATAATTATATGCTGTCACATAATTATACAAAACGTATAAGTATTTATAACTTTTAGTCATTTATATAACCATATCATAGCTACTAGTAGCCAAACTACACTAAAGGCTCTATGACTAGTCACAGATGTTTCACTGGGCACTGCTCATTCAGATATAATCTTTATAAGTGGACAATCTCTTTTAAGCTAAGTGGACGAAACAAAAGGCAGTTTTTGTGAGGGGTATGAACAAACTATATTTCAGGTCGCTGTGAAATCTACAAATCAACAGTTATTTCATCATTGTCAAATAAAAAGAAAAATATCGATTGTATCCTGATGTCGATGGGTATTGTGGATGAAACTTACAGACATATAGTACAAAAAAGTGGTTTATTCAACTAATGTCTGAGTACGATAATAGGTTTTTAAACAAATTCTAACGATAATTTGAATTATTGCATATATTATTAAGATCTAAATTAAGATTTTTGTTGCATTATTTAATTATTGCTATTATTTTTCTAACTTAGTTGAGTCCTTATATTACCTAGAGACGAAAATATCTGCATAGAGGAGCAAATAATACCGGTTGCTAGAAATATTAGCCTTCGTCAATGTGCTCTATGAAAACCAAATCCACTGGTATAAAAACCAAATGAGAGCTTTAGTTTTAAAAGTTTGCCAGGGAACTACCACATAATTAACAAGCGAAATTGTTGATCATTGAAACTTTCAAAAACATGCAGGAAATCATGTATATTTCAACTGTTTGTTGTTTGTAAGTACTTCTTTATTAGAAGCTTTATTTGAAATAGTCATTTCAGATATAGAATTTAATCTATTAGCTAAACAGATTTAACAGAATCAAGAAAAATAAAAAGTGACCGTGGTTAAATGGGCAGATAACACGTATGTGATTGCTATTTATAAATTTCACAGATTGTTACAATTGTTGATATTAGTGCAAAAAACATGAACTATTGCAAACCAAACATCGTTTTTACTAAAGATAAATTATTCAATAAGTTTCAACTATTTGAAAGGTTCTTTTATTCTTATTTTTATTTAAGTTCTTATTTAGTTTCTTATTCTTATTTTTATTTAAGCGTCTACATACATGACACAAAAATGCACGACGGGAGAAATTAATTCATGTTGTAAGATTGCATTTACCGTAATTTTTTGAAAATCTGGTTAACTTTATTAGCGTTATGAATCTAAAAGTTGTCAATTTTTACAATTATTCTAATAATAAACATGAAGAATACTTATGAGAAAGACAGTTTATTAAATACAGAATTTGAGGGAAAACCAGAGAGTTAACGAAGAGGAGGAACGACAAAGTGGTTTAAGTATTTAAGAAAATAAAGAAAGAAAAAGCAGTTGAACCGGATGATATTCCATGAAAAGTGTGGACAGCGTTGGAAGAGACAGGAACAAGTTGGCTAACATATTTATTTAATATAATTATGAAAGTGGGATAAATGCCAGAGGAATGGAGAAGCAGTACATTAGTATCTGTTAACCAAAAAAAAGGGAAATTTACAACAATTTACAAATTAAAATGTCATAACATTACTTACTCACATAATGAAAATATGGAAGAGTAATTGGTAGACGGATACGTGAAGAAACCAAAATATACGATAATCCGACATCATTTGGTGATAACTTGTAGTTTCACGCAGTCAATTTGATATATATTTGAAGGCACGTAGCTAAGGATATTATATTATAAATTAATTTATACATAAGTACTACAACTTATATTAGCCCTCTCCTTTGTCGTCAGTCATATTATAAATCACGAACAAACTACTCTATAAATAAATCACAAGTCAGCATGTGATAAATGTGCCTAAATTAGCTTAATTTCTTTTTTCTGAATACAATTTCAGTTTTACTACAAAATCTAGGTCTTTGGTAAATGACTGTGTAATCGGAGCCCAACAAATTTAAAGAATAAAATCCTAGTGCGAATGTCAAGGCTAAATAGAGCATGCATTTGGCTGCTTAGTGAGATGATCGTCACGAGCCGGTCTCTGGATAATCACAATTTTTGTTGAAACACTCGGAAGGACGATGCGATCAACGATCATCTTTTTGTTGAAACGTATTTAATTAACTGCGCAGGAGTGTGACCGTTACGTGACGTGTTTTCGTTGTATTGGAACAAACCTATGGTATTCGCTGATCTTGACACAGCGAGTTCTTTGAGAGATTCTGTGGAAAATAGAAACTTTGCAGAAATATAATTAGGGAAGCCGACCCCTTATATAGTGATAAAGGCAAACAGCTTGACAGTTATAAGAGCTTTTCCCACGTTTTAGACCATGCTGTTGACCAGTTATTCATTCTAAATAATTCTTGATTGAATAAAACTGAAAAATAACTCTTTTCTCAACGGGCTGTTGATGCCACTGAGGGAGGTTCTTCCATATTCGCCTGATATACGATCACAATAATCATTTATAAAGTTAATAATCTGGATATTGTTAGCTCTTAGGTAAATAAGAACCACACATTTCTTCGTCCTATGTTTTCTAGAGTTTCAGTTGTGTGCAAAGGATCATCAGGTATTTTCATTAACCTTACCGTTGGCACTATTCTCTGGCCTTTTGAATACTGTCTGCATATTTATATTATTTATTTCAAGTTGATAAATGGGATTGGATCAATTGGTGATGCTAAATACAGTGGTTGTCCAAAAAGAAACCGGTCAAATGTTAATATCGAAGCAATACGTGAGAGTGTTGGTGGAAGTCCAACAACATTAATTCGACATCTTGGACAAGAATTGCAAGTTTGACCAACCTCTCTACAACTTATACTTACTGAAGATATACATGCCTGTGCTTACAACGTTCAATTAATACAAGATCTGAAGCCTAATGACCATGACCAGCGAAGAGAGTTCGTTGAATTGATTATTGAACATCAACAAGTGGATGCTGATTTTTCGAGCAAAATTATGCTAAGCGATAAAGCACCTTTTCACCTTGACGGATTTGTTAATCGTAAAAATTGTCGCATTTAGGGTTCGGAATACCCACATATGACTGTCGAAAAAAAAAATACATCCACAACGTGTCGCTATTTGGGGCGGATTTTAGGCTGCAGGCATCATTAGACCTTACTTCTTTGAAAATAAGGCTGGTTAAGTATTGACTGTTACTGGTTCACGATATCGTAACATGATAATGAGTTCGTTCTGTCTAAATTTGATGATATTGATGTGGACGAGATGTGGTTTCAACAAAACGGTGCCACATGCGAAACAATTCAATTACTGCATGAGACATTTCTTAGTCGTGTACTCTCTAGTTTCAGTGATCAGAATTGGTCCCCTAGATCGTGTAATTTAGCACCATTGGATTTATTTTAATAAGATTTTTGAATTCAAAGGTCTATGCCCACAAGCCTACAACCACCCGTGCATTGAAGGAGGAAATTCAACGCTTCATCAACGAAATTCAGTCACATTTATGCAAAATGATCATGTAAAATTTTAACAAAAGAGTGCGTATGTGTCAGCAAAGCCGTGGAGGCCAATCTATTCCATACATAACTAAATTCTATGTAGTTTATAATTTTCTATTCAATTCAAATCTTGCGTTAATTTTGGGACACAATTTCTCTCACAGTCAGTACAGGGAATACAGATACGTATTAGTTAAGTTAATCACCAGTAGTTCAGAGCCAGTACACTCACTTTGATGTGTTGAAGTGTGATATATGGTTGTAATCTCGCCGCGAATCTGAAACGTAGTAGGTACATAGTTTAAAACACAGGATGAGAAGTACGGTAAGAGATGAACATTTATGGCTCGGTGCCATTGATCCTAAATACCCAGAAGTCCTTAAGACTATAGAAAAACGTAATACACACACTACTGGAATAAATATCAGTTTTTGTATCAGAAGTCAAGCAATTGGTAGGTGAACAAACCTGATATGGACAAATCAATAAATTATTTTACTGGTAAAAACAATTTTCTATATACTTGTCTGTTACAGTGTTAAAACATGTAATGACAAATATAGTTTAATGAAGGTAGTTCATAAGGGTAGTTTGTAAATCATTAGCCGTATTTTATTACAAAAATAAATTTTTTAACTTTACGTATCTTTAAGTAATCGTTTTATAGAATAATAAATTTCTGAAAGTTTATGAATACCTCGTGTAAAATATACATTTTGAATATTACTTTTATTGCTAAATATATAGCAAACTATACAAATATTCGTATTTGCTTTAGATTTCATAAATGAATATATTTTTACAGCATATCTTTAATAGTTGTGTACAAACACATACTTACTAATATTCAAAATAAAATTTGTTTTATATACATAAATTTTCGATCAACAGTCTTCCATTGAACAGTTTTCTGTAAGAAATTTTTACATTTATACAAATATATACATCAAGAAAAATGAGATCATAAACAATATTCTCTAGACGACATAGTATATACATCAGTTATATAGTTTAGTCTATTTTAAAGTACAATCATTGTCTACTACAGCCTTCTTTCCAAACTATTGCCGTAACGTTTAAACAGCTACTATCTTGCTGGGATCGACCTTCACCCTAATAAACATGGTGTCGTCTTTCATAAAATGTCTCTTCTTCAGCATTTCATGTGAAACAAACTTCGGGAAGCCGAACCCTAAGGAATCAGGTTCCCTGCTGGGTCGTTGAAAATTCTTCCAAGTTGGGTCGGGAATAAAGCTCTCGACGATGTTGCAAGCTTTTTCCGGGCAGGTTGACTGATCGAAAAGAGTGAATGAGACCGAATGGGAGAATGGCCATCTTAATAGTGCGTCATACTCTCCTGGAAGTATTTTTATGTACACCGAGATGTGCGTGTCTTCTCCAGCTCCGTTGCCGTTTGGAAAGAGAGATGCCTGCAAAAAATAAAATAATTATTTTAACAAACTAAACATATTGTCTTATTATAAAAAACAATCAAAATAATATAAGCAAATATCCCGAACTTAATGTGGAGGCATATTTTGTATAAATCTTACAAAAACTGGCTAATAACTAAGTTTAATTATAATATCTTAAAGTAGGTACTACAAGAATATCCTAGCCATGATTATTAGTTACAGATAACTTTGACCACGAAGTATAGATACGACGAGTCCGAACATAATGTTAAAAAAATGGCTACAATTTCAGGGGCAGAACTTTTGTCGGCAGAGCGCACTACTTTTCAAGACGTACTCATTTAAATAGTTTCGCGGGAAGTATTATCTCTGTTTCTTTTAAAAGGTCTCCTTTAAAATTAAACACTTACAACATTTGGAAATAAAAATTATTTTTATTCAAATTAGATTACTTTTTTTTCATACCTTACAGAAAGAAGATATCTAAATCTAGTAAGGTATAATGAAGCCTACGCAAAACTCTACCCCATCATATCTGGTGTACCTCAGGGTAGTGTGCTCGGACCGATCTTGTACCTGTTATATACGGCTGACTTACCAACAAGCAATAACCTTACGCTTGCAACATTTGCAGATGATACTGCTTTCCTAACATCTCACAGTAATCCAGTAATAGCATCAGAGATACTGCAACTACATCTAAACAAAACTAATTAATGGTTTAAACTCTGGAGAATTAAAGTAAATCCCTAAAGTCCACACATATTAGCCACAGTTAACCTCGATTGACGTCATTTACTCCAAAATGATGACGTAAAATATCTAAGCATTCATCTGGACAAACGATTAACCTAAACCAAACATATATGGACGAAAAGACTACAACTAGAAACTTTATACAGAAAACTTTACTGGATGCTGGGAAAAAACTCACACCTATCGAGCAACAACAAGCTGTGGATATAAAAAGTTATCATAAAACCTGTTTGGTCATATGGTTCGCAGCTCTGTGGATCATCTAGCAAATCTAATGTTTAATGAAAATACAAAGATTTCAATCTAAGAACTCTAAGAACAATCGCTAATGCCCATTGGTATATCCAGAATGATGCCTTACATGGAGATCTGCAGGTACTAACAGTCTCTGAAGAGTGCAAAAGAATTTCTGATCAATATCAAAACAGGTTGCGCGTGCATCCTAACACTCTTGCATACAATCTTCTCCACAACCAACAAGCGAAGAGATTGAAGCGGTATGATTTGGACCTACCAAACCATTCCTGACAGTGCATACAGTAGTGGAAGCTACGCCTTCAACAGTGCCCAGCCATTGTGATCTCTGACATTGTAAAGACAAACAAGTTTACTTATTGTTTTTATTGTGAAACAGATTGTAAAAAATCTACGATGTTAATAAAACTCATTAAATCTTAGATGTTTAAGGAGTTATAATAAGAACCGGTACGTCTTTGGTTTTAGCGCCAACACTGACAAGAATATGTACTAAAATCTGGGTTCATTTTTATACAATAAATATGTTGAAAAGCCTGTGTCGTTTGGACTTCCTGTATCTATACTTAAATAAACGGTATAAATTTTTATTTTTTCCTTCTCTTTTGCCTCACGTCTTAAACTCTTTCATATGTTGATTATTATTATACTAAATTTTATACGTATGAGGTATACGTGTATTGAGCGTTGTCTACGTAACATATTTTAGAGAATGAATTTAAAATTACATTTATATCCTATTTTTGAATGAAAGGCTTTTTTATTTGCAACAGTGAATAAAATAGTTTTTTTTTTGTCATCATCTTCTTTTAGTTTTCATTCAATTCTTCAGAACGACGACTGTAACTAAATTTTGTTATAATATACTGTACTGATATATGTAAATTACCAATTCTTGTTTATTTTAACGATTCTTATTTTTTTGTTATTTTTTAAATTTTGTTTTATCTGCTATACTTGTAATTTGTTTTATGTAAACTAGCGCTGAAGCTACTAAACTGGATTTTTGAAATTTTTTAATTCGATATACACCATAAGTTCAAGACAAGTCAGTTGAAATGGAGTAAAAGAAACGCAATTAATAATCTTACTTCTAGGATTTAAATTCTAAAGACATGATAGTAAAAAATACATATTACAGATGAAAAAATTTTACCTGCAGTTTATATCCATATTGACTAGTATAAAAAGGTGGGGACACCAATTCCATTCCTTCCTTGGTCTTTGCTTCAGCCATTTTCGTTGAAAAATCACTAATCTTCCAAATCAAAGTTCCAGAATAATTCAATGACAATCTGGACAACGCACTTTTTAAAGAGGTGATTTGGTGTTGTTGTTTAGATACAATATTGCACATAAGGGTCAGGTGTTGCTGGCAATTTTCTTCTATATGTTTTTCTATTACATATCTAGGTCCTTTAAATCTGCATCCCGCTTCTTTAAAATTACAACTATGAACGGAGACTGTGCATTCTTCTTTGAGGTGAGATTCTAGTTCTTCACGGGCTAATACATTAACGTCACATCTAAAAAAGTTTAATAAAACATATTAGATACAGCCAATTATAATAAAAAAATGTATAAAATCTAACACAGCAATACCTTAAAAATCAGGATATGATAAGAAAAAACAATTTTCAAATTATTTCGAAAAAAAAAATTATTGCTTGGATAAATTTCAAACTACTCATTTGTGAGGAACGTGGTGAGAAACGGCGAAAAAATAGATACCGAAATGACAAAAAAATCGACAATAATATATTATGCTACAGACAAGGCAACATTAAACAAGAAATAATATCTAACAGAGACACGAGCACATCGATTCAAGTCTCAGAAGTACAAAAGGCCATCGACCAAGTGAAACGAAGGAAGACTCTTGTTCCTGACGAGATCTCTACAGAATTATTACAACTATTAGATAATGAGAGTATTATTATCACCTCTTTCTTTAACAAGATATACAGCAGCGACAAATTACCAGATTATAACGGATCAACTAGATCCAGGCATAGAACTAAAATGCAGAATAGCGATGAATAAAACTACTTTTATGAAAATGAAGATTTAGAACTAAGACAAAGAATGGTTAAGTGCTATATTTGGTCTGTACTTTTGTATGGAGCAGAAGTGTGGACACTAAAAGTATCAAATATGAACAGAATTGAAGCATTCGACATGTGGATTCATAGACGAATGCTGAAGATACCTTGTACAGGAAGAAAAAGTAATGAGGAAGTACTAGGGAGGGTCAACCAAGAAAGAGAACTGCTAAAGACTGTTAAACACCGGAAAACTTCCTATCTGGGACATATAGTAAGGGGAAATCGATATAGAATACTAAAACTGATCCTTAAAGGCAAAATAGAAGGCCCAGACATGTAGGAAGAAAACAGGTTTCTTAAAAAATATTCGTGAATGGACTCAGATATCAAATGCAGGACAATCATTCTATGTGGCGGAAGATCGAGAAGCCTTCGCAATGATAATCGCCAACGTCGGCTAATTCTGATATGGCACGTGAAGAAGAATCAGTAATTGTAACAATTTAAAAAAAGTAATGCTAAAGAATGTCTTAACGTAACATATTTCATTGTCGCCTATATCAACTTTGTTTACTGAGATTTACTGGTGATGAGCAGTACTTGCTTTTTTGCATGCGAATACTTTTACAAAACAACCATTGAGTTTTGAAAAAATACGTATGTATGTTTTATAGATTTCGAGAAAGCCTTTGAAAAAGTATCACAAACATTACTATTTCAATGCTTATACTTAGTTGGTCTGGACACGTATGACATCAGATTGCTCGAAAATCTTTGCTACAATCAGACCGCTTGCCTTAAGTTGGATCGGAATATTTCAGCTAAAGTTCCTATTAAGCGTGGCATCAGACAGGGATGTGTTATGTCATTGATTTTTGTTTAACGCCTACTTTGAATTAGTGTTTGAAATAGCGTTAAACAATCGTAACAGGTATTAAAATCGGTGGTGAAATTATTAATACCATCAGATACGACTAGATAGACCAGATGATACCGCCATGATTACAGATAGTCTAGAAGACCTCCTAACTCTGTGAACGCAGTATACAATAAATGGTCTGAAGAGGGCTTAACCGTCAACGTAAAGAAAACTAAATAGATAATGGTCGAAAAAATTAATATTGAAGACTCGATATTAAAACTAAATAACAAAACCCTGGATATGGTTTAATATTTTCTATATCTGGATAGCTGGATTGACTGTATTGACTGAAATCAGAATATGTAATAGAAGTCTCTCTTTGAACACGCGTCTAAGAGTGCTAAAGTGCTATATCTGCCCTCCTTTGGATGTGAAACCTGGACAATAAAAGACAAAAATATAATTAAATTAGAAACATTTGAGTTTTGGTGTTACCGATACGCAGATGATATACTTATATTACTAGCAGCGAATGAAGTCGTACCGGCTAAGCCGGATAAGCGAAGAATCCGGACTTCAGATCAACACCGGAAAAACAAAAATAATGATGGTAGACGGAACAAATAATAATCTACCGTACATACACCAAGTGACGAATTTCGAAGTGGTAGACAGATTTTAATACTTGGGCTCCCCGATAACAAACAATGCGATTGCTCCTCGGAAATAAAGCGTAAGCTAGCAATGGTCCGAACCGCAACAGATTAAAATATGGAAAGACCGAACAATAACAAGGAATACTAAGCTCAGGTTGGTCAATGCCCTTATTTTTCTCATTGCTACATATGCAGCTGAAACATGAGCACGCAAAAAAATCGATAGAAATATGATCGTAGCCTTCGAATATGGGTCGATAGAAGAATTCTACGAGTGTCCTTGACAGAACATAGAACCAACCTGTCAATTCTGGAAGAGCTTCATATAAAAGACAGGGTATTAAAAGAAGTAAAACTAGCATACCTAATTTACTTCGGCCACATAGTTAGAAGAACGGGGACCATGGAACTATTGGTAGTAGAAGGAAAGGTAGAAGGCCGAAGACCAAGAGGAAGATCTCCAACACGATGGTCAGACCAAATGAAAACTCTGATGGAAAAATCACTAAATGAGGCCGTCCATATGGCACAGGATCTCAGCCAATGGAAGCAGCAAACCAATAATATTTAGAGTGTCACCACCAGCATGAGAAGAGCTCAAGGAATGAGGAGGAGGGAGTTACCGTTGCATGCTCAAAATCCCATGGACAGCACACATATCCAATGAATGTGAGCTAGAAACCATGCACAAAGCGAGAATTGATCAACACCATCAAAACGAGAAAGGTCTAATACTTTGGTCATATGACGGGATCTAAATATCGCTTACTCGGTTGATCATGCAGGGTAAAATAAAAGGAAAACAGCTGGGTTGGAAGAAAACAACTGTCCTGGCTGAGTAACATTAGACAATGGACACATCGAACGGTCGAGGAATTGTTTCATGTAGCTATCGATCGAAAAGCTTGTTAATATAACGGTTACCAGCGCTTTTAAAAAAGCATGTTACACAAAAAAGAAGAAGACAACACTAGAACATATGGAAGTGACGATGATACACAATTTGATAATAGACAATTGGCTGGGTTCTTTTCTTTAACATATATAACTGAAAACTGCATACTAAATAAAATCAATATAACTGATACCAATGAAATAGCAATAAAACTCTTCCAGAACAAGCAAAAAGAAAACAGCTAATGAACAGCAAGAAATGGCTGGCTGAAATAGCAAACTATTTAAAACTTCATTCCAGGACATTATACATAAGAAAAAAACGAAAAAATATTTCATACACTTACCTATTTGGGCACTGGACTGGTACTCGTCCACATTTGACATGATGAGCAGGAAGAGTGTCTGCAACAAATTCTTTAGTACAATATCTACAAGGTACTAGTCTTTTTGAACAGTCCCCAACTTTATGCTGGCTGAGATGTCTTCTATGAACTTTTACTCCACATTTGTTTTCACAATACAGAGGCTCATAGCCGCAATGACCCACATGATTCTAAAAATAAATTATTATTAGTACAATAATTGCTACATCATGGACAAAATAAATAACTATATTCAAATCGACAAAAAAACTGAATTCCTGTAGTTAGCTGTATACGATGTATCACAAACAATTTTAATTTAAAAAATTATAATTATTAAAATTATATTAACCAATGAACGGCTAGCGTTACCATATGGTTACAGTTGCGCCAATCTCTAAAAGACTTGTTGGAAATTCAGTATAACGGTTGCGTCATTTTACTGTCGAATATTAGTGCAGATTCTTCAAAACAAAATTACTATTAGTTGAATTAGTGTGTTGAAGTTTGTGGTATAAAATGGAGTCTCAACTAGTGGACTTCCGTCTAGAGTAAGTGTTAGAAATATTTTATTTTAAGTATAATTGTCAAAATATTGGTAATATATGATAGCTAATTGATCACTTTCGTTCGATCTATGTTAGATTATTTTAATGTTAAAATTTACCAGCCTTATAATTAGCACTATTTTGTAGAACGTTACCGTATGGTAACGCTAGCCAGTTATGGGCGCTAATGTTAATTTACTGTTTATTTGTTCCAGGCGAGGTTTTACAATAGAAGAGGCCTTGAACATGGTTTATGATAATGAGATTAATATTCAAGATATTTTTATAGAGCCTCCAGAATCAAATATTCACAGGGATTAAGACTCAGGTGAAGAGGATAATGGAGGTATTGTTGACAATCTTAACAGGCAACAGCTAATAGCCCCTGTTGAAGTACGATTTCATACAGAACAAGAGCAGTTTGAAGAGGATGAAAGGTACATGTAAATCTACATAGCAATGATGATGGAATAGTTATTCCGAAAACGTTCTGTGATGATTAGAACACAGAACATACACTTTTTTATATTAATATACCTTTTATAAAGGAATTAAAAAAAAATTAAATAAATAACCAAATTATTTGGATAATATCTTATCAAAAAAAAAGTAATATAAATTAGTAAAGTATTAATTTCATTGTGAAAATAATTAAAGGTATTGACATTAAATGTTTGACCTAATCTTTTTTTTATCAAACTCTCACAGAGTATAATTTCATTAACATGAGCTTGGAAATAATATGTAAAAAAATATCAATATTTCACAGGTTATATCAATTTTTTAAAATATTTTCTAGAATAGAATGAATGTTTTGAAAACGATTTCTGGATTAAATTAAAATATCAAAAACAAAACATATTTAATTGTAACCATTACGGTTTATTCTCATGTATGAGAATTCATTCACTGTAAAACATGTCACAAGAAAATGGCTTCGGAATAAGACGATCTTTTTAGCCTCACAAATCACACACATTCTCGTGCTATTAGTCCTTTCCTCAAAGACGCATTGGACAATAAACAACAGTTGATTTTCAAATCACAAAAAAGTTTTGAATCGTTCATAAAAAAATATAACACTCAATCCATTCCTCAGCCCCATTTTTGATGTATATAAAAAGATAAATTTTATAAGTTCATTAACATCTATATCTTTCAGTTTCACACAAGCAGGATGCCATATGCAAAACAAAATATATCTAAAGTATAAACACAGGCATGGGAAGCATGAATGGTGAATACCAGTAGCTTGTAAAGTAGTTAATGAAAGCACCAAATGCCGCTCTATCTATAAACAGGAAGAAAAAATTCGGATGAGTGTTTTAACACCACATTGATATCAAAAACAAACACTTGCCGTATCTTAACCCTTCTTACATTAGACTTCTTGTTTGTGTTGTTTTTACTTTACAGTCAAAATAACATAACTTATGGAATGTAAAAAAACTGTATAATCAGATAAACAAAGATATAACAAAACAATCTCTTTTGAAAATATTTTGAATAAAAATTAATATAACTACATTTGTTCATTTTTAACATCGTTATAGGGCTTTCACAATATTAAAATTTAATAATCTTTAAATTGACCAAATTACAGTTTTTTGGTGTTTTGTTGTTGATTATTAGGTATTCGAAATGTATACATATGTATAATAATACATTTCGTATACCCAATACTCTGTTCTGCTGGATGGATACTACTTTTCGATAATTGAAAATTGGAACCGATCATTTGGAACAAGACATCGTTTTTCGATAAGCTAGTTTTTGTAGAGTAGCTAAAAAAGTGTGGTAGAAACAATCACTTATTCAACCTATTAGGCAGGACAATTTACCCCAAAAAAATAGGTGTAAGGTTTCAAAAATTCGCATAAAGCTATAAATTAGTATGAATGTTTGCAACAGCATTAAAAATGAAATGTAAAAAGTCCCCATCAATCACACATCTGCAAAAACACGTTATTCAAGGTCAAAGGTCGCAAATAAGGGTTTTTGCGTTTTAGACAAACGGTAAGTTTTATTATAAAATTATATCAAACAAAAATTGTAGATCATGTTATTATCTATAAAAAATGTCTTTATACTTTTTCTCCTAAGAGTCACTATTTCGGAGATACTACGATTAAAGGGTTAAAAAACCGACTGCATAGATCACTGGAGCTGTATTACAAGAAATCAAATATTTTTTATCGGAAAATTAAAAAAAGTTTACATGTTGAATAATACGGACTCTCCTCGTAATGTAAATGGGCTCTTCCAACTGTTTACAGCGCCTTACCAAGCCGCTTCTGTAGTAGAAGTAGCGCCATGAAATACGATATTTCGTGGCCCCGGCGCCGTGTCGTGGCACTACTTCCATATACTTCCAGTATAGAAGTTTCGCTTCAAAAAATGTTTCAATTTTGTTTTATTTATATGATATAGGATACTAAGCCTTAGCCAAAGATAATACTAAGTACGATCGAAAGCTCGAACAACAGATCAAAAGAATTATTAAAACGACATGCCACCGCTGAGGACAAGTACTCACCAGACGCCTTAAAACGAATGTTCTATTTCTGCCATCAAAACTTCTAAACATAGCATGCAACGAACTTTCTGATGAGTACTGAAACATCATTTAAATAATTCTCGTAAAATATCGCAGACAATAACCTGCAGTTGCCAAAAATGCTTATCCAAGAGCCGTTTCTAAAATAAAAAAAAATTGTACAGGTAGTAATTGTAGTAAATAGTAACACACTAACTTCCAACCTGAACGAGTATTGAGAGCTAAAAACCCATATCCTAGCATCTACCACAAATTTTTGTACCCCAATACAAATGTAAGTTTACAAAACCCCTATCCAGATTCCCCGTAACAAAAAAAGGGAGGCGGTCTTACCTGGAAGAGGCCAAAACCTATAACGAGGTCGTCATAACGTATGTGTTCCTCTTACTAGAGCATGCGTAAGTGAATCAGCTATTTGTTTTAACAAATGTTGCTTTTTTGCGGCAACTAAATCGAATGAGGAGCATTAGAAAGAAAAGTAAGTACTGGATTCTGGCCGTCAAATTTACTGAGTTTCTATTCTCGAAATAACTCGGTCTCGTTCCGAAGATCTGGCAAAAGCTGTTACTGTTCCAATTGAATTTGAATATGATTTAGTAGAAGCTGAGGCTAAGTATCATAATTATTGGTATAATTCTGTATGGAGACCGACCACTGGATGTAAAGTCGGTCGTCCTAAAGATGAAGCTATGAATCTTGGAATGAATGAAATATTTATATACATTGAAAATAGTGATAACTGGCAGTTCATATTAAAGGAATTAAAAAATATATGCAAATTATTGGTTATAGATAGCAGGACAAATAGAATGCGATTAAAGATGAGGCGTGGCAATAAAATTACTCTGAAAAATCAGAACATCATATGTTTTATAGACAATCATCATGATTTTTACATCAAGCTTGATACGAGAAAAAATTTTTAATGAAAAAGAAGAACGGTTAAGGATTCTGGAAGGTGCTGCTGCAATAATCCGAGAATATATTCAATTTGCAATATTCGAAAATTCTAATTACCCCCACCAGGCCACGAACTCGTGGCTCAAAAACCTCAGGAGATGGTTTGGCTGCTCATTCGGAGAAACCTTTCGTGCAGCATTTTCCAAAGTTAAAATTGCCATTTGGATCGCCAACCTTTGAGAGGAGACGGCGCAATAAGAAGAACGCCATATATTTAAAAATTTAAACAGTGAAATTCTACAGTCGTTGACGCCTTTTTTGGGGAAAGTTATTCTAAAAAGTAACAGATCAGTAACAGTATAAAGACCATTTAAAATTGATATGCACAAATATTGGTCATTGTATTATCAGATAAGTTACTATCTTCAGTTCGGCCGAGGTCTTTTAAATCTAAATTTAAAAGTAAACCCGCATAAAAGCTAATAAAGCATCGTACGTGCCAGGATTCCTATGAGATGTGATATGGAGAAATAAGAACATGAGGATAGAAGGAAAAACGCGCATATGTAAGACTTGTTTACGAACGATATTAACCTATGTTATAGAAACAAGAGCAGAAACAACAATTACAAAGAACTTCGAAAAATAAAGGCAGATATCGAGCACAGTTTTATTAATCAAATCTTGTTCAAGTACATAAAATTAACATAAACATAAATAAACATTAAATTTATGACATTCTGAGATTGTTGGATAGCCCGAAACTGACGAAATGCCCCTGAGGATGCTCTAGTGAGCGAAACTACATGGGCAAGATTTGATTAATAAAGCTGTGCTCGATATCTGCCTTTATTTTTTAAAGTTCATTTATTCGAGCATTCAACCTCATATCAATTTAATTACAAAGAAGATTTTAAGAACAACAGAGATGAAAAAACTGAAAGTAATAGCAGGTAAAACTCCCTAGAGACAGAATCCCTAATACACAAATCAGAGGCATGTGGAAAGTTCATGATATCGTCAGATGGGGACACCAAAGAAGACGAGAATGGAACCAACACGTTAACAGAAGAGAGAGCCTGAAGCCATCAACTTGCCCGAATAGTAAGAGATGGAAAACCAGCAGGTAAAAGACCACAAGGCAGACCCCCTAAAAGATAAAAAGACAGCTCTCAGTAAACATCGCAAATACTGCTAAATTAGACCAAAATCAACTGGGCTTAAGGCCTAACATACGAAGAAGACAGTAAATCGTAGAATAGGCCTATCGGGGAAATCGTGCAGTAAACGTGTGCAAATTATGAAGAACGCAGATTTTTCAACTTTTTGTCACAGTTATATTTTCGAAACAATGACCATTAGCAGAAAAGTAAACAATCAATCTTTATAGATAATCAAAAATATTTGTGACTTTTGACTTTGAATAACTTTATTTGCAGATGTCGGATTAATCAGGATTTTTTTCATTTATAGCGATATCCCGAGTGTTCGTACCAATTTTTAGCTCTATGCGAATTTTTATAACCTTTAATGTCTATCTTGGCCGGTTATATTGCAAATCTGGTGAATGAGTTTCGTTAGGCAGTTAAAATATTAATCTCATATTTAGGATATAAATGAGAGTTTTTAAAGCATTGTAACCTAACCTAACATAACCTATTCTTAGTTAAGGTTTCAAACTTATGTTTGCGTATAGTATGGAAATACCAATTTACTGTACGTGTGATCTCTAATAAGAACTGTATATTAATATGCCAGAAAGATTTCTATTTGAATGGGATTACTTCCTCGAACAAATATGATAGTAATACCGACATAATGGAAGTGTTATCTTACTTTTGCATTGTATTGTTCTAATATCTGTTTGGAGTAATGATCCCATTTAAATATAATAAATCTTCAAAAGCATTTTTGCATAAATTATCTAAAATATCGAGATTTAACATTTTTCTTTCATTTGAAGCAACTTTCGAATTGTCAAGTTCAACCTTTTCTATAATTTTATATTTTTATATCATTCTGTCATTAGTTTTTTTATAATTTAGGTGTTACATCATAAATTTATACCTAACCTAATCTTAACACAAATAAACATTCTGATTTAGCTTCGATAAAGGTCCTCCAAAATAGATGTATATAATTGACATAACCTACTTTTTATGCTACAAAATTGCTGTCCAATGTATTTATTAACTATTTTAACCTGAAGGTCGAAAAGTAATATATGAAATACCTACCTCTAAAGCATGCCCTGTAAATTCCTTGTTACAAAACTCGCATCTTGTCCTTCTCTGTGGGCACGTGTACTTCAAATGGTCTTCCATCAGCACCCTAGGAATTTGCGCTCCGCATTTACTTGTGCAAGGAATAGCATCATGCTTGCAAGTGTTAAGGTGACCCTGAAAAAACCAACAAATTTTTTTTAAGAACATGGTACGGACGTCGTTATGTTCGGTTTTTAACTAACGCAGGCTTAAGTGCTCCGTAAATTGTCTTTCGTGTTTAATTTACCTTGGAAAGTATGATTATAGACTAAAATAAATGTTGTTATCTCTAAAAATGTGTAGAAGCAATTTGTTTTGTACATAATCGACGAAGCTCCTGGTGCAATTATTATCTTTGATACTGGTTATTATATCCTTTTACAAAAAATATAATTATTAATGAAAAATAACACTTGTAATTATTTTCTTATGTGTCTCAGTGCTTACAGCAGTAGGATACATATACATAAGCCACAACGTAAAACTAATAACATACAGTGTGGGTCTAACAATCTATATCGTAAGACTAACCTAACATAACTCTTTTTGTGATTGTTTTTTTATTTTCTTAATTGCTTAAAGTTTGCTGGTAAATTCTTTTTTCCATGCTCTTCAAACTGTTACTTTGATAGATTTTTAAAATTTTCAAAGTACATCATTTTTGTCTACATCATTATTTATACGCGTAGTTTATGCTGATGATAGTCGCATCGATCACAGCATAGAAAAAATATTCGGAATGCCAAATTTGTTTTGAAAATTCCACGTTACATTACCCAAGGTTTACTTTGACTGTTTATGAGCTCAAGATTTCAGGCACCCTAGTCTGGATCCAACGGAACGTGGAGCGGCGTTCTTCATAAGTTCACAATTTGGCGAAGAGAAATAGAAAATAGGTAAAAGAAAAAAACAAAATTTAAAGACGGGAACCAACGCAATGTGGGATACCGTTCTTCCCCTCAATATTTATGGTTTACGATCAGTGGGATATAGCAGAACATTTGATTTATAGTCGGCGCGGGCAGTCCCGCCATTTGTTAGTAAATCAACACGGTTCAAAGGAAAGTCGGAACGTAATGCTCAGCAGATACTTACCTCTCAAAATTCTTACGACGTGAATAGGAGCTGGTACGGTAAATGTCTTGGTAATTTTATTATGGAGTCGTCTGAATTAACCAACTTACTAAAATTTTTACCGCCGACACTGGTGGGGTACAAAATATACTAACTAAATTTAAACCTGGATGCTCGAGGGGACACGCTCCATCGGAATGGTTCGATCACATTTTAGCGGTAGGTCGAGTAAATTTATCAGAAAGTAAATATTTAATAATTTCACAGTAACTTCAACAGTGCGCTATACCAGCAATCATCCTCATGGTACGATAGAGCTGAGTGCCTACCCTTTTTACATATGAACTTTTGAGTCAGACTGGAGCACAATTATCAGCAGTCAATGAAACAAGATCCAAGCATTGTATCAGAGAATGGAAGCTTTTGTTCCCCAGGTGGTAATGTTTTGTAAAGCCTGTAGTACCAGCCGTATTATCGCATGTCCGTCCAATATACATTTGGTCATGTGCTTAACCGGGTATACTTTTCCATGTTGTGTTTAGATCCAGGCTTTTTTCCGATTGCAGACCGTGCTTTTTGACACTACTACGGGTCCGGCTCTGGACCGAAGTATTTTATAACTCTTCTGGCAAGTTCATCAGCCTTTCATTGCATTCTTCACTGGTGACTCCAAACTCACACCAGTGTGACGTTATCAGTCCCTTGGAGTTCTTCTTGGTATTTCCACACTATCCTATAGTTCACCTAAATGGATTCTAAAATCCCCATGGCTGCTTAACTATCTATCTCTTTAATTCGAAAACCATCATATTAATTTCTCTTGCACAATGCAAGATTACATAACACTCTGTCTGAAAGAGAGAGGTATATTCTCCTAGTGGAATACAAATGTTTAGATTTTCATCTCTACTAAATATTCCTACACCTGACTCTTCTCCAGTTTTAGACCATTCTGTCCTAGACTACTCGGTCCCTGCATCCTGGGTTGTTTCCTCTATCTACCCCATCCATCTAGTGGGCATATGGTTACTTGAACAGCTATTTTAGGCCTGTATCTTGTTACTGTATTGTCAGATGTCATTAACCATTCAAAATCCCTAATTTCATTTATGATTTTTTCTTCTTCTTCTTGTGCCATTCCTATCGGAGATTGGAAATCATCAAGGCTATCCTGACCTTGTTTACACCTGACCTAAAGAGTTCATTAGTGGTACAGCCAAACCACTCTCTCAAATTACGCAACCATGACGTTCTTCTACGGCCTGGATTCCGTTTTCCTTCTATTTTTCCTTGCATTATATTTTGAAGTAATGCGTATTTATGTCCTCTCATCAGGTGACCCAAACATTCGAGTTTTCTTCGTTTGATCGTTGACAAAATTTCTGGGTCTTTTCCTATCCTTCGCATTACTTCAAAATTTGTAACTCTTTCAACCCAACTTATCTTCAGCATTCGACGGTAGCACCACATCTCGAAACTTTCAATATTTTTTATATTGTTCTGCTTGAGAGTCCAGGGCTCTACACAGAGTAATAGCTTGTTAAATAGCTCAGGGGAATTTTACGGAAAAGTTTGTATAATAGGGTTTTTCTCTACCCTGTATAGTAAACTGTTGGAAGACCGATAAATGCAGCTGAGATGTTTAATTTTGTGTCAATGACCTTAACCACATAACTTCAATTTTGGTCGAAAACCTGCTTGTTCTTCATCAGGTCTGAATCCGTTTTGCATGGACCCCTCTAGTAGTTTGTAGGTTATGTAAAGAGTAATTGGTCTATAGTCTGGTTTTGTGTTTTCGGCAAGCTTTCCAGACTTATGATGATCACTTTGTACGTTTAAATTCTTGTGGTATGTTTCCAGTTTGCACGATGTGTGAAAAAGGGTGTTTGTCAAGATTGTGTATACTTGCCACAATTTATTAGGAATGTACAAGTGAAACTTTGCCGAATCCTGGAGTAGGAGTGAGAGTGTTCGGTTTTTGAAACTTCATTTTTTAAGTTTCGCTTTAGATGTACATGTTGTTACGATTTCTAGATATGACTGTCTTTTGGCGTTGTGCAGGAGCATCTTTGCTTAGATTTCTTGGCCTTTTTAAAATCCCATCCCGGACAAGGGATATCAGTGATTGAAGGATTTGTATCCCTACTTCTATTATAACTCTACACTGTCGGCTATGCGAAAAATCAGGTACAACTTTTCGGAAAGCCACTTTATAAAGCCACAGCATAAATCGGGATTGCATTCCCCTTTTCAGGCTACTGATCTGTTGTCAGGCTTTGAAAGTTATTCGATATTTAGCGCCATTAAAAAGACGCACAATTGCATTATTGTTAAAACAATTGTAAAATAAGAGTTTCTAAAATTAACTGTGCTCGATTAAAATAAAAATACTTAAACTGGCAATCTGCAATATTCCTTCCAACATCAATTTGTACCTTGCTTGAGTATATAATACATATCCATATTATAGATACTAAGTAATTGTGTACTGAAAAACTATCGTTATAATTAATGTGGCTTTATAATTATTTTTAGTTGCGTCCATATTTTTGAGACTCTCTAGTAAAACTGTCAACAAATTGCAAACTTGTCAACAAATGAATAAAGGAAAATTTCATATATACATTGCGTCTGTCAGATTTAGTGCTAATTTTAATATTATCCAATATACTAATTACCTACCTTAAGTTTCCTAAGTTCATCCGACCATTTGCAACCTTCCTTATGATGAATGCAATAGACAATAGAGCTCATAATAGCCTTCTCTGATTCAGGATCCGAGTAAATCTGCAACAAAAGAGAAAAAATTGAAATTCCACATCTTAACTCTCACACAACGGTACTTTTAACGCATTTTCCGCACTTTACAGGCCGCGACCGTGGCCAGACCTTGCGATACATGTGAACGAGGCAAGTAACTAGAGATGGGCGAAAACGTAATGATGTTAAATCATTATTTTTGTTGAATGTCTAGGCATGTTTTAAACTCATGAAATATACATTTAAAACTTAACCAACCTAAAACGAAATCAAATAAGCACATGAGAAACCTATGAGTTTTTCTACGTTCTGGTTATATCGATATTATCTTCCTTGTGAGTGCAATATCCTGTAAATTTTGTAACATTTGACTTAATGTTGAAAGTAGTAAAATTTATATAACAGTCAGTCGAACAACAAAAAATCGTAAAGCTACTTTATAGCAGCACTATGTCATTAAACTTCGGGCTTGTATATATCCATCTTTAGCAATAAAAAGTTACGTATGAAAGCATTGGTTAAGTGCTTACAATAATTGCTAATTCCTATTTCTGAATCACTTGATTTCTTTGAATGCTAATTTGATTCAGTTCCCACAGAAACCGACATGTATGTATTTATCAATAAACACTGGATTTTATATTTTAGAGGTCAATTTGAGGGTCACATAGCTTATAGCCAGTCGATGATGAATAACTTCCTGATGCATTTTTGAAAAGTATTAAAAGTTAGAGAACTCAAGTCTCCAGGTTCGGTAATAACTGTCTTGGCATCAAACAACTTGATTGTTGTTACTACAATGATACGATATTTAAAAAATGATAATATGCATTTTAACAGATAAAAATTCTTTGTTATTATTATTTTAAGATAGTTAATTATTGATTTGCATTATTTCAAAAAATAATTTCGACACACCTATATAATAAAGTAGCGGAAGCTGTAGCTAAAAGCACGGAAAGTGCTAGTACAATATTTGTCCTAGTATAGAAAAGCATAAAAATTGAATACACAATGTTAATAATAGGAAGCTGTTCTTAATATCTTCTTCTTCGCTTAGATTAGATTTTGTTAAATATTCACAAGGACATTATGGCCGCCTTCTTCGCCGTCTTCCTAAATAGTCCAGTCAGAAATTTGTTCTTTAAAAATGAGACGAACAAGCTGAAATTTGCTGATAATGTAATTTTTGGGACCCCAAAAAGGAAGCAAAAAAGTTTGCCTTCCTACCCTCGGGCTTCACCCTAAAACCACCCCTCCTAGGGGGAGGAACGAAAAACATCATTTACCAAGAATCTGCACGCCTTAGTTCAAATAAGAAATGTAGCTAAGACAATTTTGAACAAAAATTGTTTATTAGCACTTAAAATGAACCGTTCTCTCGGAAAAAAACGCTTGAAGGGACCGGCGATTTTGACTGTCAGTTACAAGTGCTATCAATTTTTTAAATTAAATTTGTATCAACTTAACGGTAAAGATTCGATACGCTGGCTAATTGCGAACAAGACCTTCAAAATCTAATTAACTAGACCTATGACCAGTATGGATTAAAACTCAACGTTAAGAAAGCTAAAGATATGATAGTAAAGAAAATTATATACAGGATGAAGGTAGAAAGATCGGATGATCTCATACTAAACAGATTAGAGAAGCTCGTGTGTCTCTGCTGTAATATTTATGAGTACTGAGATCCAACCAAAGGAATTAAAAGCCGAATATAATGAGCCTGAGCTACATTTGTAAAAATGAACGTACTTTGCAGTCTCAATTTAATTATTGACCTTCGCATTCGAATGCCATATTGCTATATCTTTCCAGTGCTACTGTATGAAGTTTAACCGTGAACTTTAAGTGAAGCTTTGCTTAAACGCTTAGAATCCATTGAGATGTGGGGGTATACAGACAACAAATAAGAATAAGCTGGGTCGACAGACATGAGAAACCCTGAAAAATATAAACTTTTACATCTAATCATTCAGGTAAAGTTCCAAGGCAAACGTGGTTCCGGTAGAACAAGAAAATCATGGCTAAAAAATATAAGACAATGATACGAAAATCGACTACACCATTATTTAGAGCTGCTGGGAACTAGAAGGGGCTATTGTATTACCCAGAAATTTGTCGACAACAAACTACCTGCTGGAGCTTAGATTTGCTAGATTTGTAAATAGGACGAAAATGAAAATTACAACAACAGCAGATTAGAAATGTATAAGAAATGGAAAATTCGATGAGTTATCTTCAGTAAGATACCAAAAAATTAATAATAAAGAATTGATTACATTTGTTCCTACATATTTGTTGCAACACGAAAATTAGCAGTATACTATTCTTGATAGAATTGACTATTTTTAAAAGCTTTAACTATATCATTAAAAATAACATACCTCTTTATCCAAAGGCTGTAGAACTGACATATTTCACACAGCACCTATGATTATCTAAGAGACTTCAGAATCATCAAAATCGTACAAAACTGTTACGAGACAATACTGATTGTTATATGTAATAAGCAGTTTTAGATGCAACGCATTGGAGGCGTTAACTCCCACATCTTCCAGTTGATTAAGTTAAAATGAATCATGAACCTCTTCTCTAACCTATTTTGCTGCTTCGCGTGTTAGCATATTTATAATAAAAATGAATCATTTTTTTCTTATTAATGTAAATAGTAAAAATGGCAATAAATTAGAGTGGGAGGACTAAGCAAAGAGTCGTAGAAACGTAGAATCCTAAAATATATATTTTATACTGGCAACAGGTGTAGGTATGTTTTAAAAAAACTTGATAGTGTGTAATTTTTTTTTAAATCAGCTGAGTACTTTCGGAATATAACATGCTATCTTTAGAGCTTCTTCTTATAGGTTACAAATACCTCATAGAAGAGTTATTGTAGACACAAAACACATTAAAAAACAATAGAAGGTCAACGCATCTGTTATAAGAGTAGAAACCGTTTTAAAGTTCTAAAAATCACATTTAAAAGGTGCTTGGTATACCAATGGCTGACTTGTTGAAAGAAGGGAAATCAGCTGTATTACATACTATATTATATACAGCTAATTTCCCTCTGTTCAACTTGTTTGATTTACAACTTTAAAAGGCCTTCTAATGGTTTTTAATTTGTTTTTTTTTGTGTTGAAAATTACATTATGTGTAGGTATTTCTAACCTACAATACGAAGCTCAGAAGATGGCATGTTACATTTTAATAAAATAATTTGACACACTATCAAGTTTTTTGAGAACATACGTACACCTGTCGCCTGTCTATACAGTGATAGTCAAAAGTCCCGTTTCCCCCTCGTATCTTTTGAACAGTTATTGTTATAGTACTGAAATTTGAAGGGAGGTAATAAACAGACGTAGGCTTCTCAACTAGTTATACCAGGTGACGCAATAGTGACAGATGACGTTATAGCGCCACTGTGACAGATAATTTTAATAGAAAATATCTATTCAGTCATAATAATTTTGTTTGAGTATAGCCTTATTTTGATGAATAAATTAAAGAAATACTAAAATTCTAGTTTGCATGTAGAATGCATCAATGCATCCTATTTCTAAACTCTTGTCGTACTCGTTCAAATATGTCGGAGGAAATTGCCCTACATTCTTTAACAATTCGTTGTTTCAAAATGTCAATATTGGCGGGCGGTGTAGTGTAAACTTTAGATTTCAAGTATCCCCAAAGAAAAAAAACTAATGGTGTGAGGTCCGGTGACCGAGTTGGCCATTCTATCTTACCTCGTCGTCCAATCCATCTACCACGATATTCCTCATCTAGGTAACGTCTTACTGCACGATAATGGTGTGCAGGAGCATCATCTTGTTGAAACGTTATTTCCAAGTTGCCGAATTCATCTGGATTAAGTTAGTATCCTCCAGAATTTCAAGTATTAACGGTTCAATTACATTTTGTATTATCTCCAGATACATTTCACCGGTTAATTTAGTATTGAGAAAAACAGGCCCAACTATGTGGTTTCCCAAAATACCTGCCCAAACATTTATTATTTTTTTTGTAAATTGAGTATGTGTTTCACGAAACACGTGAGGATTTTTGTCACTTTTTTTACCTGACATTGTGTGTTTTAACATTTCCATTGAGAGAAAAAGTACTTTCGTCACTAAAACAAATTGTTTTTATGCAATCGGGCTGTTGGTTAATTTTGACATATTTCCACAGAATTCTAGTCTTCGGTCGGGGTCATCGTCTGAAAGTTGGTGCACAATTATTAATTTGTATGGATGAAATTTGTTTTCAGCCAACACTCGGTGTACTGTCTTTTGACTGATTCCATAGATAGATGCAACTTGGGTTGTAGAAGGAGTAGGGTTCACTACCATTTCTGAAATTATGTCAATTTTTTTGTTGTCACTAATTGTTTGTCGACCAGATCGTTTGACATCTTGAACACTACCTATTTGTTTAAACTTCCGAAGAAGCTTCCTTCAATAAGCTCGTAGATGGGGATACCTCTCATTAAAAAGACGTTCCGCTGCATGGAAATTATTTCCACATTCACCAATTATTAACACAGCTGCTACTTTGTCTGCTACAGTACGTATCATTCTGCCTTTGTAAAAGTTTAAACGTGTTGTTAAACAATAATTAAACTAAATATTAACTAAGAACAAGTAACTAAAAACAACTTGACTAAACTGGAATTGACGAAACTAAGCAGAAACAGAAATTAATTATTCTGGTATAAACGCGTTTGCAAACTAAAAATAACTAGAAAATTGACAAACGTCAACTTTTTGACAAATAACCACAGGCAGACGTTATTATTTAGGCAGGCGTCTTAGTATTTATTTAATTTATTCGTCAAAAAAATCTTAAATCCAAACAAAATTAGTATGATTGAATAGGTATATTAAAATAATTGTAATTTCGCATTTAATTGATAAATATTCAAACTTTCGCCTCTTGTTAATTGTCAAAAAACGTCAACTTTTTGACAAGTAACCAGAGGCGGAGGTTTTAATATTTATTAATTAAATGCGAAACTACAATTTCAGTATTTATTTAATTTATTCATCAAAATGAGCTTAAACTCAAATAAAATTAGTACGGTTGAATAGATATTTTCAATACCTTTGGTATTGCAAGTGAGGTATCACTTGCCATAAGATCCTATTTAAAATTATCTGTCACAATGGCGCTGTAACTTTATCTGTCACTATTACGTCACTTGTTATGACTAGTTAAAAAGCCTACGTCTGTTTATTACCTCCCTCCAAATTTCACTATTATAAGTATAACCGTTCAAAAGATACGAGGGAGGGAACGACTTTTGACTAGCACTGTATAATTTTATTGTTTAAAAAGTTCTACAATGACCTATTCCTAAATTTTAAAGATAAATGATTCACAACAAAAACATCTACAAGGCATGTGGAAAAAATATGGGAAACCTTAATAAAAAAAATCGGCAAATAAATGCATGTATCGGTGATGTGCTTCACATGAATCTACCAATTCAAGATTAATATTTTTTAATAGACTTAAAAGCCCGCGTAATAAATAGCAAATAAAAGGAATAGCGAATTTACGTGGATAGTTGTTATACAGTGAATCTTAGAATTCGAAGTCTAGGTTTGAATTATATGAAGTTTACCGCAGAGTTCGGAGAAGGTGTTAAAGACACGCATTCTTTCTGGTCAGTATGTACACACTTAATGCATGATAATGTTTATATTCATGGCAATGTTTCCCATATGAACGAAATACCGGAAAACGCCTTACGAGTTTGTGGTATTATGAATATCCACACCGTCAATATGCAAATAAAAATTTTGATTAAACAATAAGAATATTTTAGTTCATCATTTAAACTGATTATAATCTTTTTGTAATGTTGTAATTGTTATTCGAGGTTTTGAAGCGATAAGGTTTACATTGCGACTGAAATATAGCTTGAATTTGGCGTGATAAAAGGACTGAAAGAAATTTCAATACAGATTTCCCATACTCAATCAATACCGGCTGGGAATGAGGGCATGAGCCCCTTTTCTTCAAAGTTATCATGGGTGAAATGATAAGTAAATTGAGTGAAACGAAAAGAGCAACGACAACGCTCTTCAGCTACTTTTACCAATTTTAACAGTTAAATCATTTAAAATTATGAGTTTCGCTTCCAATATAAAATGCATGATAACATCAAAGATGCCTCTAAGAGTGGAAGCTTGAAGTAGACGCAACATTTATAAAGAGAAATAAAATTGAAATATTGAAATAAAGGTAATTAAACTGACAAAAAAGCGAAATTTCGTTTAGTTATCGCTTATTTCTTAACCCACGGGTGGTTTTTTTAATTGTGATAATAAACCCCATTAACCAAATCTTAAAATGATGTTTATCTAATAGTCCAGTCGTCAGACACGAAAAATATCTAAAAATCATATGAATAAGCCAAATTTTACCAAGAATGTCAATTTTGGGACCATAAAAAAGATGTAATTAAGTTTACCACTACCGGTTTCGTCCTAAACCCCCGATTTATTTACTAAGAATCTATATGCCGTATAAAAAATGTTTCAAACCAGAAATGGAGCTGAGATAATTTTAAACTGAAACTTTTAAATTGAATATAATTTGTATCAACTCGACGGTAAAAATTCGATATCTTTTGATTAGAGTGTTCTATCGACAAAAATCAAAATGCCTTTTAAAGGTCACAAAGAATTACATGGATGGGACATGTGATGAAAATGGATAACTAGAGGATGTCAACGATGGTCCTAAAATGGGGTTTAATCACACAAAAAAGAAAATTACTGAATAGCCTACAAGATCTCAGAAAAATAGGTAGATAGGTACAAAAATTAAGTAGACAAGGCCCATGACTAGAAGCTACCTAAATGGATAATAGTTTTAAAATATGTAATGATTTATTTGTATGTTAGTCCTAGGCCTACGTGTCCTATTGAGCATTAAAAATAATAATCTTCACCTATTATGGATGTATCCCACCAAGGCATCTTGGTTATAAAGCAAGGCAAATATAACCATTATGGCTATAGTTACGGTGGTTAGACACTTAGACCTAAGACGAGTCCATTGTATCACGGACTAGGCCCATAAGGAACCTAGTCTTCGGCGTTTCTGGCTTCCAGTCTGCTCCGGGCTCCTACATCTGCTATAATCAGCAAGGGCTCCAAATCTGAACTCTTCCTGCCGTTCCGAACATCTAATCCTTAAGCCACAAGCTTATTTAAGGGTAACTCTCTCATTTAGCTCGGTTGCATAAAGGCCAAACCCAGTATCTGCCACCTCTGATAGGACAGTGCCGGGCAACTCTAGAGGACATGTGATGAGGTTTTCTCCTCATTACAAAGACGGCACCTTGGGCCAACCGCCAATCCAAGCAGATGAAGGTACCACCAGGAAACATTTGTCTCTTGTTTTAATTTGTTCACTGACTCATAACTCTACAACTAAATTGCTTACTCAATGATTTAGCAACTAACAATATAATAGTTATGTATGCACCAAGAGTATTATTAAGATGATTACGCCCGGAGAGCAAGATAATCCAGGAAGAGGGGCATCTGGCCTCTGGATACGGTAACACCAGTCGTAAATACAAGATTTCATTTTTCACTTCACATAATATAAAAACTAAAATTGAGACATTTTTGAAACGCATTTGAAAGTTTCAAGTTTAGAAAAATAAATAAATTGAAAAAGTTTGTCGGCGACTTAAATTGAAAAAGTTTGTCGGCGACTGAGTTGAATAATGATAAATAAACACAGTAAAAAACTGTATTGTTATAAATCACATAACTATTTTGTTCATTAAACAATTAACACGCGGCACCAATTATGTACAATTTTAATTACTGTAACCTAAAAAAATAAGATCTGATAAAAGATAAAAACTAGGTAGAACAACAATGTGTTCTATTAGTATTCGTATCAGTCTTCCACAAACTTACTAAAGTAATACATTAAGTTTCATGCAATTTTTTCTTTGATTGTTTTTATTGCATAAGCTGTTGAGCGTATTTATAAATCTTTCGGTTGGTACAAGTGGACAGGTTTGCTTTTGATATAGCGAACACGTATCATTAAGTGGTATTATTGATACCTACACTTGTTATTCTTGTGTAACGATTGTGTAATACTTGAAGGTCCGGAAATATTTGAAATACCGGTATCAGAACAAGAGGCTTGCTTCATTGGGTTAAAATTGAGATTATTATATCAATTTTAATTATTTTCGAATTATGTGTAAGTCGGTATTTTGCAAGAATCGATATAAAATGACAATTCGTAAATGGCGCCATAGAAATACATAATATATTATCGATCTATATTTTTGGGTAAGGTGATTATTTTTGGGCTAGAGCCAAAGAGGTAAAATCAAGGTGAGAAAGGATTACAATTAAAAAAAAATTAAATTAAGGGGGTAAAACATGGCATCACAGACAAAATACGACCATTTAATGTGGTATGGGCATGTATAAATAATGGCCAATCACTGAATCCCGAAGGAATTTTAGACAAATTGTGGTGTTTTTCTAGACACTTTTGAAAACAAAACTCTATTGCTCGTAATCCAGCTTGGAATATTGTACAAGTATTTCCGAAAGCGTCGGTCAGATAGCGAAGCGAGCCAGACAGACAAATCGCGACTATTCACTCTGAATGACCTAGTCCTAGTGGATAGATGGCTCAAATCTCAAACATTGGGCAGAAATGTTATCCTCTACTTAGCATACAAACACAGTGGAAGAAGATTTTCACTTACCGGCAATCTGCACCGAATCGCTCTATAAATTTTCAAAATGAATGCATGTTTTTAAAGTTAAAAGTACACAGTTAAAGCAGGTCTGCGCCAGTAACCAGCTCTAACCAGCGTTCTCATTTCATTTAGTTTATTTGGGCTTTTAGTAAGTGTTGGTTAGTGGTTGTACCATGGATAAGGAGGCACTTATTGCTGCCATTTTTTAAAGACCTATTTGAGACATAAGAGAGGAATTGCATTGCAACTATTGCTAAAATATAATTAAAAGTCTCCTGAGTTATTCGCATATATTTGAGTAATCATTCATCATTATCTTATTGTTTATTTTGAAATAGATAATGATATTTTCCATAAATTATGCTTTAATTGAGAGAATGTATACAAATTCTCCTTCTTTTCAGTTTAGTCAAAACAGAATCCAAAGCAATGATATCGTCATCAGAACACGAAATTTTACTAGAAGTTGTTAACACAACTGACAAATTTGAAGGATTTTTTTGCTTGTACAAGTATTCACTCTATTATAGTGACAGTTAGTTTAGAGACAACGGTGCAGATCGGCGCTGATGGCTGGTAAGCGGAATATTTTTGGTTGATATCTCGCCTGTATAAAGTAGCCGTATAAAATAGCATAACACATAAAAAAGAAAGTTCAGCGTTTACGAAAATCTTACATCGGTCAAACTGGTAGAACTTTTAACGAACTTATAGTAAAACACAAAAGGGGTTTCAATAATAGAAAAATAGATTCTACATACGCACCTCAACTTCTAGACCATAATCATTCTTTTAACGACTAATTTCAAATTCCTGTCATTCAAAATAAAGGCATTAAGCTATTTTTAATAGAATCTATGGAAATTAATAAATTAAAAAATACAGACATAATTCTGAATAACACAATTAGAGACAACCAATTCCCCCTCCTCAACTTATTCAGTTATACATAATATTTTTAACAAGACTGTAAAGTCTAAACGCATACCAAAAATAGATCACTTGAGAAACGCACTCGGCCGAAACAGCTGTAGTGATAATAAATTATAATAAATTTTATGGAAGTGTTGAAAACCAAAGTTTTCAGTGTTTTATTGTTGATAAAATGAATTCCCATCAAGTAACGGTCGAATCCATCACTCTTTTACATTATCTCTGGTTGCGTTGTTTCATTCAAGAAAGAAAAACTATTTGAAAATATAAACAACTTAACTGGGGTCAGCTTACCGAAAACTGCTTGTATCGGCAAATAAAAACACCTACATCAATTATTTTACAAAACTAATTTCATCATATTCAAAACCAGCTTTTGGGCAACGAAACATTTTATAATTTCACCTGTTTTCCGTTAATAAAATCATCATTTTGCACCGAGACTTGTATAACTTTAGATAACCTACTTTCTTCTAACAGTCGGAGATTTCAAAACATCGTTTCTGTTCGTTATGTTTGTCTTTTAATTGAGAACAAGTGGATTTATGATTTTTCTAAAGCGCTTCTAGATTAATTACGGTCTTAACAGCAGGATCTAAAAGTCTAATTATGAACTCTAACTGCCACTGCATATTAATAAGCAGGTTCTTTATTAGATTATTTGTTACGAATTAACATAGAGAAGTTGAAATGTTTGTCGAAGTCGAATTAATGGCGCAGATATGTTTCGGTAGAAATACATGTTATCCCATCAGCGCTAAGGGGTGACAATGTTTACAAATTTACAAATAAAAATTTACAATCAAAATAAAGCGTTTAGTTCAAAATTCTTTAGCAATTTTTTTTATACTATTTTTGGGATTGATTAGTATATAATTACTTTTGCATAATAATAATAATTTATGCATATTAAGTATGCATAAAATATTATTATCAGTTTTTATCGATCAACATTTGGTGTACATTTTTAATAGTACGACCTGTGCGACCTGTTGAACCTCATTTTGGGGTATCTCATGAAAGTGATTATGCAAAAAATCTCATGGAAATATTTTCCCTGAAAATAATGAACCCAAGCTTTTCGCCTTGTCTATTAATCCATTATAATGTAACTGTTTGTATGGAAAAATAAAACTGTTGCATCTACTATTTTAATTACAATCATATTTTCTCACCTTTTAAACCATCCTTGGAACTCTACAAATATTTCAAAATGAAACTATTTAAAATTAAATGAACTACTACTATAGAGGTGGAGTCGTAGAAACATTTTGTAGAAGACTATATTTTAACTATGTCTGGAAAAATAAACTGTTGCTTCTACTATTTTGTTTATAATTTCATCATATTTTTTCAGCTTTTAAACCTTCCTTGAACTTTCAAAAAAAAACAATTATTTCAAAATCAAAATTAGCCAAACTGATCCAGTCGTTCTCGAATTATTAAAACGTGGTAAAATAGGCGATATTGTAGATTAGAGCAAAGCTTTATACTATGTTTTCTAATAATTATATACATTATAATAATTCAATAAGTTATGTTTGCTCCCAACACCACCTGCTAACATATAAACAAAGTTTTACTTCTGATAGATCCGTCAAACTCAAACTAAATAAGAAATTAAGAATAATAAAATAATTAATAATAAAATAAATATCATTTGATAGTAAATTTATTTATTATAAAACTAAATAAAAGGTTTAAAAATAAAATTTGAGTATAGTTTGAGATGAATTTATTAACAATTAACGTCAAAATGTACTCTTCCAACTTTGTATTTCGTGTAGCTAATTTAATAAAATGTTTATAATGTTTTATAACGGACTACCCTTTTTCGACGTTTGTTAAACGTCATTTTATATGGATCAAATAAAGTAAAACTGTAGAGGTAGAGTCATATAAAACATTTTAAATTTACAATTAAAAAAAATATTAGTTATTCATCGAGAAAAAAAAAATATCCTATCTCCTAAGTTGGACCAAAATATACACTTTCACAAAATTTTATTGGAATCGGTTCAGTGGTTTCGGATATTAGCGTGGACAAACACCGTGACACGAGATTTTAAGATATATGAAGACACGAAAAAAAAAAATTATAGTTAGTATTACAAAATTAGTGAGAGATATTAACAGAGATACTAACATTATGTTTCCGTGTTTCCATTTAATAGATATAGATCAAAATCATATTTTCCCCTAGTCTCCCCTCGTTAGCGTTATACCGAGCAATAAATGATTATGATTCGGCTGATTCACTTTGCACTACAGTTATATTTACTTATTTGTTCGTTGTACCCAACCTTTCACCGTGTTTTTGCATCTATATGTACTCCTCCTCATTCGTCGAGTATGTCAGGGCGTGGCGACACTCTAAATATTGTTAGCTTGCTATTGTGATCATGTGCCATATGGACGGCTTCATGTAGGGATTCTCCTACGAGAGTCTTTATTTGATCTGCCCATCGTGTTGGAGATCTTCGTCGGTTTACTTTTTTTTTAATAGCCTGTCTTTTAAATGAAGCTGTTCCAGAATTAACAGGTTGCTTCTATATTCTGTCAAGTACACGGGTAGAATTCTTCTATAGACTCATATTTCGAAGTCCATGTTTCAGCTGCGTATGTAGCAATGGAAAAAAATAAGAACATTGACCAACTTCAGCTAGTATTATTTGTTATTGTTCGGTCTGTCTACCACTTCGAAATTCGCCACTTGATGTAGGCCAGCTCCACACATGGGATCCAAGATCCTAGATCTTTAGAGATGCCGTGTTTGGCAACTGCAGACTGAATATATGAGTTGTAAACCTGACGTCGAGGCTCTGAATCCCATTTATTCTTATATTTTGGCTATATTCTGCATCAAACCAGACTTTAATCCACAGCCGATAATACGGAAGTACATATTTTAAAAGTTATATGACCACACGACGGTGGTTTATTAGGACAAAATGATCTATTTCAAAATTAAAAGCAGATACTTAAAAATGTTTAGATAAGTACATTTTATTTGGCTGCCTGAAAGGTACTGAAAAAACAGATATGTATATTATTTATTTTTGTAAGAAATAGCCTTTTAAGCATAAACCCCGTTCTGATAGATAACTAACGTGTATTGGAGTGTTAATCCTAAACAACTCAACGGAAGTGGCTCAGGTGGCCGAAGATTGATTTTTACATGTTGTAAATTTGTTTTTTAATGCCGTCATAGAATGGAAATTTTCTTCGATAAAGTAATTTATTTCTTTAAAAGAATACTGTGTAAAATGGCAGCACAAGTGTTTTAAAAGAAAAAAGAAGGCGAGGACTGTTTTTATAAACTGTGGTTTGTCATTGGTTTATTAATTATTAATTATTGGTTTATTATTAATAGCATAATTATACGCCAATTGGAACACTGCTGTAGCGATAATGTGTGGTCGGCAACACCAGTATTGGCGCAAATCCCTTTGATGTGTACACAAAAACCGACAGTCCACGGAAAACTCCCAACGTTGGAGCAAGTCATAAAAAAGTTGGCGCCATCATTGGCTCCAACACAGTTTTGTCGGTACAAACGTTGGCCCCCATGTGTGGAGCAGGCGGTATATGCGGTAGATTGTTATTTGCACTGTCTACGATCATTATTTTTGTTTTCCGGTATTGATCTGAATTCTTCACTTATCCGGCTTAGCCGTTCGGTGATGGTAATTATTTCGACTTCTAGGTTACTGCCTCCTATATTGATTTCTCCATCCCATCTATATATAGCTGTAAGTATTTTTCTTTTCCATGTTTTCAATTTCTCCACATTTGGTGTTCTCATTATCCATACTTCACCTTCACAATCTATTAGTCTCTATTAAATTCTTATTTTTATTTTCCTGGATTAGGTCGAAGAGAAGGTGAAAATATACAAGACCTATGTTCATGGTATTTACAAAAACTAGTAACTAAAACAAGCAGAATTCTCTGACATGAAAGAGATTAGAAAAATAAGAATATGCAGCTGACAACACACTTTGCACGAAATGTGCATTCGAAAAATTAATCTAGAAAGAATATTTTTAAGCATTTTTTTTCAGTCGGTACTACATACCATCTATCTTATATACATACACTCGTCACCCTAATTGTCTCAATATCCTAAACCACATAATTAGAAATACAAAAACACTTTATATCAAAAACACGTTATTTTATATCGTTAAGCTATAAACATAACAATGATACCGAATATTTTAAACTTCGAGGTTATTTTTTGTATTCTCTTTCGATACGCCATTATTCAAGACGCACGCTAGTTGAGATATTTTAATTACAAATTGTGGTTAAAAGTTTTTTCGTCAAAAAAGATGTCATGTAACGCACGCTTGTCAATTCTTAAATTTTTTTGCAATCGAATTCGATCTTGATGTATTGTTTAACTTTTATATAGGTAAAAATGTTATCCAGGATGTAAGTATAATTACCAGCAAAGAATTAGATATTTTAAATACCAAAAGTTTTTAGAATTATTATGAACAAAAATATATAAACGTGAGATGGCATCGACATAATTTAATTGACTATATCAACAAGTATTTCTCAGGACTTCGCAAGAGCCAGAGTTATTTGAGTTTTTCCATCAATATATTTAACGGTAGCAAGTAAACCTATATGTTATCTGCAAAAAGATTGCGTTGTTTTTTAATTATTAACAATTTACCAAAAAAATTAAATTTATTCCAATTTTCAAAATTTGTGATTCTTGTCACGATGCCGAATTGATGTTTCTGGACTTCCACCAACATTTTCAATTGCTCTTTTCACAGTTGCCGGTTAAATCAATATTTCGACCATATTTTGTACAAAATTTTCGAACTGTAGCCACCAAACATTCATTATTTTAAAAATTTTGTTCAACAATGAAAACTCATTGTTCTCTCGTGTAACCCTCTATTTTTACTAGCCCTTAACTGTCAGCTGTCAAACTGTTTTCTGTTTTTGTTTTGTTATTGGTAATACTTTACTGCACAAATGGAGGTAAATTCAAATTGTTCGTGCATTTTGGGACACCTTTTACAATATAACGATATAAACGAAAGCGGTGAAGTAACTGAGAAAAGTAAATCGTAACGTATCACGCAAAGATCGAATGAGAAACGAGCACATAAAAGGAGATCTAAAAGTAGAACCGACCTTAACGTAAAAAAAAAACAGAGTTCGTGAGCAAATATTGATACCATGGCTGGTGAAACATACATATATGGAACGCTAAAATCCAAAAGAAAATAAAAAAAAAAACTGAAAATCAAAGGGGGCATGAAATTCTGCAGTTGAGATAATTTTGAACAACAGACAGAAAGTAGTTTTAGAACCGTAAACAGAAAGTGTAGCACAAAAAAAGTAATCCTAATAATAATAATAATAATAAAAGAATACGAAACATCGGAGAGCTGATTTAAATATGATTAGAGAAATTGAATATTCTTGCAGGATTTCTAGTTTGAGTTTAGTTCTTGAACCTTAATATATATTTTTTTAGTGGATTTTCTTGGGCTTAGGTGCATAAAAAAATTTGATTTGATACTAAGACATTTTCATATATTTTTTCGGCGTTTCGGCAGGAAATCCATGCCTTTTTCAAGAAGTAATATTGACTAAAAAAACATTTTATGACAGACATAATACGGTTTAAAAGTTAAACTTTTGACTTACCAAGCATGTAAAAATTCGGTACTAACAAGTAGACGTCACAATTAAAATAATATTAAAAACATAGGACATACCCACTAAGTCAGTACATGTAAAATGTATTTTAAATCTAATGTGTTGTTTATTGAAGTTAGTTTATCGTTTAAACAACCAGTTATTTTAACATCATAGGCGTTCTGAGATTGTCTTTTTATGTGTTTTTAAATTAAGTTAAAATATATTTTGTTCAAATTTTTGACATCTTTTTTATCATTTATTGCATTATTATTTTTTTTTATTTGTATAGACTCTAGAAGCTCTCTCTTCTTCCTGTTGGGTTCATTTTTTAGGATCTTGGTTTTCTCAAAATCAAATTTATGTTTTTTTTCGTTTTCATGTTTTGTGAGGGCGGTTGAGTTTTTTTGTCATATTTGTGGGAACGTATTCTTGAGTTAAGTAGCTGACTGGTTTGTCCAATATAAACTCCATCACAATTCGAGCAGGCAATTTCATATACAACATGCGATCTTTTTAATAGAGGGGTTTTTGTTTTTAATCTTGTAAAATTCTTTTTCAAAAGATTGTGCCCTTTATGAGCAACCATATTATGTTTGGACAGAAGATTTGCAATTTGTTCTAATAATCCTTTTATATAGGGAAGAGACATATAGTTTTTCTTTACCGTGTTGGTTTCATTGTTATTATTGTTATTGTAAAATTTATGCAGTCGCGATTTGAAAGTGTTGTCGATAAGGTGGTGTGGGTATGAATTAAGTGTTAGTGCTGTTTTTGCTTTTTTAATGGCCTAAGGTCTATTGATAGGATCGGATAATCTAATAGCTCTATCGGCGAGTCCGATAACTACTGATTTCTTTTGAGACAGGGGATGATGAGAGTTGAAATTCAGATATCTCGATGACCAGGTTTTTTTGGTGTACCATGAAGTAGTTATAGTGCTGTTTTCTCTATGTAAGGTCAGGTCCAGAAAATTAATTTGATATTTTTTTTCAATTTCTAATGTGAATTTTAGTTTTTGGTGAAAGTTATTGAATTCATTTAGTAAAATATCCATTTTATCCTCTGGTGCTGCGCTCAAGCAGTCATCTATATAGCGATAGAAAAAAGGTATATCAAAATCTATTTTATTTAAAACAATTTCCTCTAGATGCTCTAAAACTAATTGAGCGATGGCACTGGATATGCTAGCACCCATAGCACATCCATCTGTTTGTTGGAAGATTTTGTTTTTATATAGGAAATAGGTTGACTTTAATGTTGTTTCGACTGCTAGCAGAAATTCTTCTAGGGGGATGTCTGTGAACGCTTTGATTTCATTCCACTTTTTTTTAATAATGTCTTTCGCTAAAGCTATTGGAATATTGGTGTATAAAGATACCACATCGAGAGAAACTAATTTATAATTTGGAGGTAAATGTATATTTTTGAGTTTTAATTTCAGGTGATCAGCGTCTTTTAAATAGTGTGGATTTTTATTTATTACGTTGGAAATTATGTTCTTCAAATATTTTGAAAGGTTTTCAAAAGGAGACTGAATGCATGAAACAATAGGTCGCAGCGGCACACCCTCTTTATGTGTTTTGGGTAAACCGTAGACCATAATGCTGTAATTCCAAAAATATACGGTAAAAAAATATCTTTTATATATATATATATATATATATATATATATATATATATATATATATATATATATATATATATATATATATATATATAAAGATTAAATCTAGCAAAAGCTGCTACCGCTTTGTTGAATTAAATGACCAAATATATGGCCTATTGAGGGCAAATTCGTTAAACATCCCGTTCTCGAATCGGTATCAATAAAGTGTTATGAATCATTTCGGCCTATATATATATATATATATATATATATATATATATATATATATATATATATATATGTATATATATATATATATATATATATATATATATATATATATATATGGCTAAATATCAAAGTTATTCATACCACATTTTTCTGTATCGAAACGTTTATGCAGTAAAATATTTCCATTACGCATTCTTGAATCGTTCGACCAATAAATGCCGTAATATTCTTTCAACAAGTCCATTTTTACCTTAATATATTTTGCCATGGTTTGATGCGTTTGCTCGAGCAACGAAGAAATACAGGAGTTACGGAAGGTTAACAACCTACTGAAATTATAGGAAGTATTACAACTCATTTATGGTTAAAGTAAGACGAAAAACAGTAACTTACCGCACCGATGCTTATTATTGTTGTTGTAGTCATGGTGCGCAAGTTATGAATAGCAAAATTGCTTTAATTAATATTCATAGTGCTTTATAGACTACTGATTTAGATTGGCAACTGTATAATAGATGCTAATGATACAGATTCGGTATGATGTGTTTTCTCTAGTACCGTTACAAGTACAATAATAGATTGTCGCTGCATTTGAAATGAGAAAGTGTCTAGTTGTTTTTCTTTAGCAAAAGATTTTAAATTTAGTGAATTTAAAGAATTTAATAAACATAAATTGTAGTGAAACATAAAACAACATCAACGAATAAGAAAAAATAATAAGAATGAACAAAATGAAAATGTTAAAACCTATCACAGTCTTAGTAGAGGGAGACCACAAAAACGGTGACTAGACGATATCAAAGCAAAAGTGGGAAGAAACTGGCACCAAATAGCACAAAACGGAGAAGAGTATCGAACTTCTGGTACTGCATATATGCTGAAGAAAATCACGGGAGTAACTCTTAAGAGAGTTAACAATTACTATATAGTTTTTTGAAAGAGGTGAATTTAGGAACTTATTATCAACAAAAAAAAACGAAAGTATGTCTTTAGTACCTTAGTTAAATAAGAGAATATCAATCTAGTATTAACCTTTAATTCAAATATATCTATTACATTTCTAGACTAGATAGAGATAGAGTAGGATGAGTTCACCTTATTTCTTCCTGGCACATTCATTTTCAACAATTTAAAATTTAACATATATCTATTAAAATCGTAGACTAATTTTCGAAACCAAATTCAAATTTTTTTTTTATTATCAGATGTCGCTACATTGCGTCCATACGAAGCAATGTTAGAGTTGCTTCCTAAGACAGAAAAGATTTATTTCACGTTCAGAGCGTTTGCGAAAGCCGTTCTGATGAGGCCTATTGGGCCGAAATACGTATAAGCCGATGCGCAAGCGCCCTGTACGTGAAATCAAATCTTAACTGTCTTTTCCCCTTTATATATCTATTATTTACAAATAAAACTAGATGTTCCATTTACTACTCTTTCGTAGTCAAACAAAAATATGTTTTAAAATGCACCATAATGAATAAAACAAGTTAAAAAAATTGAGTATTTGCCCATATGATTTGCTGTCGATATTTAAAAGAAACAATTCACCGCTTGGAAGGTGGAACCAGATAAATATCCCAAAAATAAAAACGTAGACCGCTGGAGAAATCCACATGGCAAGAAAACTTGACGTTCATCAAAGAAACAAAAAAATGGTCCAACCACGTGGCGGCACTGCTTAGTCTTTCCAGATATTATAAATAATGTTATATTACCAATGGTATGTCTCACCCAGGGACCTGTAATGTGGATGTCAGTGTCTTTTGCGAACATAGAGTGTTTTCACAATGCACGACAAAACGACTGACTAGTTTCACCTCTACAAAACGAGTGGCGATTTTGAGATGTGCCGCAAAGAAGCTTGGTGGCTCGTATTTCGAGGGGTTGAGGGTGCGCTCTACCAATATCGCAATAACTACTGGCGATAAACAAAAATCACCCGCCAAAGCGCATTCTGCCACTAGCGTGCTTTGGTCTTGGTGCAGAAGCTAAAAGTGATTGCCGGGAAATTTAATTTACGAAAGGTGTGCTGTATAGTTCATTGAAGAACTCGTAAAGAAAAACGGTTCAATATAATTTGATTATATTAAATTTTCAGTTTGAACGTTACAGTGTATCCCTTGGATTCTGTCGCTTGGTCAGAGTAGGAATTGGAATTTTCGGTGGATCTGGGGAGATGTTTAGTACCTATTCCAAATTAAATTTGGAACTGTCTTCATTTACCATTTGCCGCATTTCCTGTAGTTGTGTATCAGTCTACATTAGAACAATCAAACATAATGTGTATATACTCTGTAATGTGTTTGACCAAAAACAAAAAGAAACCTCAATATTTGTATCACACAAAACAACCAAATTTTATTCAAAGAAACAACATTATTAGTGCTTACTAAAACAATACACTGCTATCCACGGAGATTCAGAAATGCAATCAAAATCCAAAAACACCCAATCAACTTTAAGTGTATCAAGGTTTTCTCCTAAAAGGCATTTTCTATAAAACGTAAAAGAATAAGACCTTTATGATTAACTTAGATGTGGATTAAAATAGAATGTGATACTATTACTACTCGTTACCAAATACAATACCTCTTCGCTTCTTTCCAGGCGCACTGAAAATTTAACAGATCTATTCTTTTTTTTATTTGATATATGATTTTTTTTTTGTTACACTGGCAGTTGATATTTGCTCCCAAATATTTTATGAAAGTTACCTGTTCTATTATTTGTCCCTTGGCATACAAATTTACGTTTGTTGGTATCTTTGAGAATACTAGAATTTTAGTTTTGGAATCGTCTAGTTGTAAACCGAGCATTTCGCTATGACGAATTATCGCATTTATTATATTTTGTAGTTCTTGTGCGTTGCTTGCTATTAGGACGGTACTATCAGCGTACCTGATGTTGTCTATGCTGGTTCCGTTAATCTTGATTCCACCTTGGATCTCGTCTAATGTTTTTTTAAATATAGATTCCTCGAATACAGATGAAATAATAGTGGTGGTAAGACCCGACCTTGTCGCACTCCTCGACGGATTCATATATCATCGGATGTTGTGTGTTTTATTTTAATTGTTGCCGTTTGGTGCTAATATAGTTCTGAGATAATTCGCAAGTCTTGTTTGTCAATTCCAGAACGATCATATTTTGATGGTTAACGCTGTCAAATGCTTTTCGATAATCAATATAACATGCTTATACATCTACATTCATGTCTCTGCATTGTTGTACATTACAGGTAAACAAATGTCAAATTCTTAACTAATTGGCTTTACTCTGAACACGTACGTAATTTTAAAAGCCACGTTACTTATGAAGACGTATTTAATACACAAAAGAATTTTAGTAAAATTGCTCCCAATGCCAATCTTTGATTTGTACGCTACTGCCATAAATATATTTTTGCATAAGTTTGTAACGTTCATTCATTTCTTAGCTACTTTTGTGAAATATAATAATAAACCGGTCGTTAGTATTAAGCAAGCATCACTTGGTATAAGCTGGTTTTAAATGGAATGTTTCTATATGATTTACGTTTCCGATATCTGACGGAATACTAAATATGCGAAAACGATGTCGTTCATCTTAAACCCGTACGTTTGCAATGAAGGTGCTATTACCGTCAAGAGAAATCGATATTCTAATATCTGGTTAAATTTAGAAATGCCAAGCACTGAAAAAGTAAGAACATTATAAGTTTTATCTTATTCTTGTATTTAGGTCCCCATTTATACCCAAACAAGCCGGCTATTTGAAAGATCTTAAAAATCCTAAGAAATAAAAACAAACCTATTACACGAGGAAAATGGGATAGTGTACACGTCTAAAGAAAAAGTCGGAGCGGTAAAAAATTCCCTGAAAAGACAATTCGTGCTAAATTACAATCAGGATGAAGATACAGAGTTAAACCCAGGAGAAACAGGAATCTCGGACCTCCCCAGAAGAAATCAAAAGAATGATTAAATAACCAAAAGGAAAATAAGCACCGTGACCAAATGGGATCATGAACAAGTCACTAAAAAATCTGCCCCGGAAAGCAATGTTATACATTACATCACCCAAATCATAAATGAGATCCGCAGATTAAGAAGATTTCCTAAGAAATCGAAACAAGCACAAGTGATAATGCATCGAAAAACAGAAAAAAATGGAACATTTCTTCAAAACTAAAGACGAATCAGTTTACTATCATCAATAAGCAAGATTGCAGGGAGGGTAAAACTCAGAATCAGTGCCTTTACTGTGGTCTTTCGGATACTGTGATACTCTCGATGTTTGAAAGAGAGTGTAACTGTAGAATGTTTGATTTCGTGAGAGAAATAGTGGAGAAAATGATAAGGAATGAGTGGTGGTGGGCACGGATCCACAAATTTATCAGAGAGTTGTTCTCTTCAAAAGAACAAGAGGAGAGGGAACTCGCAACTGAATTCTAAAACGAGCAAGTAGCACCTGGATGGAGTTCAAACTGTCACAAGCCGAAATAGGAGGACCTGAGCGAGAGACGACGTGAGAGAGATGGTAGCCTCGCTAAGGCAGGGGGTTGAAAGTCTTTGGTTCGTGTGGGTGTGGTTTTCCAGATGAATGTGTGTGAGGAATAATACGAATCGGGTGATAGCATATCAGGAGAGATGTTATGACTAAACGGGCTGTTCCATTATGATGTCTGGAGTGAGAGAGGAGAGCTTTTTAGTTGGGCGCCGACCGTCTCGGAGTGGCGACGGGACGAAGTGTTAAAGATCTACTCCCTCAGGCATCTAGTCTTGGCATAATTTGTTGAGGTATTAGGAACCCAACACTACCTTTGTCACAGGCGCCTGTATGCAGATTTTTCTTCTTCCCTTTAAAGATGTTAAAAAAGGGAGGGCAATACTAGCTATATTAAAAGAAGAGTCTGAAACAGTAGGCACGATACCAGAAGTACAATTTGGTTTCAGAACTGAACACTCCTGCAAGTGCTAAGGTTGACAGAATACACCGCATAAGGATTCAACTAGAACAAATACACTGGTCCTACATTTCTATAAGTCAGTAAGGCATTTGAAAAAGTATGACACAAAGGGCTCATTCAAATGGGAATGAAATTATGGCAAGGAAATTACATGCCTTCTCTCGTCGTACCTAACCAGTAGAAAGTTTAGGTTTCAGGATAGGTCTTGCCTGAAGTCGGATTAAAACCTAGCAGCAAGATGCCTACAAAATTGGTGAAAATTATTGCATTCAAAAAAATTGTAGTAATCCCAGAGAAGTCACAGGCAGTCCAAAAGATGTTCCAAAAAAGATTCGGAAGTCTAGTCCGTCACGAAAGGATGTCCAACAGACAAATAGAATGGTCCAACCAGGCAAAATACTTAGGAGTGCTAATGGGCAAAAGAATGACATACACACCACATATTAACAGCGCTGTCACAAAGAGCAATAATACTACGTATATATGTTCAGAAATACAATATGAGTTGTTTATATTTATATATCAAAGTGACCCAGCCGTTTCGTTTTTCTTCAAGACGCTTCAGCGCGGTCTAGACCTCGGGCTGTAGTTCCTCGTAGCTTCAGTACTGGTTTATAGCTTATAGTGCGTGTATATGTTTCTTGGCTAGATTTTTATAATGGTCGAAAATAAACCGTTTCGTGTCTTTTGACCCCACGTTATGATTTACGTTCTAATTTTGTCACAGTAAGGTTAGATGTTTTTGTTTTTTTTGTCCTAATTCACACATCTTTCACATTCAGACATGTGATCAGAAATATTTGGGATCCCAATATTTCGTAACAGATTCGAGTTTTTTTTTTAATTGCTTGCGTTTCGATCATAAAAAAGTAGGAGGGGTAAGTACGTGCTATACATCCGCTTCCAACTTTCCTTTGAACCATGTTGATTTACAGACAAACGATGGGAAAGCACACGCCCATCGTAAATAGACAGTTTTGCCCTAACCCATGAATCGTAAACCACAAATATTAAGGGAAAACACGGTATTCCACGTTGCGTTGGTTCCCGTCTTTAGATTTTGTCTTTTTCCATTATGTATTTTCTGTTTCGCCCCTCCACGTTTTGTCAGATTTCGGGTTTACGTTTATCTTGCATTTAGCATTGAAATTAAAAGTTTTTTCTCGAAGAAAAGTAGGCATGGACCGAATTTTTGCACCTGTGCGTATGACTAAAAGAATATTAATATCAAATTGATATATTTAAATTTCAGAGAACTAGCAATCTTATATTTCAATCAAATTGAGTTGTGTGAAGTATGTAAACCTGATTCTTCTGAAACTATTTTCTTGTTGCATTTCTATATTAGTTGTATTTTATTATGATATTATTTCTATAAATTGAAATGTCACATATATCGTATTTTTAATTAAAGTTGTACATCATCACAAGAAAGTTACAAACATTCCAAGAAAGTTGCAACTATTCCACTACTTACTGAAGACCGATAATCGTCAACTATAAAACTGTCCAATCGATGTCATGTCATGGTTTTAATATCTACCGGCTATTAAATATCCAATTATCCAAGCGCCAGCTTGCAACCAACATTTACTACAGTTTTGTTAATTTGTTAATTTAGAATGCGGTATGGTGCCAGTCTGTAAAGGAAACGGTCTAAAAATATTGAAATAGGGTAATGATTTCTAAGTAAGTAAGGACTAAAACTACTTTGCGAGGTTTATGTTAATGGGATTTGTGCAATGTAATGTCAATACACTTTCCATATGGTGTCGGTACTAGTTTAAAGTGCCTAATATAATTTTTATTGAATTTGTGCGTTAAATCAAAAGGTCTGTTAAAATAAATAATACGCTCGACATGAATTTTAATCCCACTTGGTGCAATTTTCATAATCGTATTATCAATCAATCAATCGTAGTTCTTTCCTAGGTGACGCTAGGTGTTTAAATCTAAACTAACATGTACTATGTTTTAACATTTACTATACAACTAAAGCTTTAAATTATTTTTTTGTTTATTAAATCTTATCTTAAAATTATAGCAACCAATATTTGACAATTTTGCGAAAAAATTAATCGTATCATTAATTATATTAATAGGTAATTAATATTATTAGTATTAATAATTAAACGTATCTTTTCCAGAACAAAATATGAATGATTCAGTAGATTGAAATGTCAGTTGGTAGTTCAGATTTCTTTCCTGGGTGGCGTAGCTACCCTACCGGACAAATAGTGTGACTTGTCGTACTGATCTTTTATATAGATAGATTATTCAAATCAAGGATATTCAACACATATAGAATGATCCAACCAGGCAAAATACTTTGGGAGTGCTAATGGAAAAACAGTGAAATACACACATGTCAACACCGTTATCACTAAGACCAAGATATAAAAAAGAGTGTCTCACCTTTTATTGAAAGGAATAGCAAGTTAGGCCTGTAAACGAAGTTAAGAATAGCAAAATTGTTCCAGCCATAACATACGGATCAGTAGCTTGGTCCAAACCTCTAAAACCAATAGGAAGAAGATCCAAATACCCCAAAACCATATTATAAGGGAGGCTGTGAAGATCCCCTCATACGTATGCAAAGAGGTTGTCCACAGGAAACCAAAGAGGTAAAAATGCTACATAAAATAAATAAAAAAGTAAATGGAATCTTTGACGTACTAAGAAACTACGATTAAAAAAGAACGACAAGCCACAGAAGACCCAGACACCAACTAGTAAGATATCAACCCGAGTGAAGAGTCTCATCCCATCCCATAGATATGTTTAGCAAAAAACACAAGGCACGTGAGAGCACTATACATTTGGGATTGCGTGTCTCACGGCCTAGTTTAAGTACTTAACCTAAAGGGTGAGATATGCAAATTAAGCCCATACCAGTTAATTCACCTAATTACTTCACACCATTTAATCAAGTTTTTAGGGTATCTAAAAGAGGCCAGAAATTTTCTTGATATGTACCCCAGATGAAGCAACCACGATTCCTAAGCATTGAGACAGAACACCATTAGGCATGGGCTTGGTGGTGAGACCTTCCGGGTGGTCGGCTGGCTAGGTAAGCGCCAACACCGTTTCCCAGCTCAGCAGCCTATCGTCTGGCACACACAAAACCCTAGTGAGAAGAAGAGCCAGTGACCAATGCCAAAAACCAAAGCGTGTGTCGCTAGTCATGAACACATTTGGAAAAGAGGTAATTCTACAGATTTCACAACAGGTAAACCAGCTAAAAAGGCGCACCACGTCATCCCTACTAAAGCGGGATGGCCACAGAAAGCCCTCTAGGATGCCTCATTTCCCAGGGCATTCAAGATCAAGAACAAGTAAAGCCTCCCCAACGTTATGTCTGCTATTAGGGAGAGGTGGGGGTAGCTTGGTGGTCTCCAGAAGACGTGACCTATTTGATCTTCAGACATGAGAACACCTTACTCCGGAAATCTCATATACCCTGGAGCTGCGATTTACTTTGCTGCGTGTGCGGTTATTCAAAGCAGATAAAAAACAAATATAAATAACCTTTTTAGTACATTACTTAAGTGATTCTATTGATGTAAATAGTAACTACCAAATCCAATTATAATTATAAATTATTGACCACTAGAACTAAAATTTAAATGTATCACTTAAAAAATCCATAACCTAGCAACCTGTTTTTCTTATATTTATAAATTTATTCAACTGAAATGAACCCAATAAAAATATTTACACTCCATCAGTTTAAAAAATCTGACAGTTCATTACCAATCTCACATAATCAACGAGAATAAATTAACAATCTACAAAACTGTCTTATCTGGAATTTGAGTATATCAACTGAATTAATGGCATTACAGAAAACAACATCTATTCCCATATATTAATTAGAAGATACTTACTGTTAGGGTCAAACGAAATCCAGTTTGTAATTATGAGAAAGAAGAAGACACTTTAATAGTTTATTAGTGTGACCTCGTGAACGCGATTCATATTTGATCAAATATCGCAATCGATGTATATAAATAAATTAAATAAAAAACATAACAGGAACTTATACAAGGCACTCCCTGTCATGAGAAATGTTAGTTGAAGCACTGTTTTATTTAAAATAGATAAGAATTTTATTAGCTAAAATTTGAAAAAGAGGTTATAAATATCAAATAAATAATTAAGCGAACGAGAAAATACTTGAAAATATGAAAAATGGGTCCGCAAAAGAAAACACAATATGAATTCAATAATTGGATCAGATTCAGAATAAAATTTTAATTCTTTAAAACTTTATTTCTTTTTTTATCCATTCAGTTTGACACTCCTAGATTAGTGCATTTAAACGTGCAGCAGATACATAAAAACTGACAATAGATTCGGATTCAGCAATAAAAGTTATGTGGGAAAAACGTGGGTTTCCGTTTCCGAGAAAAACCATTAAAAAACACATTTAGGTACTTATAAACACTTACCCCGAGAGCTAGAAATTGAGTATTATATAATTAAAAATGTGTTAATAAAATATCCTGAATAAAACTGAAGAAAAACATTATGCAATCAAGGATACGGTCATTAGACAATTAAACCTAATTCCGGTAATGTTATCTCCTGCGAAATCAGTGAGTCTTGATATAAGAATTCTACATGCTCAGATGTAACCACTAATTCTACGAAGTGGGCACGACCGAGAGCAGAGAAACAGAACAAGTAAGACATCCAGTTAATAATAGAATTGCAGTCTGTTGCGTTCCACTTTTTCGAAGATGAAAAACTACTAAAAAGCAGTTAGGAAAACCACGATGAAGTTCAACGATGACCGAAAAAGTTTCGGAAGCAAGCATGAACAGTGCAGCGAGGGAAAACCTTGTTGAATACCTGTTAAAGGAACAATAGACGCTTAATCCTATCCGAAATTAACAAACTTAGTTGTAGGATATACATAAGAGATCTTCCAAGTCGCAGTGTGAAAAGATCTAAGTAAAAGATTATGTGAATTAAATTTAAAAGAAACGTCATCATTAATATCATCCTGGGCACTACAACCCTTTGTTAACGTATAAAAAAAGTCTGACGTATAGTACCTCTATCAAGACGATATCAACACTGATACTCTTTGAATACCTATTCTGTATATTCAAACAAACTTCTTCGTAGTACACTCGAGTCTTCCTAAAATCTTAGACTCTATGTACTTAGTATGAAATGGAAACATGGACTTTTAACAACATAGTCTACAAACTCCAAATGACTCAGAGAGCTATGGAACGGAGAAAGCCCAACATTAAGCTCATGTAATTCGATGTAATTCAAAAGATTGCCATCTGAAAATGGAACTGGGTATGACACATAGAAAGAATGAAAGTCAACCGTCAGACGAAGCGAATTGTTGAATGGCGACCAAGAGCAAAGAGACAGACCTCAAACCAGATGGACTGATGACGTCAAGCCAATGGTTGGTCAGGAATGAAAGCAAAAAACAAAAGACAGAAATGAATGAACACACCTAAGGGAGGCCATGAGAAACATTTTCAGGACTACATTGTATCCTTGTTCCCACACTAGCCCAAGGTAGTGAAGAGACAAAAGTTCTCGATGCGAAGTCCGATAAGGAGCTCTTTATCGAGAAAAGTAGAAAACCGCTTGAAAAACTCAAAACTTAATGCAATTTAATATTTGTATTTGCTGTGGAATTTTGTGGGTCTGGAACCTTCTATAATGTGAATTTTAACAATATTTACATCAGAAAAGCAGTAAGTTAAAGAAAAAAATTGAAATAAGACACGAATTTTTTTCATTTTCCAATTGTCTTTGGATTCCCTCCTTTTCTTTAACGTACATAATTGAAAGTTAAAAGTCCATAACGAACAATATTCTCATTGTAAATAAAATATTTAACACACCTAACATACACACGACAACACACTGTCGGACAAAACTAGGCAACAATGTTTTGAATTTTCTAGACATGTATCTCAGTCTTGTACTTCTTGTTCTATCATCTGCGCACTCCACTCCTCTTTAACTTGTATACTCTATAACCTTTTTCCCTAGCTCAGTTTGGTTGGCCGTGTCGAATTATTGGATTTTTCGACAACATGACCCGTAAACTTTAAACTACATGAACCATAAACTACAAAAAAATTATTTTTTGCAAATTGTCAGTTCACATTGTTTCAGTTTCAAATACTTGATGGTTGAGACTTTAAGTTTTCTGATCTTATAAGCTACTAATGTTGTGTTGCATCCTGAAAAGCATGGAGAAACAGCAAATTATCTGCAATGACGTCGCCATATATAAAACTTGAAGAAAGACATAAATGCCAATGTCCTGTGCTACGACAGTCACAGAATCGTGGGCTTGGAATGCAGCAAACTTTATCTGCATCAGATTCAGCCTAGTCGACACTAAAACCCTCTTCTAATAGTGCATTTTGAGAAGGTCTTTGAAGTTTGTTTTGTTCTTTTCATTGCCAAGAAATGTATCTTGGAATAATATTGGTAGGGTGCTCTTTAAACTTTAGCTCTGTCCATTGGAGCTTTGGTGTAAGTGTTTTGGTGGCGGAATGGGTTGATAATAAATTAGTAATAGTATAGGATTGTTAAGAAAATTATTGATTTAAAATAATATGAATAAAAAAGATATATATTAAAAAAGTAAGTCTAATCGTTCGTTATTTTCGTATTCTTAAGAGTAATCAAGAAACCGTTCAGTTTCGAAGCGCTGTAAAATTCAGAAAAATTAATAAAATTATACAAATTTGTAATGAACATGATTCGTTGGAAAATCCTCTGCATCGAATATTGCTCTGAAATCATTTTATTGTAAAACTACTAGATAAAAAGTTCAAACTAGATAAAAAAAGGCCGAAAAGAAAATTTGTTCAAAATTTTTTCGTTATTTTTGTTAATAACTTTTTTATTTTCAATTTTACCATAAAAATTAATAAGCATCAATTTGTAGAAAATTTAATTTACTACAAATATGCCTGATAAAAATTTTCTGTAGGGCTGTTATTTTACGAGATACAGCACGAAAGCCCGTTGCACCCCTTATTACAAGATGGCGAGTATTCAAGAACCCGCCAACTTCGGAGCGCTGTAAAATCCAGAGAAAGTAATGAAATTAAACAAAGTAGTGAAAATTGCTCTGATGATATTTTATAGTAAAATTACGAAAAAAAAAGTTATGGTTGAGTTAAGTATGAGACCCAAAAGAAAATTGGTTCCAAAATTTTTAGTTATTTTTGTTTATAACTTTTTTATTTTTCATTTTTTGATTAAAAGTAATATAAATAAAGTTGTACAGAATGTAATTTGCTATAAATAATGTCTGATAAAATTTTTTGTAGGGTTGCTAGTTTACCAGATAAGCGCAAAAACACTTTTTCCGAGATGGTGGCCGGGCGACAAGGGTGACAACCCGACAAACTTGAACTTAAGCTTATAATTACCCTCTCAACACATCATAAAAATAAAATTGCGTCCTCTAAAAAATGCACGCTAAGGCATAAAAAATGCAACATTTCAATGGACTATACGGAAAGGAAAAAATTCAATAAACGTGAATGTTATGCTCTTCAGAAACCATGGATGTGTTTTGATTCAAAATTTGAATTACCATTCCAGATACTCTATACACTGGTTTTAATAATAAAAGAAACAGAATATAGATTTATAAAAGGATTTCATGAATAATATGGTTAAATGTACAAAAAGAAAACATTTGTTTTATTGTTTCCTATATAATAATATACCGTGACAACCAACTATCACTTTATAAAGTACTTATAGTAAGATAAATAAATTAAAAATACATGATCACTAATTGCAGCGTCTTAGTACCTTCTCTAAGAGATAAATATTAGGAAATTATATTAATATTTAGAGAACTACAAGATTTATTAACAGATCGAGTATCAAAAATAACCTTGATAACCTACTTTTTCCGTTACAATAAATAAACAAATATAGATATAGTAATAGTACGCTTGTTTAATCAAAGCTGATAGCAGTAACAAATTGGAATGAACTCTCTGATCGCATCACATTATTTATAAAACCGTTTGATAATCAAATCCAAATTAAAGCCAGCCGTTATTATCGGCTTCCTACAAATCTATAAATAACGAAATACGTTAATAAATACGGATTACTACAAAATTTAATTTAGGAAATGCTGTTTTATTAAAATGCACACAAATTTTAGAAAAAGTCGATAGGACAAGTTACTTATAATAGTACTTTGTTGTTTCTTTTTGGTGGTTGCAGGACGTAATCTGGAATTGTTTATTTCTGACGTTTAGTCTCAGATTATGGCAGATATCAAAAGGCGACGAGCGTCTTTGTTTTTTCCTTCCACTCAGTGATGATAGTTACATGTCATAACAAAAGATCAAAAAAATGAAAAGGATTATGGCAGATTATGTCAGATATCAAAGGCGACGAGCGTCTTTGTTTTTTCCTTCCACTCAGTGATGATAGTTACATGTCATAACAAAAGATCAAAAAAATGAAAACATTTTATATAAAAATTATCGTTTAATTTAATATAGCAAAATTTATACATATGTCAGAACACGCAATATAGGTATATAAACGGAGAAACTTACTGATGAATATGATGATGATAAAAGGAGACAAAACGAAATGAGTTGATGCGTTGTCGCATTGTCTTGTTCTTTCCGCGTTACCCGGTAATTGTTTCGTTCTAGACATTCTGCTAAATTAACAAGTGCATATATAAAATTCGATGTACTACAATCTGATTTTAATATCAGCTGATATGTATTTATTATTTTAGATAAGTATCAGGCTTCTCGAAAATTTTGATGCTTTGATTGTGTTCTGGTTACTCCAATAGGATTGCGATGCATTGATATGTATTCTATCTAGTTTAATCTACTATTTTCTAGCATTTTCAGCTTTTCAGTTTTCGGTAAAATATAGTAATTTAAAATTGATTTTATAGCATTTAATAATAAAACTATCATCATCGTTTTCTTTATCATTATCATCATTTGCATTGTAAATGTGTCTGCATGTTTTTTTTTGTTACATATGCAAAAGGAGCAATCATTATTTCCTGAAGAAATGCATATGCATATACATGCATTTCTTATACACGCAGTATCTGTACAATTTGGTACCAATTCACACACTGACGGTAACAGTAGTTCAACTTTCTTAGGCATTAAATTTTCTTTGTCTAACACCCACCTAAAATCTTCGGAAATCAAAGTACTGAGCAACTCATCTAGACAGTTTGTATGGGTATGTCCAATATAAATTGCTCGTAATATGTGTAATGAAATATAGTTGAATGTAGTAGGCAAGTCTTCTATTAAACAATTTTTTTCTCGGGATTTTTGCACTCTTAATTCATTAAATTTTGCACCCAGACGAACAATTTCATACTTTTACAAGGTATTCTTCAGATTTTTTAATATCAACCTCTATTGCTGCTTGTGAAAGATTTAAAAGACATGACATAATTAAATTTATTTGTAAATAATATAGAGTGAAAAAAATAATACCTTGACAAAAATTAATCAAGTATTTTTTTAGGTTCACACTGAAGTATCCACTAAATATAATTCAGATAGAGCAGATTACATTTGCTGTAATATTTTGAAAGAAGTGGTCATACTACCTAAGTCTGACGTCACAACGGGCGGGGGTTTTAAAAACCTTTGCAAACATTTCTAATTTGTGCGTATTTGTCCCATAAGAAGTTCGAAATATTGGTTTTATTAATAAAAATTGTTTAAATAATAAATAAGGACTTTTGGTTATGAACATTCATTCTGTGCAATTGGTATTATTTGTTGTTCGTCAATTTGTAAGGTAAGAATACCAAAGGATTGCGATATTTACTATGAATGTTCATATTTTAAGGTTATGTTATTACTTGATTAAAACTTTAAATATTATTTTACTGTATTTCTAGGTATTTTGTTGTTGTTTTTATCAGGGTTATTTCAAAATAAATCAATAAATCATTGTATTTATTTACGAAGTTAAAAAATGTTTAAATTAATCTTTTATTCTTTTTTCGTTGCCAGTGATTTTATCGTGTAAAAGACTAAAGATCTTCGTTTTCTCGTAGTTTAAATTATAATATTTGTTGTTGAAACAAACTTTGTTGAAACCTTTCTATCAAATTGCCATAATAATTATATAAAAAAATGTTTTTTAAATGTTTTAATAGTTTTTGTGTTTATTTTTTAGATTTCCGTATATAATGGCGAATAAACAGTATTACTGAATTTTTCAGTAGTGACAACAAAACTACTACTTATTGACTACTTAAACTATGAGAAAACGAATATATTTAGTATTTTATGGGATAAAATTACTAGCACTTAAAAAAGATAAAACATTAATTTAAAAAATTTTTAACTTCGTAGATAAATTTAATGATTTATTGATTAATTGAAATAACTCCGATAAAAACAACAACAAAATACCTTGAAATACATTTCAATTTATTTGAGGGGGGCGATTTGAGATATTCAAGGGGGCGATAGAGCGAAGGGGGCGATATGGGGGGCGACAGAGAAAAGGGGGCGATAAGGGGGCGTTTAGCATCCGGAAAACGAGAAATGGGTAATTAAGAAAAATAAAAAAAGAGAAAAAAAATACACTACTTTCGATCGGATATCCATAGGATGATAAAAAGTAAATATGTGTATACCAATGCAGGTAATAATACCACAAACATCTCGTCTAGTCACAGATCTTATCGAACACGAGGCGTCACAATATTAGAATCATTATTAGTCACAATGTTAGAATTCGGACAGAGACGTCGACGCGTGGCAATATAATTATTTATTGAGAATTGCGAGATAGTGTTTTTATTCTTTGCCTTCTCAATAAGTTGTAATTAATTACTCTTTTATTTTGCTCTCAAAATGTCAGCACCTAAAAAAAGTGCCGGTAGTACTCAACGGATTATGGATTCATTGAATTGCCAGGAAATAAGAATCTACCATTGTGTCTCATTAGTGCAAAATCTTTGTCAAACGAATCCATGCAGCCGCCTCGTCTTATGGATCACTTGAAGAGGATTCATCCAGAGAAGTCAGACAGACCCGTTAAATATTTTGCGGTGAGTAAAAGTCTTTTGTTTGTAGGATGTAATTTTTCCATGTACAGTTACAATCATTGAATATTTTACAGACTTACGTATCTAGGAGCCTATTTTTTAAATTTTTACCCCGTTTAAACGCACCTTTTACGTCAAAAGTATTACAATGTAAAAACTAAAGTGTAAACTATTTAGTGATCGTAACTGTACCTAGGTATCAACATATTATAATTATTTTTACTTTCTATTACCAAAAGTCAGACTGAAAAAAAACCTTTTTTAAACTTTATTACCATTACTTATAATAATTAAAGTGAATGTGTATTTCTTTCGTTTACAGAAGCTCAAGGCAAAGTATGAAAAGCGAGTTACTGTTGGGTCATTGATTGCAAAAGCTACCAAGAAAAACGACAAGGGTTTACTTGCTTCCTACAAGGTATCATTCTTAATAGCAAAAAGTGGCAAGCCGCACACAATTGGAGAAGAACTCATCCTCCCAGCTGTCAAAGAGATAGTTGATACTATGTTGGGACCCAGTCAGGCCAGCCAGTTAACAGATGCAGTTCCTCTCAGCAATAATACTGTCTCCAGAAGGATTGATGAAATGGAAGCGAATGTCGAAGATGTTCTCTGCAACAAATTGAAAAGCTGAGAATTTATTGTGCAACTTGACGAGAGTACCCTGAGTGACAGTACAGCTTTGCAGTTGTTATATGTCCGATTCATTGACGACAATGGAGAAATGGCCGATGAAATGCTATTTGTTAGAAGTCTGATTACTGATACAAAAGGATCTTCCATATTTGAGGTCATTAAGAGATTTGTTGAGGAAAAAGAGATCATATTTAATATCGCCTGTGCTACTGACGGTGCAGCAACAATGACAGGACGCCATATGGGATTTATTGCAAATCTGAAACAAGCAGTACCTGGAATTTTGTGTGTTCACTGCGTCATTCACAGAGAGCATTTGGCTGCCAAGAATTTGAGTGGGAGGTTGCACGATTCTCTTCGACTTGTTATAGATGCAGTAAATAAAATTAAAGCAAAACCAAAGAATGATCGAATATTTCGTACACTTTGTGAAGAAAATGATGAGATATTTAATACATTGCTAGTACATACGAAAGTCCGCTGGCTTTCTAAAGGCAATTGCTTAAGGCGGTTCTTCAGTCTCATGGATACTGTTATTGAATTTCTTAATACTACTGACCCCACACTGAGTACAGAACTACAAGAGAAGCGAAATGACATCGCTTACTTATCAGATATTTTTCAAAAATTAAATGAAATGAACCTGCAACTACAGGTAAAGAACATAAATATGGCCAAAGCGAAGGGAGTAGTCGGAGCATTCATTGACAAACTATCTATTTTTGAAGAAAATATGCAGAGAAGAGAGAAAAGAAAATATGCACCAAATTCCCCAACTTGAAATCTTCTTGTGGTGATTCTGAGGATCTTCAAACATACTGCCTCCACCTTCAAACACTGAAAGAAGATCTGCAGTCCCGATTCCAAGATTTGACTAAGTCTGAAAGTGCCAACTTGTTTTATCAATCCTTTCAGCGTGGAAGTTTCAACGGTATGTTCTTCTCTTCAAGAAAACTTGATTGATTTGAGACATGATGTTGAAATTGAAAGTTTGTTTCGGGAGTGTGGGTACGAAAGATTTTGGCCGCGGATAAAAGAAGTGTATCCAATCTTGTGGAATGCAAACAAATTATTATTATTGGCATTCCCCACAACATATCTATTGGAGAAAGGTTTTAGTTCTGTGTGTATATTGAAAAACAGACAAAGAAATAGGCTCGACATAATAGAAAGAGGGGATTTGAGGTTGTTATTAACCAACATTGAGCCAGACATAAAGAAATTATGTGAGAGACACCAGGCCCAAGGAAGCCATTAACAATTCTTTTACACACATATAACCGTTTATCATTTTACGAAATGTAAAACTAAATAAATATGGATACTTACTTTTTGTATAGATTCATTATTTGTTTCGATTTAATGGATGGGGGGGGGGGCGATTGTAGTATTCATAACTGGTGAAACCTGTCTAAGGGGGCGATCATGGGAAAAAGGTTGGGAACCACTGCTTTAAATCATTTTAAGTTGAGTAAAAGCACAGTTACAACGAAAAAGATATAATATAGTCGATAATTTGATATTTTTTAATAGTACCCTTAGAAAATTAAATTGTTAATAACAAACTCCTTTACAAAAATTCGGATTATCATCTTGAAGATTCGGATTCAGCGTGTCAAAATACATAAAAATCAATTGTAAATTCTCATGGAGCTCAATTAGCCACGAAATCCCCTTTTGGTTTTTTATCATTCGAAATTTTTTCTTTAACTGTATTAACTCTAGTATATGCATCAATCACCAAATATCTGAATTCATCTTAAATTATGTTTAAATTATGTAATATTACACTTTTAAAATAGACGTGGAAATCAGTGTCAACTGTTTGACAATCTAATATCAGCGAAATAAGCCATAAAACTTAACTAAAGTACCCATTAAAATTCCTTCTCTCCAAAGCCGTAAATCTGTATCACGGTAGAAATCTTTTTGACCTAAACACACCGCCTTGTTCGGACTGACACAAGAATATAAAATAGTCGTTGTATTGTTATTCACCTTCGGTATCAAAAACTAAAAATTCGATGCGGTAGGTCGTCATCACATACCTAAAATAAGGCCTTACGGTTTTCATAATGTACCAATACAAGCTGCCAACACTGATAATTGAAAAGTTACCGTAAAAATTATCCACGCTGCCCAATAAATCCTCAACAAAAACGGGCAGAGAGAATTGAACGCCCCTAACTTGCTACCCCGTATCTAATTAAAAAATGGAATGATAATATTTTACTGACGCTCGACAGGTAACGTACTAAATGTTTTTGTTTGTCAAAAGAAGAACTGAATATAAGTAAACTCAATACCTCTAAAAGGCTATTGTTGGTTTAAACACTTTTTAACAAATGTTTTTATACAAACGATTTAGCTAAATACATTTGAACAAAATCTATATTTAATAAATAACCACCTGAAATTTCATATACAATAGAGACATCACACGAATAGGTGTGACGAAAACATTTCTAGACTAATTTCTAAAACGTTGAAGCCCATAAATCACTTATTTTAGTTTAATTTCAAATACAGTTTTCAGAAGGTAATTGGAGGATACGAACAGTCTTGGTCATCCACAAGCTTCGGAACACAGGCGGCATTTAAACAAAAAACATTGTATACCTGTGGAGGATAACGCGTAAATTATTTATTGAAGGTTGCTTATGGTTTGTTTATTCTTTGGATACATCGGATAAAGGTCGCGGCATATTATCGTGCACGTATAGTTTCCGGCACGTAGCGTTTCCACTCCAGCAATTGGGCTGCGCGTTCACATTTTCATACATAGAACGTTTCAGTTTGGTTCGGTGAAGAGATGATCTCGCTTTTCTCAACAAAAATTATATGCAATTGCTCTTCTACTTAACGATGAAGAATCAAAAACTGTGTTAAAAAGAAGGTTTGAAGTACATCCAATGCTAAGAGAAAGGAAGAAGGAATGTGAATAAAGGACTTTACACAGAGAATTAATTGATGACGATGAAAAATATTATGGATATTTTAGAATGAATAGGATTCAGTTTAAATATGTTTTAAATTTAATTTCACCTTCAGTTAAAAAACAAAATACTACATTTAACGAAGCCATACATATCAAACCAAAAAGTATTTTTAAAAAGAAGAGGTATCACTTCCGTACAAAAGTCCTAATTGTTTATCACTTCCGTGATTAATTGTCACAAAGCAATAAAAACACATGCATAAATGACAAAATAGCCTCGAAAATTATTTTTTTAAATACTCTGTATCAAAATCAAAAAAAAAATACCTAAATAAACAACAAGGGGAAAACGACGGACATCTAATTCAGATTATCCTTACCAACCGGTTACGACTCGTTACGTAGCCGTCGGCATCAATGAAATATTGTTTTCGAATATACTGGACGGAAACGTTAAGTGTCTGAAACGCTATGTTCGTACAGTGTGCGTTGTTCATATTTAAAACCATTTAAATTATATTTTTCGGAAAGTAAACGCTATGTGCTGGAAACGCAACGTGCATGATAATATGCCATGACCTTTATAGTCAATGAGTTCTAATTGATGAGAAGAAAAAACGTCATGAGAGATGACTGACTATCAAACCGAACACAACCGAAGAATACCGAAAGATCAAATAAAAAGTAAAACCAAGTAAAACAAAACTATAAAGAAGAGTCAATAAAATGGTGGTCCTAGTTGTGAATATATAGATTCAAATTTAGGATACAAATATGAAATACTTACAATACGAAACAAAGTTCTTATATTTAGACAAAAATACCAACATAATGGAAACCCCACTCTAGAACACCTATCTCAAAAAATCAGGCTTGAGTCTATTCAACAAGGCATCATACCTATTGATTAAACAACAGAAATATCGATAAAAGATGTTGAAGATGCACTACGTTAAATCACAATAAAGGCGGAGAAATACAACCTAAATTGCTTATACACTGCTCAACAATTGAAGTGAATATTTTTATTTTTCGTAATTTTGTCTAAAAAAATATTGAACAAAATAAATGCCTGTGCTTTTTACATGCTACGTTTTCTTTGTTGTTTTTTTTTTAGTATTCAGTAAATGAAAATCTGGTTTAAAATTATATTATCGTACAAGTTTTCTCGACGTCATTACTACTGTTCCAATATAAATTTAGTTTAGTAAACATTAGACTCTACGCTGGAGATAGGAAAAACTATCTTCAGTTAGTGCGTTGGATATAGGAAGTTTGTCTTAAGTGGAAATCGTTGTGCGACTGAATGTGTCTCAGAATATTGGAAGGCGGACATATAGAATCGCTATTTAGGGACACGAGCTACAGCACATATAACGGGAAAGAGCCACAACTTATGCTCAAGATCGTTTCAGTATTCACTGCAAGAGGAAACAGGACATACACAGTGTCCAGGAATAATCGCTTGTTCAGGCAAGCTACTGAAAAAAAAACTATTAGAAATTCCGGCAGGAGAGGACGAGAACAATATAATGAACATTTAATGGATTCAACCACTCTCTTTGGAGGCGGATCAATTTGTATCAGGAGGCACATGTTATTCTAGACGCACTATCACAACTAGACACAAAATCAAATAATGACAGCTATAAGATATCTTGACGGGGTCAGAGAGCGAAGAATGATGCCATTTGTTGGTGCTATCATTTGTTTTTATCGAATTACAAGAATGAAGTGGCCACCGTGTTCTCCTTACCTGAATTGTATCGAATACGTTTGGGAGAAAATGTTCAGGCGTTTAAACGGACTACTATAGTCATCTCAAACTTTACAACCATTAGCTAATGAATTTCAAACAATTGAGGAAACATTACCTCAAAATTTTAATGATAATTTAATAATGACATTCCCAAATAGAGTCACAGCATTAAGATGAGGGGGAGGCGCCTCTACAATGTATTTAATTGTTTATAAACGTGGCAATAAAACAATTTTATTATTAGACCCAAAATAAAATACAGTGGAAAAGCAAATGTGCCTGCCAGCAAATTTTTAAATTTCTGAAAATACAGTTTTCATGCGAATCAATTCTTTAATTTTTTTAATCCGTACCTGGATTTTAGCTCTAATTGGTATACTATTCGGAAAAAAATAGGCAATCAATATAGATATCGGTATTGTACATGAAAAGCAATATACAGTGTGATTAGGATGTAATAGAAAAAGAAATTAACAAAATGGATAAATCATTCCATAATACGACCAACAGTCGCGTATGGAAGCGAAACATGGACGCTAACAAAAAGAGAAATAAATAAATTGCTGGTGTGAGAACGTAAAATTCTTCGAATAATATATGGCCCTTGCAGAGACAGCGTGACAAACGAATGGAGGAGCAGATACAATAACAAGCTAGAGTCTCTATTCGGAAAAGAAAATCAAGTAAGATATATAAAGGCCAATAGACTCAGATGGGCAGGGCTGTGATACGCAATAACGACAATCGCCTTATAAACAATGTGTTCTGGGAAAGGCCAGAGGGAAGAAGGTCTGTAGGGCGGACTAGAAAAAGGCGGAAAGATGCAATCAAAGAAGATCTAGAGAAAATGGGAGTGCGACAATGGGAATTACTGGCACAGGACCGACAAACATGGAAGGCAATAGTAAACGCGGCAAAGACTCACGAAGAGTTGTAGCGCCATTGATGATGATGATGATGATGATAAATCATTCCGTAGCTTGGTTATAAGCAGTCAGAGATTCCTTAAAAATATACGTGATTAGGAACCACTTAAGTATCCCTTATCTACCCTGTCAATACGCATTTTCCATTGAATCACCCTGTATATAACTTTTACGTTTATATTAAGCCTATACGTTTTTATAGCTCTCCTTCACATTTATTCTTCTAAAACCACATATTTTTTAAATTTAATTGTTACACCCTAAAGCTAAAATAAAAATAATGACCGGCCATTAAAGAGATGTACACAAACAAAGCATCGTTTACCTTGTGCCCATATTAGTAGGTATAAACAAAAAATACAGTTAAACATTACGTGTTTCATAATCCGATAATCTCGGTAATATTAATAATTAGTGAGAATTGTTTTCTCCTACTCAAAAATGTTACTATTTACAATAGAAAATTGTCGGTAGTAAATATGCAGTTACGTGCATTAAAAAGTTTCTCGGAATATAATTTTTTAAAGAGAAAGCAGTGCGTAGGCTATAAAAATAATAAAAGCTTACTTTATTACTGTAATTTGGTGTTTAAACTGATAAATAGGTGCGAAATGAACTTCACTTATTACTATTTCCTCAATCGTCAGACACCATTGTAACAAACCATTTATAAGAATGAGAATGATTGTGATCAGAATGAATCTTTTTATTGTCCAAAAATAATGACACTGTTATTTTAAGCTCTTCTTATAAAATGAATAGAGAATTTTGAATATTTTGTATTAAGTTTTAGTATTCTTCTAAGCTTTTTCAGTATTTTTGTACTTTAGTATGTAAATATTGTTTAAAATAGAATTTTTAGATGTCTGTGAAGACATCCGTATATATTCTGGTTCAAATCCAATCGTTGTAATAAAACATTTAGATGTCGCAAATAATGCCTTAAAGTTGAGGCTAAAAGTTCTTCTTCTTTTTCTAGTTCCATGACCGTTGGCTTTTTACTTCTACAATTGAAGATATCGATTGAAGTCACACAACACTTTAGGTTCCTTTTTAATCAACACCAAAGAGAGCATGAACACTCTTGACAAAAGTTGTATATATAAATTAAAATGTGATGATTGGGGTGCCTCCTATGTAGGTAGAACCATTCGAAAGTTATCAACTAGAATCACAGAACATTTGAAAAGACCAAACTCTTAAGTTTTGGTCACCATTTATTATCCAGTAAACATAATTTTAATATCAATACTGGTTCATCTATTTTACATGACATTAGTAAAAAGAAAAACTACTTGGAGTTGGATTTATTGGAAGATTTGGAACTTACAAGGGAAACAAATGAAATTTCTCACTGTCTTAATATTCACATTAATTTAAATTGTACTAAATTTAAACCTATTTTTAAAAATGTTATTGCAGCTTCACCTCGTAGGGGTGACTGTTTAGAGTTCCAGCACTGAGTATACGTATTTAGAGTTTATTAATTTCATATTTAAATTAATATTAATAGTTCATTCATTAATAACTTGCAAAACAAGCTTGTTCATGATCAATTGTTGGCTGGGTTGGTGTTTATTACGTTCTCCATATCTCTTCGTAATCTAGATATACCATATCCACAGTTGTATAGTTTAACATCTCCCACTGTGGGTCAGTTGGTCTTGAGTAATGCTTTGACATTTCGATTTTATGGTTCTACTATTGACTGTGGGTTTAACTGAACTATTGGTATTATGCCCCATTTATACAATTTGTGTTCAATTTTGATTTTTAATTCCAAGTATTTCAATTTCGTAGTTCGATTTCTTCTTTTCTGCAGTATTGGTAGTGCTTGGTAGATCTTTTTATTGTAGTCAATCACCCACTATCCAATAGATTTTTTAGTCTAGTTCTTACATTCACACTCTATGTCCACTTCAGTTGTCCCCAAACTAACACCCCAACTTTTACTGATAAGTTTAAGTGTGAGATCTGGATTATGCAATATACATAAAGTGTTCTATATAATTTCATATTTCATCAATTAAATTCCTACAGTAGTGTCAGTTAGACCTTTGGTCAACGTTCAGTTCCATAGAATTTTGAAATGTGCAGATCACATCACCATGATTGTGACTGCCCATCCAAGTTGTCATATGTCAGATGTCACTTTAACATTTCCGGGAGCCATTCTCTCTCCTGCTGTCATCCACTATGTAGCTTCTTCAAATTTAAAAAATTTAACTGTTTGTCCTTTGTCTAGTGTTGTGTAAATGTATTATTTAATGTTTATGACATTTATCAAATTGTTGGATAGCCTATAATTTTGACGAAAATCAGTCTAAAACGTTACTTATATTAAAAAAAGTTTTATCAACCATTAACGAGTTTTTTTCTAAGTTAATTAATTTTCCTTCAGTTGAAAAAACGTTTCTTGGTTTATTTCAGATGTCCCTGAAGATGCTCTAGGAAGCGAAAGTACTTGGGCAAGATTTAATAAAAAACTGTGCTCGATATCTGCCTTTTATTTGATTAAAGTATATCTATTATTCACGGTTATTTAATATTGTTCACGGTTACACCATTCATTTTAGTCAAATATTTGCCTCCCCCAGAATCCATGAGGCTGACTGATTGTTCAGTGTGAGATTCTGAGTGTTTAACTCTACTCACCTGGGGTAATTTCGTTTTGATACTCGACATCTTCAACTTGGGAGGTTTTAGCATATTTAAAACGCCACGCTTGCCGAGCGGGTTGGCGAGTGATTCTATACAATCCCTAAAATCAGGGGATTGCCACTTCCGCCATCCACGCCGTACCGAAGGTATTCTTCTCCGCCGTATCTGCCGTTGTGGACTTCATCCGTGACCCTGGATAAGGGACCCTAAGCAGGTACTAGTTTCCCGGGTCAGGAAACCCCTGAAATCTGCGGAGGGCAGGGATTGATTCATTTTCCCTGATAGGACTATCCAGGGGAGTTCCTACCCGCTACCCATAGAGACAGACAGTAGCCCTTACCAAAAAATCTGCTAAAAAATTAGAAACAACGCAAAGAGCAATGAAACGAATCATGCTTGGAATATCACTAAGAGACAAGATTAGAAACACCGAGATAAGACGTAGAACAAAGATTAGGGATATTGTGGAAGAAATTGCAAAAATGAAATGGCGCTGGGCAGGTCACGTAGCCCAATATAATGACAACAGGTGGACACGGAGAATTCTAGAATGGAGACCAAGGACGACAACAAGAAGCATGGGAAGACCTCAAAAAAGATGGGTAGATGACATAAGAACAGTGGCAGGCAAACAGTGGATTAGATTGGCGCAAGATAGAGAAAGATGGAAGCAATTGGGAGAGACCTACATTCAGGAGTGGATGGAAAATGGTTGACAAAGAAGAAGAAGAAGACACCATTCATATTAATGCCTTCTGTTGTCTCCATTAAGGATTTCTTAAATATTTCCTCTGAATACAAGTTAAAGAATAAAGGTGATAGTATACAGCCTTGTCTTACTCCTCTTTTTATATTTATTTCATCCGTCAGTTCAACTTTTATTCTTGCCACTTGATGCCAGCATAGATTTGTAATTATTTATATATCTTTATCGTCCAGTCCAGCTGTTTTCAATATTTCTAGCATTTTGTTATGTCAGACCTTGTCAAAAGCGTTTTCAAAGCCGATTGCACAGATTATAGTATATTATTACAGTAAGTATATATTGCAGTATACATTTTGAGTGATATCTCTGTATCTCTGGATCAGAACTTGGATACTGAACAAGGCTTCTCTCGTACTCAAGCCACTTCTAAATCCAAATTGAGTATTGCTAATTTTCTTCTCTAATATCGTGTATATTCTGCTATGTATTACATATTACTCGTAGGAAGATCTTCAAAACGTGACTCATCAGACTCATTTTCAAATAGTCACTACATGTCTTTGTAGTGATTTAGATCCCGCAGTGCTTTAATTCCATTGTCCCCCAAAAAATCTTTAGTATTCAGTCGTTACTTCATCGGGGCCAAGTGCTTTTTAATTTTTTGCCATTTGTATTGCCCATGTAACCTCACTTTCTGTTATAGATGGAACTGTTAAACCGATCGGTGTACAGTTTTCTACTCTTTTATCTTCAAATAATTCAGAAATGTAGTTTTTTCATTCTTCTCGTGGATTTCTAATATCCTATGTCCGTTTTTATCTACTAAACTATTAATAATATGAATTTTTCACTGTATTGTAAAGCGGAACTTTAACTTTAGATGATATATGATAGAACTTTAACTTTAAAACATAGATAACCTAAGAAAATTCTATCATCCTCACCAGGAAGAAGACGACGACAATACTAGAAGAAACTGAAAACTAAATATACAAAAATTATGCCAGAAGGGAATCCAAATGAAGAAGATTGGAATGATCGATATTTGTTTAAGCAAACGACTAATCCATAAAGGAAAATATTATATAATAAAATATAGCTACTGACCTACCACTCTATTTATCAAACAGTTCGAAAAATTGCTTAGTCATTCTTTATCTATGTGTACTCATAGAAATTAAGATATAATGGGTTATTAATAGCAGTTATTGACAGTGACTTGGATTAATATTATTGTTATTTAAGGAAATCGTAAATTTCCGGATTTAAAATTAGAATAAATATAGTTAGGTAAATATTTGTTGTGAAAAAATTTAATCAAACTACTTATTAATTGCAGTCGTAATTAAAAAAATAATTGCTATAGTTATAGTTTAACTTTAATACCCCAAATGCAGCTTTCGGGAATAACAACACATTATCTTAAGAGCTTGTGTCTTAATAGTAGTTGCTATAATAGGCTGCCACAGGGTATCTTACCATTATGTACATCATCACATATTTTTATACAGACTAGTTGAACGAAGTATTTTTAATAAAACCTTGATGCTTTTGCCGATATATGGAATCGAATTGTGAAGATTTGCCCTTAAGCTCGGCATTTACGACTTAAAATCAATGAAATCCAATAAAAAACCATCACTTTATATGAACATACCGTTTCTGGTTAAAGTGAAAGGAATCTAAATTAACTACGATAATTTATTTGGCACTACTAATATTTTTATGGCCCACGCGGCTAACGTCAACTTCAATTGAGGCTAACAGCTGAAAAACTATGTATGTAGGTGTTGATATGCTGTAAACGTCAGTAGTAAGAGAAAAAAGACATTAACAATATAATTTGATCAGCGTAATATATTAAGTAACCCATATTAAGGTTAAAAAAAGACATTGAAAAAAATTATTGTTCATTTCTTTTTTAAATATAGTTAAGAATGAACTAACAAGAACAGATATTATGGATGAAAGGTAAAATAAGGGAACAATAGAATCTCCTAATTAGTGCTACTACGTTTTGCAAATATACTGCATTTGTATTAATTAGTTATAGTATTTTACGGATAAACATTAAAGCAGATTTAATACAATAATAAATAAATTTCTATCAAAATTAACATGTTTTCATTTTAACCAAGTGCCTAATTCCTACCAGAGCCTACTTCAAATATATTTTCTTACATTCTATTAGATACTACTTTCGAAGGGAAGGCTGAAATCACGGATACAAGATTGGATTCGACCAACCAAAAGGAAGAGGCCAAAAAACCTCTACCCCTCAAATTGTGGTGAAAAGAACATCGATTTCGCCACCTACTACGATGTATAATCGAATTCGAAGGTAAAAAAATAAGACAGGAAATGCAGTTTAAATATCTAGAAACAGATATAACTAGTTATGGAGATATTAAAAAATTTCGACAGCAAATAAGGTCGTGATCTCTTAAGGATACAGTCTGGAAGAACAAGCATCTAAGCAATGATCTATAAAACAAAAATTAGACCCATAATTACATTCATGGCGGATACCAGATCCGATACATCCAAAACGAAACAACTGCTAGAAATGGCAGAGATCAGAATACACCCAAGCATATAACAAATAAGGTGGAACATTGGGAAGTAAAGAAGTCTTTACAAAATGGGAGAATAGACTATAGATATACGGACTTAATTTCCAATATATATGATCAAGCAACAACATCCATCAAAATAGTTGAACAAACAAATGGAGCCCATTAAGATACGGCGAGGAGTCAGACAGGGTGACACTATATCACCCAAACTATTCAATCAAACTTTGGAAGACGTTATGAGGAAATTACAATGGGAAAACGGGGTATTAACATAAATGGCCAATACTTGAATCACTTAAGATACGCATACGACATTGTATTAATAACAGATTCTTCTTCTTCTTAAGGTGCCATGCATTTCTGCGTAGGCGTCCACCGTACATCGTCTTGTCAGGTGAGATGTTAAATAATTCTGTTTTTAGCAGCATTGCGAAGCATTTCATAGCTGTGGATTCCTGTCCATTGTCGAATATTGCGCAGCCATGACATTTTTTTACGTCCGAGACCTCTCCTACCCTCTATTTTCCCTTCGAGTATCAGTTGCTGAAAAGTGTATCGTTCTCCTCGTATAATGTGCCCCAAGTATGCAGTCTTCTTACTTTTTACATAATTAAAAAGTTCCCTATCCTGTAAGCCCGCTCTTCTGAGTACTTCCTCATTTCTGACCCTGTCCGTCCATGATATTCTGAGCATTCGACGCAGGCACCACATTTCGAACACTTCAAGTTTGTTAATGGAACTGGCCTTTAACGTCCATGCTTCCATTCCGTACAGGAGAACAGGCCACACGTAACACTTAAGCATCTTGTATCGAAGGTTGAAGTCCAATTTGCGATCAGTCAGAAACTTACGAAGCCTCAAAAAAGCATTTCTGGCTTGTTCAACTCTGCTCTTTATTTCATTGTCGGGGTCCCAACCCTCATTCAGCAAACATCCCAAGTATTTGAATTGCCTGACTTGTTCGATTTCTTCTCCATAGACATATATCTTTGCGTTGGGGTAATCATTTCTACTTATAATCATTGATTTTGTCTTCTTGATATTTATTTTCAAACCCCGAGCTTCACTTGCAAGAGTTAGATCATTCAAAAGACATTGAAGATCTTCGATGTTATCTGCCACTATGGCTGTATCATCGGCATACCTGATGTTATTAATAAATATGCCGTTAACTTTAATACCCTTATTAGAGTCTTCCACTGCTTCTGCGAAGGCTTTTTCTACGTATAAATTAAACAGCATTGGAGACAGTATACAACCTTGCCTTACTCCTTTTTTAATGGAGAAATCTTCTGTTTCGTTGGAATTTTGAAGACGTACTGTTGCTGTCTGATTCCAATACAGATTGGCAATGATTCTTATATCCTTTGCATCCAATCTCAACTCTTGTAGGTATTTTATCATCAATTCATGTTTTACATTATCGAATGCTTTCTCGTAATCGATGAAACAGATAAAAACATCCTTTCTTTGATCTAAACAATTCTGTATCAATGTTTGCATACTAAAGATCGCTTCTCTCGTGCCAAGTCCATTTTTGAAACCAAACTGACTCCATCCACTGACCTCTTCACATTTCTTAAACAATCTAGTGTGAAGTATTCTCAGGAAAAGTTTCAAAAAGTGACTCATTAGGCTTATTAGTCGGTGGTCTTTGCAGAAGTTCGCACGTGGTGTTTTTGGTAGGGCGATAAATGTAGATCGAAGCCAATCTTTTGGAATCTGGCCCGTATCGTAGATGTCGTTAAAGAGCTTGACAATAATGTCTAGGTTTTCTTCATTAAGTAACTTGATTGTTTCTGCGTACATATCATCTGGTCCTGGGGTTTTGTTACTTTTTAATAGTTTGATAGCGTGTACAATTTCAGCTTTCAAAATACTTGGGCCATACAAATGGTCTCCCAGTTGTGGTAGTTTTTGTGTTCTGTCATCATTGAACAAATTGGCTGTGTACATTTTCCAAGTATTAAGTATATCGCTAGGGTCCGTTATTAATTCATTTTGGTCATTATGTATACCAGTGACTTGTTTTTTCTTGAAGACACCAGCAATTTCCTTAATTTTCTTGTGAAGATTGAAGCTGTCGCCGAGTTTATATAGGCTTTCAGCCTCGGCGCAAAGTGTAGTCATCCAGATCTCCTTCGCCGCTATAATTTCTTTACGAATTTGACTGTGTATATTTCGGTACTTTACTTCGTCCTGCCTGATCTTACACTGCCTGCGTTGTTCCATCATCTCTAATATTTCTTCTGTCATCCACTCATTCTTGGTAGTCGTTTTACTCTCGAGTAGAAAAGTGTTGTTCAGCTCATCAAATGATTCTTTTATGGTGGTCCATGACTTTTCAACATCATTCTCAGTTGCCATATTAGAGAACCTATTGTTTATTTCCTCTGTGTACGCTTCATTTGTTTCATTGTTTTTGAGTTTTCTAATGTTTACTGATGCCTTCTGGTGTTTTCTTTTAGCTGTAGCGAGCCTCAGTTTGATATTTGCTACTAAGGGATTGTGGTCGGATCCTATGTCTGCTCCAGGTAATGCAGATACCTTAGTAATAGCATTCCTGTACCTTCTATTAATTGTCACATAATCTGTTTGGTTCCTTATAATGCCCTGATGTCCGTCTAAAGGCGACTTCCATGTGTAAAGCCTCCTGGGTGGTAACTTATACCAAGTATTCGTTATGACTAGATCTTTGTCTTGACAGTACTGTATCAATCTGTCCCCTCTGTCGTTTCTCTGACCAAGACCATATTTTCCAACTACGTGATCTACAGCTCCTTCCCCAACTTTTGCGTTGAAGTCTCCTAATACGATGTTAATTTCGTGATTCTTAGTCACCTTTAAGGCTTCGTCTAGCTGTTGATAAAATCGCTCTAGTTCTTCTTCTGGCTTGTCTGCTGTAGGGGCGTAGACTTGTATAATATTTATGTTAACTTTTCCATGCAACTGAATAAGTATGACTCTTTCGGAGATCGGGACAAAGTTCTTCACGGAGGCGCGCAAATTTTCACTTATCAGAACTCCCACCCCATGTCTGTGGTGAGGGTCTGTGCTATCACTGCATGAGTAGTAAAGGGTTTTACCAGTAGTATTGATCATGCCTGTGCCTTCCCATCGCAATTCGCTTATGCCGAGAATATCGATGTTAATTCTGTTCATTTCCTGAATTAGATTTTGTAGTTTGCCTGCTGCAAATAAGCTTCTAACATTCCACGTAGCAATTTTGATTGTCTTATCAAGTTGAAACCGGGAGATTCTTCGCACCCCTTGGCCATTTAAGGCCTGCCCGGGACTAGGGGCCGTTTGTTTTGTTTCTTCCAACATGACAAGAAAAAATCTACGGACGGATGTCCTGAGGAATATAATGCGGTAGTTTCCTACTTGCTTTCCGCATCGCAGTACCGTAGCCCTCTAACTGTTTCAGTCTCACCTACGGTATTCTAGTAAGAAGCCGGTTTAGGATCATTTCCTTTACGCCTAATTCTAGTACTGGTGATCGCTGCTGCCCTTCACCAGGTTGATTCTATACTATCCCTAGAAACAGGGTTGCCACTTCCGTTGAATTCACTGAACCGAATACTATATTCTCCACCTTCATCATCGTTGTGGTCTTCACCCGTATCCCTGGGCAAGGGGGCCGTGTTATACCCCACGGAACTGGGTCCCTATCTGAACTTAGCCATCTACTAGCTCCGGTCTACTGAAGCAAGAGATGCCCACCCCCGCGACGTGGACGCGCCAGACAGGAATTACTCATATGAGCGACAGAGAAGGTGGCTCTGTGCCCTATGAGCCGAGTTAATGGGAATGTGTGATACCATTCCCAAAAGCTAATAATAACAGATAAAAGGGAAGATTTGCAAAATATGATGGATGAATTAAATAGCGAATCAACAAAAATAGGTCTACAAATGAATTATAATAAAACGAAAATTATGACCAACCAACCAGAAGAACTAATAATTACAATTGCACAAACAACTATAGAACAAGTAAAAGAATATGTATATTTGGGACAACTAATTAAATTAAATAAAGAAAATCAGACCAGAGAAATAAAGAGAAGGATACGGTTGGCTTGGGTATCCTTCGGAAAACTTTCCTATATACTAAAAAATAGAAAATACCCCCAATATTTAAAAACAAGAGTCTTCAACCAATGTATACTTCCTGTTCTCACCTACGGTTCTCAAGCTTGGACGTTTACAAAGGAAAACCTGGAAAAAATAACAAAGACCCAAAGAGCCATGGAAAGGCAAATGCAGAACATCAGGCTATCAGACAAGAAAAGAAATACTTGGATCCGCAACAAAACAAAAGTGACCGATTTATTAACGCAGATATCAAAACTGAAGTGAAAGTTCGCTGGACATACCATAAGACAGAAAGACGACAGATGGAATAAGATGATTATACACTGGAGACCATATAGTTACAAACGAAAAAGAGGAAGGCCACAAATGCGATGGTCAGATGACTTAAAGAAACACGCAGGCCCGAAGTGGATACAAACTGCCTACAATAGAGAGACGTGGAAGATGGAAGAGGAGGCCTATGTCCAAAATTGGATAGCAAGGGCTGTATAGATAGATAGATATAACAAAATCAAAACAGGAATGGAACGAACACATTAGCAGAATGGCAGAAGATAGGACAATAAGAATATTAAGAAATAAATCACCAATAGCCGAAGAAGTGTTGGAAGACTAAGGAGGAGGTGGTGCAATAATTTAAGCAATGTAGAAGGCTAATATCCGAGAAGAAACAGGCCAAGATGTCTATTCAGTGTATGAGATACACAATTTTTCTTTTAACAAGATAGTATGTCTCTCACCTTAATTGAGTAACAAAATAGGTTGTAGAATAATTTAAACTTTTTAAATATTTATCGATATTATTTGTAGTACCTTCAAAAACCAAGAAACAAATAACTTCACTTTTTATTAAAGTTTTATTAAAGGTTTTTGATATTATTTGGATATTCATTTTAATCGGTTAATAGCCAATGACAATTTGTTATAAGTAACTTGTAACAGACTATTTTGATACGTGTGCAATTTGATCGTTGAAATAGTTAACACTTTGCAAGAAAGAATCGAAATTGTAGGTTTATACCACAAAAATAATAATTGTGCAAGAGTTGCTGCTAGAATTTTTAATGAAACACACCACAATAGACATGCAACTCATAAATATGTGATTGAACTGATGCAGAATGCTAATAGGGCCAGTTAATAAAGAACATAACCGACAGGGACTTATAAATAACGAAGCAATCCAAGTAGCCATTTTAAGGCAAGTTAACTTAGAGGCTGAGCAATCACAGTCACTGTCAGAAATAAGCAGAGCAATCGGTGTTTCATCTTTTAGAGCCTTCCGAGTCATTCATAAATTTTAGTTTTATCCATACTAAATAAAATTGGTACAAGAGTTAAATGAAGATTTTGATCGTCGTCTCGAATTTTGCGAATTAATGACACAATGCATCATTAACAATCCACAATTGTTAAACAATATTTTCTTTTTAGGATGGATGCTCATTTTCATTAAATGGTTTGGTGAACAGACATAATTGCCGATACTGGGCTGAGAGTGATCCACATATTGTGCGTGAATTTCACACACATCATCTTCAAAGGTTAAACGTATGGTGTGGTATCCTAGGTGATCACATTATTGACCCCTCTTTATCACTGGAAACTTAAATGGTGCATCATATCTTGAGTTACTTAGGCAAGTGGTAGAACAATAGTAGAAAATGATGATAACCTTTCCGAAGATTTGGTTGTATTTCAACGTGATGAAGCTCCTTCACACTTTGCTCTACCTGTGCGACAATTTTTAAACTAAACTTTTGCCGCTCGTTGGATAGGTAGAAGAGGACAGATGATGGATTGGCCATCTAGGTCTCCGGATTTAACACCCCTAGACTTCTTCTTATAGGAGTGTTTAAAAACAAAAATGTATGCTACTTAATCAGAATCTCTAGATGATTTACGACAAAGAATAAAGGATGAATGTCGACAATTAAATGTAAACGTGTTAAGCAATGTTAGAGAAGAATTTCAAAATAGATTGTACTATTGTATGGAAGTGAATGCTAGTCATTTTGAACAATTATTGTAAACATTTTTAGTAGTGAAATGTTCATTCTAAATATTTGCAATACAATTTTTACGAAAAATATTTTTTTTTCAATCCAGGTTTCTTGCTTTTGTATGTATTTTTCTCATAAGCTAATCACTTTAAGCATCATGTGTTATACATTTCTGAAATCAGCACTAAGAGGAGAATTTAAATATCAAATTAAAAAGGTGAAGGTAATTTAAAAATAATCAAGGGTTGATAAAGGGGGTGCCTTTCCCAGCAAGCTTAAATATGACATAATTGACATAATGTTCCCCCTTCAAATATTAATTGACGTATTTTTGGGCTTTTCCTAAAAATCAGAAGTTTCAAGGTTATTTAGGGTGGATAGTTTTATCTGAAAAGCCACAGTATATAGTCGCGCAAGAAGAAGAATTCTTATACAAAACAGACCAGAAGGTGACGATGTTTCTCATTTTTCGGCTTTGAACAGTCTTGTATAAAGACCGTCATAATCTTCTGCCACTGCCATATTGCCAAATAACTGAGCTTTTATGCATTTCCAAATCGAGTACAGAAACTTTGACTCGTTTTGATACGGTAAAAAAGACGTAAATACATAAAATATCTACCTATACCATATACCCACGACTCAAACCGAACAATACCTTTACGAAAGCGTTAATTCTGCTAACGCGGAATAGAACTATCAATAAATTTTATTGAAACCGGTAAGCATGGATTTGAAAAGAGAGAATGAAATATTTTGGGAATTGCTTAAGCAAATAAGTAAGAGATATTATAATGCACGACTCTTTAGGGGAAGTCATGTTTCAACCGTTACAATGTCTACTTGGGTGGTTTAAGCAAAAGTTTTATATCTGTGTACACGAACTCGTTTCCTTTTTCTGTTTAAAATGAAATCAAATGTTAAAAATATCCAAATGTGTACTATTTCCGGAAAGGAACAATCTGTGGCTAATGACCTCATGTTATAAATCGTTGAGGTTAAAATATCGATATTTTGAATAATCACCACATCTTCTAAGAAAAGCTGAGCATATTGTCTTCTTTGCTTATCGTAATGTCGTGCGGTATGTCGCCCAAAACGCGGTTTATGGTGTTACTAAATATTTACGCTGGAGATAAAATAGGTGATAAACATTTACTGTACCTAGTGCTACAGACCGCAGAAGATAAGTTAATAATGCAATTTTACAGGATGTCAGTGTCTATGTCTTTTTAGTAAGTAATTTGATATTATTAGTATTCTTTTAAAGTTGTTTTAAGATTAAAATAATGGTTGCGTAATTTTAAAGATTAATATTGTTCGTATGGCTAGGTATAGCGTCACTAATATATCCACAATTGGAGTCCTTTGAAATGTGAATCTACCGGAGAATCCTCAAGATTTCATGGACATCACATACCTCAAACGAAGAAGTGCTGCAAAGAATAGGCAAGGAAAGAGGACTTTTCAACACAGAGTTAGTTAGAAAAACAACATACTGAGAAATAATAAGTACCAATATGCTCAATAATATGCATAAAGAATGGGAAAATTACATTACGAACCTATTTGAAGACGATAGGAGTAATTCACCTCCTGATATTATTAGCTGCGATGGACCCCTAATAACACACTCTGTGGTAACACAAGCCAAAAATGGCAAAAAATGGCATTGTTAAAATTTTTTCTAAAGGTTGTATCTATAATAAATGCGAGGAATACCTGTGAAGTGACCCACAGTTTGGTTTTGGTTCCGTAACGAGTTTGGAACGAGAGAGGCATTGTTTGGGATGAAACTACTTGCTCAAAGATGTCGGGATATATCTGTAGACACATACTGTTCTATATTGATCGAAGTTCTAAGAGACATTAGCTTGGATAGCAGAGACGTTCGCATAATTGCAAATTTGTTTTGGAATCAAACATCAGTTTTATTAGACGCTTTGGAATCACAGACTCTTATTATTAAAAGAGGAGTACGGAAGGGATGTCTCTTGTCGCCCCTGCTTTTCAACATTTACTCCGAATGAATTTTCAGAAATGCATTATCTAATAAACAAGAAGGAATAATTGTGAACGGTGAAGTCATCAACAATTTGCGATATGCGGACGACACAGTACTCTTAACATCTACTCAAGAAGATCTACAAACATTACTTGACAGTGTCGTTGAGAGCTGTAAGGAAGCAGGTCTGGATCTGAACATAAGGAAAACCAAAATACTCGTAATAAGTAAACAACTGAATATAAGACCGTCTATGTAAATAGTATCAAATTTGAGAAAGTTGATCAAATTGTTTACCTGGGATATCAGTTAAACCGTAAAGCAGAGAGTCATGATAAAATTAGATCCAGAATTGAGCAGGCCAGATCCACTTTTAAAATTGTGTCCAAGGTATTATGTAACAGAGGACTAAAATTGACATTGCCGATATGTCTACTTCGCTGCTACGTGTCTCTGTTTTACTTTATGGTATCGAGTCTTGGACTGTGAATAAAAATAATCTAAATCGCCTTAAAGCTTTCGAAATGTGGTGCTATATAAGAATTTTAAAAGTTTCAGCTTCACAATACTAGAACGTCTCAACAAGACTACTGAGATTATAAAAAGCATCAAGAAGAGAAAGGAGTATTTCGAACATGTAATTCACAAATATAGATTGCTACAAACTATTAAGCAAGGGAAATAGAAGGCTAATGCAGTCCAGGACGAAGAAAGATTTCATAGTTGAAGAACTGGCGAGATTGATGGATAATGATACAAGCGTGCTATTTATGGTGTCAGTGAATAAAATTAAGGTAGCTATGATGGTAAGCAACGTTCTGACAAGGACAAGGTATATGAGGAAGAATATGCTTAACTAATAGTAAAAGGAAAGATCAAGGAAAAGAGAGGACTTGGAAGGAAAAGACTATCGTGTCTAAGAAACATTCGACAATGGACAGGGCTAAATTTTTAACAGCTAATAAGAACAGCTGAAGACATAGAAGAGTTTGCAATTGTAGTAGTCAACCTCCATTGAGGAGAGCGCACTTTAAAAAGAAGAATATATCCTACAAAAATACTCAAATCAATAATTTGGTATGATAAACAGTAAATAATTTGGCAATATTTCACAAAATATTTTAACGTACCGTCATATCATGCGCAAGATACAGTTTTTCTATCCGATATTTATAGACTGAAGTTGTATGGATTTCAGTGTGCAAAATTGGCGGACCGTATCTTGTTACTTGTTATGAGCTCAGAAAATCTTATAATCTACAGACCATCAATTACAGAAGTCGAAGAAGATATAAGCTGTAACCATGAATTTTTCGCCCAATATAAATATAGTAAAGAATTCCTGCAGATTAGACCCAGAATTTTCCATCTTCCGCGCAGAAAAAGTACCAATATTAAAAACTCTAACTGGGTTAAGAGCGTCGCAGTCTATTAACATTCCTTGTTTATACAGGATTAAAAAACTGGAACAAGAACTTAAAATTTTGTCAACAGGAAATTTAATTCTGGCGGGTGAAGGCATCTCTAGGTTTACGGAATAATGAATACGTAGATTATGATTTTTGAATCATTCAAAATATACTTAGAGAAAGCCTTGACTACATGGAAAAGAAAATGCGAAGGCATGGGAGTACCGGTACGGAACGAATACCTATATACATTAAGTTTTGCAGACGATCAAGTAGTGATTGCACAAGACCAAGACGACCTCAGCTACATGATGAAGAAACTACAAGAAGAATATACCAAGGCTGGCCTAGATATTAACCTCGCGAAAACAGAGTACCTATCTACAAGTGAAGAAGACATAGAAGATCTACAGATTGATGACACCGTAACAATCAAAGGAAAGGATAAATTCAAATACCTGGGGTTTATAATCACGAAAAAGGCAACAACAGAGGAAGAAATTACACAAAGATTAGGACAAACAAGAACAGCAATCCGACAACTTAACTCAGTATGGTGGGATAGACACCTAAATATGAAGACAAAAACGCAGATTTATAAAACATTAGTGCGAAGTATTATGACATATGGGGCTGAAAATTGGATCATAAACAAGAAAACCAGCAGTAAGATAGTAGCAACAGAGATGGAATGCCTGCGAAGATGCTGCAGAGTAACAAGAATGGATAGGAGAAGTAATGACGAAATAAAGCAAAGAACATCAATAGAAACAGACATACTAACATATATAGAACAAAAAAGACTAAAGTGGTATGGACATGTAAGAAGAACTAGCGACAGCAGATGGATAAAGAAAATAACCGAATGGAGCCCCATAGGAAGGAGGAAAAGAGGAGGACCCCGAAAATCCTGGAGGAACGAAGTAGACGACGCCATGAGTAAGAGAGGACTAAACGATGGAGAATGGAACAACAGAGAAAGATGGAAACGGTTGAGCGAGGGAAGGCAGTGAATACTGTAGAATCCCTAAATATATATGAATACGTAGATTATCTAGCTAAGTCAAGTACAGAAGTAGGAACATAAAGAAGGAAGAAAAGAGACCAACACTGATGCTAGCAACACTATTTTCTTGGTAATTTGTGGTATGTGGGACAATAATTTGGCCATCGTTGCATATTTATGCAACGAAAATTACCATAACCTTAAATGGTTAGAATGACAGGCCTTGTACTGTTGATCGGTAACTAAAAAATTAAGTAATTTAAATGAAGATAATAAAAAATCTACCCAATCAGTCAAAAGACAACACCAGAGAGTTAGTCTTCAGGGAAAGAACTATGCTTTGCTCACGTTACATTAGCTCTTCATTGTCATGTCAATAATTTCAATTTCTTTTCATAATCTATATACTAAAAAAATGAACCTCAAAATAAAGTAGAAACTATGTAATATATTTTATTATATTTGAATTTGATTTGAATGAACTCCAAACAGCGACACAGTTCATAAAGAACTTTTACTGACCTATAGAATAGTTTACTGCTTGCATTAGTTAAAATTTTGCTAGTTTGTTGCTTTTACCGCAAAAATTAGTAGACCACGACAACAATATTGTAGACTTCGGTTGTACGAAACAATTGTAAAACGAAATGAAACGATGACTCATGAAATATCAAAATTTTCTGCATGTCGCTGGATGGCGGGTTCACGACCTCGTCGCTATTTTGTCTCCAATATAACGCAGGTGCTCCCACATTATACATATTTCCGCAATTTTGCTATAGGCAGGCAAAAGTAACGTTTATGAGAATATATTAACAGAAAACCAATATTTCTAAATTATTTTCGATGATGTATTTGAAACATTATTTGGGTAAAAATCTCATTTTAGTGGTAGCTTAATTTCTTCGGGCTAAAGAGTGCATTTGTTTGTAATGGTATAAGTTTGTTACTCATTTTTGGATGGAAGAAAACTACGGCTAAAATTACATATAGATTATCAAGGTGTCTCATAACTTTCGTCGTTATTTAACATGTATTTTTTTCTCTCACTATTAAAGGGAGAAAGAAGATAGGTTGTTAATTAATTATTACGATTTAGTAAGTATTCACGTTACTAGATAAATACACCGAATTGCACCCCATCGAAGTAGGTATACCAGAAAGAAGGATACCTGTCAACTTTTATGTACACTGTAGACCTTCAATCTAACAAAAGCATATAAGATGGTACCTTCGTAGATGACACCGCAATCTTTGCTATGTTCCTAAAAAGTATCAAAAAAATTACTCTAAATATAATTGAAACACGTTTACATAATGAGGACAATGAAACGAGACAAATGTTTACCAACTAACTAAAGCAGACAAACGATACAAAATATTTTAGGATCAATATCGATAGACGACTAACCTGCTGAAAGAAGCACATATTCAATAAAAAAAAACTCGGTATTAAATTGAGCCAAATATACAAACGCGGTTCGTTTGAAAAAATATTCACATGAGCTCTTTTCGATATTGGCCACCATCATGAGAATTTGAAAAATGAGAAAAATTAAAAAGCTGCACTGTTAAACCAAGAACTAAAGTATTTTTTTCTTTGTAGAATCAGTTGCAAGAGCTCATATATCTGGCTATTCCTCGTTATGTCTCCTAGATATTCTATTTTTGAGGCCTTTGTCCTTAAATATTATGTTAAAATGGGATTAAGCTACAACCACTCAAACCACAGCATAAACATCAAAAAATAAATTATCAAATCATACCATACAGCTCGAAACACCTGTTCCAACGAAAAGGAAGAAAAAACACGTTCTAACAAAGGTTTTAACAAAAAATTACTACCCATTGTCATTTATAAACAAGGAATTTCAGAATACTGAAGAAAGGAAACACTCATAAGAAGGGATTCAAAGATGACAACAATACCATATGTAGAGGGTTTATTAAGAAAAATTGAAAAGGAAAGGAGGTAAGTACCTACATCACAACGACAATAAAAATAACCAACAAACTGAGATCTATCCTATCCAAAACTAATCACAACAACACACCAACAACTTCTATGTGGGAGAAACTACAAGACGACTAAGTGTCAGGATAAATGAGCACGAAACATACATCAAGAACAAAAATACTTCGACAAATTGCAGATATGCAAACATGCCTGAGACAACGAGCACAAAGTACAATGGAAAGATGCATCAATAATCATAAAAGAAAGAGACATGAAAAGAAGTCAAAGAAGCAGCTCCCACCCTACTTGATAAGGAAAAATGTGTAGCAAACTCATCAGCACAATATAGCAGGTTTTGGTTGCCAATACTAAAAGAAAAAGTTAACAAGAGTATACCAACAATAGGATTAATAGGAAATTGGAGCCGGTCCCGGCTACGTAAGTAGCCTAAACCAAAATGTTACACGACTGCAGATGTACAATAATAAGCCATTTGGCTGGAGTACAACTGATTATAACGACACACGGCGTTCGAGGAAAAAACCTCCTTGAGCCAAATTCTTGAGTATTTTTATTTATATTACTTGTCTCTTCTATGCTATTTAGCTTCTAAATTTAATATGTAATTTTTGTAATATTCCATCTATTATTAGCGTTTTTTTTTGTGATTTTTTAAAACTTTAAATTTGCTAACTAAGGAATGTGGTCTGATACTATATCGGCGCCAGAAAAGGTTTTAATTGTTAAGCATTAATTAATCATCCCTTCTTTATTATTATGTTATCAATTTGATTCTTTATTACGTTTCCAGATTGATCTGTTAAAAAAATGTAGGTGTGCAATCTAAAATGATGTTAAGAATAAAGCTTCATTTCTATTCTGTTGTTATTGTAACAAAATGGTTTTTGGTTATTATTTACAAGAATTTTAGTTTTTTCAATCAAAATCAGTTAATAAAAATTCGTTTTTGGTAGATTATTTTTTTTATTTGAAAACTATTTTGCATTTCTGTTAGATAACCTTCTTGTTAATACATTTCTCTACATTTTTTGTTTATGTACCTAATTAATTTTATTTATATTTAAAACCCACAAAGCTTGTTAGATTAAAACAGTACAATATCTATTTTTGTTTCAAACAATTAAATAAAACCTCCCAGCTTGTCGGAGAAGCAGTCGGACTATAATCGACATTCAACAGTGAACACTCGACTTTGACCAGGTGTTTGTCCTTCTTTCAGTTCTTTCTGCACAAAACAGGATATCGACCGACAAGAGCGAACAAGTCTGAATATTTGTATAGTTAGATCAGCCTTGAATATAATTAAAGATAATAGTGTCACCATCGTTTGCAAAGTTGCACTTTATTACTACTTGTCCATGAGTGGGAGAAAAATTTCGATGGGTTCGGTTTCGCTAAATTTATATTAACTTTGAAAGAAAAAAGAAAGTATTAAGATATGTTTATGAGAATTTTAATAGTTTTAATGCAGACAGTTTTAGCCAAACAAGATTTGTCACTCTACAAAAATCTTATTCTTCTTGACATATTCATAAGTCTACCATCAGTGTATTTACTACAAGAGAATCCAATATCAGTTATAGAATTCTAAGAAACATTACAAAAATGAATTATCGTTTCGTACTTTTTACGTTTTATTGGTAATATAAGGCGCGAAACAAAGATTTTGCTGTTATACACTCTATACAACAAAATTCTTAAATAATCTTCTTGAAAACGATTTCCGCAGTGGACATCGAAACGTCAAATAGTTATTCAAAAATGTAATTAAAATTACAAACAATTTTGTCTTAATCCCATACAAATACAATATTTAACTCAGACATGCCAAAAGAAAAAAGTTTCAGAACACTATGTAGGGAACCTCGCAGTGGCAGATACTCGGGGGGATGGAGAAATTTAATCCTCTCCCCAAACAAGGTCCAAAACCATGAAAATATATAAGCCTTAAACCTAAACCACAGACAGACAAATTCATCTTAATAAACCCATTACTTAGGAAAATTAAAGGAACTTAAGAAATATAAGTTATTATTTATATCTTCTGTTGTTTGGGTTTATCTTTTTTATGGCTTTTTCAGCCAATTTCTAGATCCGCCACTGAAATCTCGAATATTGTAAAACACAATGGATGTGTCATTTCTGTATTTATGAATATTATCTTTACTTACTTAAAAACTTACTTATTTGTTATTCAATATTCAGATAAGTAATATTTATCCAATAGGTCATAAATTGTGGAATAACAAAAACAACTTTCTTACCTCCTGTCCCACTGTTACACATCTGCTTTGTATTATACACACCAGAGTGTTTCTTAGTATATTATTTACAACTTATTGATTGTAGAAGAAAAGTACATTTGTAAAATGTAAGTATATAGTGGATGAAGAAGCAGATGAACTAGCCCGCTTAACATCCTTCAGCCAGGACTTCATTCTTATTAATGAGGTTACTTCAGATGACTTCAAGTCAGAAATAAAATATAAAGTGTTAAGTGCGTGGCAAAATAAGTGGAGTGCATCACAAAATAAACTTAAGGAAATCAAACAATTAGTGAAACCGTGGCTCCAACCCACAGCGAATAGAAACGATCAAGTGAGAATAACACGTTTGCGACTAGGACACAGTAACTTTACACATAAACGCCTCTTTACGCGAACTGTGTCGCCAATGTGTGAAAATTGTCAAGTAACAATCTCCGTGAAGCATATACTAACTCAGTGTAAAACATATGAAGCAACAAGAAAAAAGCACACTATCCCAAATAATATGAAGGAAGCCCTAGGAAAAAACATGAACATTAAAAACACAATAAGTTATCTTAAAGACTCAGGACTGTATCAATTATTGTAATTATTTTTTTAACTTTACCTGTATTATATTTTTTAGGTCGCTAATAACCCTAGTGGTTACAGCGTAAATAAATAATAAATAAAAAGTATATAGTGGCAGATGAGTGACTACAAATTCTAAAAACAAGTGGAACTAAAGAAAGTGCTCGTAGGATTTGGAAAACACATGAGGAAACATGTTAACTACTGAATGAACATCATACGAATTGAAAATGCTCGACATTCTTTCATAAAAATTAAACTTTTGTTGAAATGAAAATATAGCTTGTGAGATCAATATTAAGGATTACACGGGTAAAAGACAGTATAATGTAGACATTATACCTACACACATATAGACAAGATATGTAGAAGTTTCAAAATGTATGTTTAATTTGATAATTGGTTTTTAATTCAATTTTATATTACAAAAATTCGGCAAATGGGACGGGCAGTCCCTCGGTGCCATATAACTAACTTTTTTAAAGTGTATACAAATAAGTTACATTATTTAGACTTATTGGACCATTGAAATGGTAATGTCATTAATGACTATTCATTCAACTCAATAAATAAACCCCAATAAAGGCAACCGTCTTAAAAGAACCTTAAACATCACCGGGAAACCGCGCACTTTCAAATTTGAACGTATCAAACTTAATAGATTAATATGTATTCGATTGGACGTTCTATTTTTGCTGGATCTTATCTTTGAGATTGGAAATCGAAAAACCATACTTTTTACTACAAAAGTTATAAAAAGTTTTGGAAGTCGAATGAAATGTACTAAAATAGAATTACAAAGCTTACACTATATATGTAAATGTTAATCCTTATCGTTTATTTAATTACCATCACCACAAACTAAATACTGGTGAAGGTCACACTCCAACAATAATGTTATGGCGCTTCCTTTTTAAGAAACAAACGAACCTTGCAATGAAACGCCTAAAATAGCAATGAAATACTTAAAATCCTCATTAATACTAGAATAAAAATAGGTATGTGCATATATGTATAGTAATAAATATATTCAAAGAAAAATAACTTATCTCTTACTGTAGATACCTAATTCCCACTGTAAACATATTCTAGATATATTTAGTAAAAATATTGACAAGAATACGGGAGAAAAATATAACGAAAAAAATCGAACCAAAAGAAATGTAAAGGAGAAAGATAAATTGAATACAAAGAATATAATATACAGGTAAACTATGGAAGAAAAAATTATATATTAGCGATAAATTTACAATATAACATGCCGAATTTCCATCTTTAGCGAACCCTCTTTGTCACATGACATCTTTGTCTTGTAAATTTCTGTCATTTGCATGATTTGCTTGGCGTACCCTGTTTTCTTCTTTCTGGTGGTCTCCAATATTCGGTCCACTACTGTTTCTTCTGCTTCCATTTGAGTTCTGATTTCCTGATACTTCCTCTTTCTATTCTTGACATTCTTGAGCTACTTATATAATCTATTTCTATCTCTAAGAACCTTTTTGTTAGATCTGCATTAAGAGTCTACATCTGACCCATAGCTCAAAACTGATTCCACCATGGCTCTATCCACTCTTTTGTTTTTTGCATTTAAGATAATAAACCTACCAGAATGAATTATTTCCTAAAATTTTCCTACTTTGTTGAATTCTGTTTTATTTCAGTTCCTCCCAATCCTTTCTGATCAAAATATGCTCCGAGGTATTTGAATTTCTTCACTTGATTGTTAGGTATTCTCTTTTTTTCAGACTTAATAAAATCCCCAAATTTTACATTCAGCATATAGCCATTTTATCGTGTATTTCACATCATATGAGTAGGCTATCACAATTTGATCTTCTATTGTTTTTATTTATAGATCTCATTCCACCATATCGCGTGTTCCAACTTTTAAGTTGGACAGATCAAATAGGAGAGTGTCAATACTTTTTACACCTATAAACTTTTCTGTTATCTGTTGAAAAATTACTAAGTTGCCAGCACATAATCTATCTAGTGTAAGATAACTTTCATCTCCAATTCTATAACCCATATTGCCTCATATTTTATTATTAATAATTTTACTGAACCAAAGATTGTAATATTTACCATCAAACCTCGATAATAATTGGTATTTCTTCTGTTGCCTTTCTTACTTGTTTTTCAATACGATGGAATTTGCATTTGTTGGCAGCAGTTTTGAATCAGCTGCGTTATTGTTACAAAGACAAGGACCTCTTACCTTTGGTGAATCGGCAGGAATAGTTCCAGAAATTGGGGATCTGTCATCCTTCAATCTGTATAGTGCGGTCCTAACTTTCTTTAGTGGGCTAAAGTCTAGAGACATTCCGTATGAAGTTAGGTATAAAGAAACTTCAGTAAAACAAAAATTTGCGTTTGCGCTATTGCCATGTTCTTATTATGTATATGTTTTATACCTCAAATATACACAGATAAAGATTAGAAACAGTATATTTTTATTATATATTATTTTATGGAATTTGGTCTTTTTAATTTTTTTTTAATTTATATAAAACACGAACGAATGAATATTTGTTTCTATCGATATTAGTTGCAGTTAGTTATTAAAAAAAATTGCAATTACCCTTTGATAGATTAGTGGATAAATTTTGCAATAGTGTCAGAACGTTCAAAATACTAGTTGCCAGATTGCAACAGATGTTCAACAGATATAAATTTTCTGAACATCAGATCCGCAGTCATTAAAATAAATACATTTTTTTCAAATTTACATTGCAGAGATTAAACTATCATTATTATTGATTTAATCCATAAAATGTGAATTTGTAAATATTTATTTTCGTGGCAGCTGCCGTTCAGGTGGTTGAAACGTTACACTGAATAATTTTGTGAAGGATTGTGGCGTATTTTCCTATAGATAATAACAAAGTAAAAATATATATTAAAATATTTGCAGAATTTAACTTATTATTCACTTTCTAACTTTAGTATTTATAGTGAAATAAAATATATATTATTTTTCTAGTTATTTTATCATTTTATGTTTATATCATAAGGACATGGCAACACTGCCAAATAAAAAAAATTCTTCATTTGTAGCTACCTTGATTCGGAATGTTCTCTAGACTTTAGCCCTTTATTGTAATAGCTACAGCTACATTTCTGTATGCTACTTCGGTATTAAGTAGTGGATCTTTAGTTGTGTACTCTGATCCGTTTTCAACTAGCAGATGTTGTTTTTTTTTCATTCTGGTAAACAAATTTAATCAGTGACTGCTTTGTTTACATCCTCCTCCTAACAGGTTTCCAATAGGAATACTTTTGTGTTCCCAAAACCTGTTAATGCAACCTTACATACCAACCTTACATACCACCTTTTTATTTTTGGTATTCTTCCTCTATGTTTATTACTTTCAGTTGTGTTTTTGGGAAATGGAAAGAATCTTGTGAGGGATGGGGAGATACTGACTGAGTATATGGAAAAATCCTCAAATGAAATTTTGAATAAAGTACATACTCAAAACAGAATATGATGCAGAAGAGCCGATGTAGCAACAGGCTAAATAACGGAGCTGCCTCTTAATGAAAACGAAATCACAGAAGTAATAGAAAACTTAAAGACTATTAAAAAACCAGTGATTATATTATTAAATAGCAGCCTAAATGTTTTAATGTCACGATTAGTTATCAATATGCATATTTTCTTAAAACACATATTATGGGAACAAGAACATAATACGGAACGAGTAAAGTGAAACTACGTATGTCCAATGTTTAAATTTTACTATTGTTATTGGGAATAATTTAATTCGACGTTTCGATTTCCAATCGTGAACCATTTCCGAAGTGGAAATCAAAACGTTAAAATAAACTTATTTTAAACTAAAATTGTGTCTTATTACATGGTAGCCCCAATTAGTGACTTTGACCAAAGCATTTGACAGAGTGCAAAAAATATATAAAACAGCAAAGATAATGGGTATCAGTGATGTTGATAAGAGTGACAAAACTGACACCAAAGAATATAGATAAGCGTCTATATTCTTTGCTGACACTACAAAAAAAGTGAAGGGGTGCGACAAGGGAGCCCTCTGTCATAGCTGCTGTTGCAATCTTCTGTATTAACAGATCAGAAAATATTCATAAGTACATAAATCATATACCAAGGAAAACCCTGATCCCTAACATGCGCTGATCTTGTAGTGGTAATTAGAAAAGATATTTGGAGGAACACTATGAAGGGAATGGGAAAAAGAACAAACACAGCGTTGAAAAAGATGTACGGGAATTAAATAAGTTAGGAGAAGTAAAAACACGTAGACTATCATCTAACAAACGCTTTATCAAATATTTTAACTTTTTTTAGATAACTTTGTTATTGTATTTCCAGGTAAATAGTGTTACAACGCAGTCAAAATTATTGATCGAAATATTGATAAATATATAGATACATATATTTCACGATATTGTAAAGTAGTAAAACGAAAAAAAAAAGAAACATTTATTGGAAATAGATATCAATGTTTTTAAATTTCTATTGTTTAGGAGGAATGTGAAAACACGGTAAAGAACGCCATTGTCGAATCATACTGACCGAAATAATACCAGAACAGAGAAAAAGAAGTAAACTTTAGAATAAGCAAAAATATCAAGCATGACAATTATAAATAAATGAGCTGAGTTCAATTTATTTATTGATTATTAAAGAAAAAAACCTCTCAGCAAAGTATTCCAGCATTAGTTTGTCTTCTTCGGTTACAGTTACTCTATATTAGGTCTTACTGTCTAAGCTAGTGTCATTTCTATTTAATTATATCCCTTATTACAATGACGTGTTCTTACAAAGTCAATAAAAAGAAGATTCACTAGTCTGCAACAAGTATAGAACAAAATGTTCAAAAATTGGGAGAAGCTTGAATGACTATAATTAAATATTAATAACGAATATAGTGAATGTATTTAATGGTAATAAATAGCGAATAACTTTAGGGAAGTCTAAATATAGGAATAAAAATAAAGAATTTCGAAGAGCTGAATGAAGTCCATAGAGTTGATAAGGGTAGTACTTGGTAGTACACAATACACAAATCGAAAAAAGTTGAAGTTTATTAATTTAAAAAAAAAAGGTAACTTAAAAAATTAAAAATATAAAATATTATTAAGTTGGTACTCAGATACATTGTTGTTATTGCTATTACAAACTTTTAAAACAAAAATCATTTTAGTATTTATATTTATGGCAATTCTTATTTAAGTCGTTTTGTTAATATGTATAAGTATTTATGTTGTATATATTATTTATATTGTTAATATAAAAAGAAACGAATAATAAATGTTTCGCTTATCAAAACGAAATAATAAACGTTATAAATTTAGAAAATAATTAAAATGTTGAGCCATAACTTCAAGAAGTAATATTTAGATTGTATTCCTTTAGCAAATATTAAGATACAAAGACTTGCTGTTTTGTACATAGGTACTACTTGCAAACTTCTGTCCCACTTTGAATGAGTTTATGTTCCAATTTTTATTTTACTTAGTTTATAAAAGATGTTTGTTTATTATTGTATAATTTGCAAGAACAGTTTATCTAATTTTTGTGATAAGTTCTGAATTTTCACAAAATATTGTTAAGCACTTACTTGATTCACTTCTGTTAAAGATGCATGAGTGTTCATCATACTGTTGATGTCGTTATTTTTTGTTAAGGAATTGTTGCTCAAGGAAGGAGTGACACTAATTTGATGGATATTAATACTCTCTTTCGAACTCTTATTCGGCGAAATTCTGGCGGGGAAACTCAGAGTTTTCGTCCACTGAGTTAAACTACGGACCATTTTGCACTACAAAGTCCACAAACACGTTCTGACCTGTCACTGACCGTGCGCTCTTTCATACGTACAAACTTCTCTCTAAACGAATTGGAACTGAACTGTTTTGGATTGTTGACGATGTGTGCTCAATCGGCCTTTCTGTGGCCTTTCTCCCACTACTTCATTCACGAACAGCTGTTCCTTGTGAATGTTTTAACGGTGCAAGGTTGTCGGATAGTAAATATTACTTAAAAATCTAGGAAAAACTATGAGGTGATATTTATTATTATTTATGGAATAACATAATTTCGAAATAAAAATAAGATTACACAAGGGTGCATACCAACATGGTTTAAAATACAATACTTTTTAGACAAAAATATTCGTGAAAAAAAGGTTTAAGTTTTATCCACTATTTAATAAATAGTTATTTATTATAAAAGGGAAAAAAGTGTTAGATTTTAGTTGGTGGTTAGAACTTGTGTTTAGAACGTGTGACAGTGTATCCATGGTAGAAAAAAGAAAAAATATAATTTCAACACAAGAAAATTCAACTGTTGTATCGAATAATTCATTGAAAATGTCATTCATGCATTTAAATTAATAATTGTGCTTTTGATATAAAGAAAAAGTAACTTTTGTGTAATTAAATATTCTAAAATTAAATATCTTCCTTTACTTAAGTGTAAACATATCCGGTATAAAAGTACTCATTTTTTTACTATGGAAAAAAATAATTTCATGAAAAGTGACATTTTATTACGTGTCAAAAGAGATAAAAGTCAAGCTTTTTTCAGTCACAGACAAAATATTACTGCACGCAATTACTAGAGGCAACAAACAATGCCAGAACCTTCTTCTTCTTTTGGTGCCTATTCGTTTCGACTATTGGCGATTATTCTGGCTATAATTATTTTAATAACTGATGCTTTAAATATATTAGTTATTGTTGGGGAGAACCATTTCTTCGGGTTTTCTTCTTCTCCCAATTCTTCGCTTTCTGAATACTTTGCCTTGAAGGATTATTTTCAGTAATCTGTATTTAGTGCTGTTTCTCATTATGTGTCCGAGATATTCTAACTTTCTCTTTTTAATCGTATACATCACTTCTCTTTCTTTCCCCATTCTTCGTAGTAAGGTCTCGTTGGTTATCTTGTCCGTCCTTGATATCCTTAGGATTCTTCTGTATAGCCACATCTCGAAGGCTTTAAGTTTTTTCTCCATCGCTTTAGTGAGTGTCTATGAAACAACTGCGTAATATAATATCGAGAAGATATAACATCGTAGGAGCCTTACTTCTATATCCAGATTAAGGTTGTGGCTTTTAAAGAGATTGGTCATGTTGAATGCATATCTAGCCTTCTCTATTCTACATTTTACTTCTTGTGAGTGTTCCCATTGTTCGTTTAATATTGTTCCAAGACAGGTAAACCATTTTACTCGGTCCACTGGTGTATTCTTGATAAGCAGTTAGACGTCTCTAATTTTATTTTTGCTGATGACCATAAATTTAGTTTTTGATAGGTTTCCTTGTAGTCCAAATCTTTCACTTACTTTGTTTATTAGTTGCTTTAAACTGTTTAAACTGTCTACAAAAATATCGGCGTCATCTGCATAGCGGATGTTGTTTAGGCGGTCTCCATTTAAAAGGATTCCATATTCGCAATTTTCCAAGGCTTCACTAAATATTTCCTCTGAATATAGGTTGAATAATATAGGTGAAAGTATACATTCTTGTCTAACGCCTCGCAGAATCTGGATCGCTTCCATCGGTTCATCTCAAAAATTTGTTCTTATTGTGGCTGATTGGTTCCAGTATAAATTTTGTATTATACGCCGGTCTTTATCATCTATTTGGGCTTTTGTTCATTTTCATGAACAAAAACAATCCATCATTTTTCGGTGTTGAACTGTGTCAAATGCATTTTGGTAGTCCATAAAGAAGGTATAGATATCGCAAGTCATATCTCTGCATCTTTGCGTGCATCACTCGTACCTACGCCTTTCATAAATCCAAACTGTGTCTTGTATTCTCTCTTCGCATAGCTTGTATATTCTGTGATGTATAATTTTAAGAAAAATGTCGTTTATCGTTTTATTAAGAGATTCTATCTTCTCTGCTGTGCTTTCCGTTGTATTATCGATTTCTTTGAATTTTCTATTTATTGTTTTGCTGACTATTTCTTTTACTTTACTACATTTAAGTTTTGTCATGTCATTTTTTTTACAGTTTTTCCGCTTGTTTTCTTTAACTTGGTTTTATACACGCCCACTAAAGAATTGTGGTCAGATTGAATATCAGCACCTGGGTAGGTTTTAACACTGTTGAAACTATTTTGATATCTTTTGTTAACAAGTATAAAGTCTATTTGGTTTGTCATAATAACGTCTTCTCCGTTGTCTCCAGGTGATTTTCACGTATACAGGCGTCTAGGTGGTAGTTTGTAAAATCTGTTTAGTACGATTAAGTCATGTTCAGCTGCAAAGATACTCATTGTTTCTCCTCGTTGATTTCTTTCTCCTAATTCATAAGGACCAATATGTTGCCCTTCTTTTCCGTTACCAATTTTAGAATTGAAATCTCCTATAACTATAAAGAGTTCATGTCTCGGTATATCTCTCATAAGGTTGCTTATCTGTTTGTAAAATTCTGATATTTCCTCATCAATGTGGTTTTCTGTGGGTGCATGGACTTGTATAATGTTAGTGTTCATCGGTGACATATTTATTTGTAACAAGAGGATTCTATCGTTCACTGGTATGAAGTTGTTGACACGTTTGGCTATACTTCTATGTGTCATATGTCCGACTCCAGTTTTATATTTACCATTTTCTGATCCTGAATAGTGAGGGAGCCTTGTAACTGGCTACCTACATAAGAGGGTTGGAAATCTTTGGATTCCAAGCCTTACTTCAAAGGACTTGTAAATGGATGTATCTCCATAGGTTTGTTTCTTCAGTGACCGTTGAAGGATAAGGATTCTTAATATGAGCAAATATAGCTCCAGAGGAATAAAAGCACTTTTGAGTTTATCGATTTATAATTAAATCTTTTAAGAGTAGAGATGCCCAACACGACCGTAGCTTACTATACAATATAAAAAATTCTTTCTTTATAACACGTAAAAGAAAACACCGGTATGAGAAAATGCCCGATTTCGGCGGAGACAAATATTTAATACGTGAATTGAGAGTTTCTAAATACTCGATCCCTCGATGGCGATGTGTGAACTTGAAGTGATAAATCACTACTTGATGCGTGAACGTGAAGATTACTCCTCTTTTATTTAGGTGTGAAAAATATTTAAGAGGGTCAGACGCCAGTCAATCGGGTGTCGCGAACAAACTTGATGAAGTGACCATTCTAGTTATTCTACACTAAGAAAAGTCTAAAGAATTACATTTTTATTTTATATTTTAAAACAATATGTTCATTTCTGGAACAAATAGTATACTCTGTATTCTTCTATGTCACAATAACTTGAGTCAGGCCACCTCATTTCGCTTGTACCCATTATTGCTATTGTCATGCGTTCCATTTCTTTGATTGCGCCATAGTCCTAACGTTCCAAGTGGATATTCTCTTCAGACATTTCCTGTGGTTTTTCTTATAGGTGTGTTATTGGGCATTTCACAGGGATTTTGCATATTAAAGACACTGAAGGCCCTGTGGTCATGGGAATCACCTCTCTGGCCGGATCTTGATCTCCGATGTCCATGATCAGTAAGCGAGTTTGTGTTGTGTTGTGCAGCCATTATGATTGTACTAGAGATATCCATACTGATCTTTATTATAGTGATTTCTCGTTGCCTTCTATATTTTTATGCCGTTAACTAAACTACTGATTCTTCTGCCTTTGGGGCCGGTTTCTCAGCCCCAGGACAAAAGAGTTCCCTACCACCTACCAACTCGTCCGCCCGAAAAGTGGGGGATTGCTTATCCCCCTGTAACTCTCTAGGAGTTACAGGTTCTCCCGAGAGAACCAGAGCTCTCCAGAGATAATGCCAGAACCATAGACATATAATACAAGACATACTGGTCGTTCTAATACCAGCTCGTTCCCCAAGTGCGACAGATAAAATTGACGCAAAGCAGTACCTGTATATCTTTCTAATGGTCTAAGTTTATCGACTACGTGACCTTTTCATTGGTCACTTAGGTCACGTGGTCGATAAACCTGACAAATTAGAAAGAGATGCAGGGACTGCTTTGAGTCAGTTTTCTCTGTAGCACTGGGGGAACGTGACTGTATTGCAGCAATCAGTCTATTTGTATTATATGTCTATGGTGAGAACAGATAGGTACCTAATGGTAAATATTAGAAGATCTAAACTTCACGCACAGTAGTCAGACTGCTTGGAGCCTACTTCAAAAATTAGAAAACAGAAACAAAATCTCAACAATCCAATACAACAATCCCAGCTCAGAGAACATTTCTAGCTGACTAAAATGTCTCCACCAGTCATCGAAAAGATACATAAAAATAAGTACGCTCTAAACTCGAAATATTCCATACAAGCCAACAGCAAACACTCCCTATTATAAAACACGTTAAAGAAAATGATCTCGAAGACGTATTAAAAGCTATCAAATGCCGAAAAGCATCAGAGATTAACAAAATCTAGCCGAGTTCATTAAAAACTTAGGCCTCAAGGTGAAAAGATGGCTCTTCGAGTTTTACAATGTTGTTTTACTCAAACTAAAGTTCTCCAAAATGTTTAAAAGACTAAGATCGTTTCTTTTTCATGTGCCCTGCTCGATTATCGTGCGTTCGCTATCAAATTGGCTATACTAACTTTGTTGACGGCAGCTCGGAAAAGGAATGCAGAGGTTCTGTTAAACCATTCTCTCAGGTTTCTAAGCTATTACGTTCTTCTTCGACCTAGCCTTCTTTTTCGTCTATGTCAACTTGTTGTATTAAATGAAGTATATTATATCTCTCTGGTTGACGCACAACATGGCCAAAATATTTCAGTTTGCGATTTTTAACTGTTCTGCCATAGAAAAACCAGGAAAGGATTCGACATAACCCAAGAATTATAGGCGAATCACCCTGTTAGGTGCATGTTACAAGATTTTTAAAAACATAATATATTTAAGGCCATTAAAGTACGTAAAGAACAATATTCCCCTAGACTAAGCATGCTGTAACCCCAAATTTAAGCTACTACAACGAGGTAATTGCCCTAACATCATACATAGAAAACGGCTTCGAACTTAAAACGACAGTTGCATTTATCATGCATCCGTTGTATTATCTGTCATGTACTTATAGTAGAGTCTGGAAATAAGGCCTACATTTGAAGCTTAGCGAATTGTTACCGCGGAACAGTTTATCAAAATTAAATTAAATGATGTGTGACCGCCTTATTCAAGTACTTGTGAATGGAAACATATGTATATGTTCAAATATGAAAGGACCTCTTTAAGGGTTTAAGCCTTTTACCTCTATTCTCAAACATCTACACCTTGGACGTTCCACATTCTCAAACATCTACACCTTGGACGTTCCACTTACAACATCACGCAAGTTCACACACTCGAACGACACGATTCTTTGAATTCAAAATAAAAATTTAAATAGATGCAAACAAGTAATTGAAGAAAACACGGAAACAATAAGGAATTATTTTTTAAAATGGGGAGTCTGACCGAACTCGAGAAAAACAGAAGTAACCGCCTTCCATCTAAATAATAGAGAAACTAACCAAAACATGCACGTAGGATATGAGGGGGTTGTACTCAACCACAACCCAAAACGAAAATACCTGGTGGTCACGCTTGACCGATCCCTGACTTTTAAATTTCACATGCAGAAACTATTATCTAAAGTCAAAATACGAAACAATCATACCAAAACTTTTAAACTCATCTTGGAAAGCAGCAGCAGAATTTCTAAGAACCAGTGCCATATCGTTGGTTTACTTAACCGCAAAATACTGCATACATCAATATTAAACTTACAATTGAACCAAACCGTAATCACAGCTGACAACGATGTTACTGAAGAAATAAAAGACAGAATCCAATCTGCAAACCGCTGTCTATACGCACTGGATAAGCTCATAAAATCAAAAAATCTGACAAGAAGCTCAAAGATAAAAATTTATAAATCCATCGTCAGACCTGTAATAACATACGGATGCGAAACGTGGACCATGACCAAAGCAAACGAAGAAAAGCTCAGACGCTTTGAACGAAAAATACTTAGAAAAATATTCGGACCTCACCATGACATCACCACAAACCAGTATAAGATCAGAACCAATATCGAATTAAAAGCACTCTACAATGACGCCGATATTATCCAAGAAATTAAATCATAGCGTCTAGGATGGGCAGGCCACGTGCACAGACTGCATAACGAGAGAATTGTAAAACTGGTATGGGAGGAGATTCCCACAGGCAAAAGACCACTCGGACGTCCCAGAATGCGATGGAGAGATAACATCCAAGCAGATCTCCGGAAAATGAACATTCCATTTGACCCTAGGTTGATGGAAGAACGAACAAATTGGAAAAAAGTTGTACAGTCAGCCAAGACCCACCCAGGGTTGTAGCGCTACGTGATGATGAATTGAACCAAACGATGTGACAAATATTTGGCACCATTAGACCAACACTAACAGCAATATGGAAGGTGTCAAAATGTTTCACCTTCAACCCAATGTTTTCAATAAATGCTGACATTAAAGACCTAACAACAAGTGACCAACAAGTAAAATTAAAATCCAGAAGACCACTGGTGAGAACTCCAAGGCAAATGACGAATTTTACAGTAGAGCAGCATTAGAACGCCAAGTGTAATATTCAAGAAGTTAAAAATTCCAACCTAGTTCAAAATCCTACTACAAGATTGAAGGGATTTAGTCTTCTGCGCAGACAATGATGCAACCTAAACAGAATTAGAACTCGTCAAGAAATAGGCAACAAAACGCTAAAGCAATGGGAAGTAGGGGACAAGCCTCAGTGTGGTAAATGCGTGGCTGCCGAACAAATCATTCACCACTTCGTGTTAGAATGTCAGAATAGTCAGAAAAATATGTAAATAAACAAATTTTAAACTTTTGTTTTGTTAACAGTTTTGCTTCTTTATTGTTGCCATAAACGTGGCAACGTTGTGTTAGTCTCCGACAAGTGGAAGTAGGAGGTACTGAATTGAATATCCTCTAACGTATCTTTTTAAAAACCCTTCGGCGGTTTGAAATGGATTCGCTTGTACTTTCTTGCTAAACTTGCAAAATCCTGCCATGGATTTTATACAAGAATGGTCATACAGTAGAAGAGTTATTTCTTGATTTTAAAGAAAGAAACTTGAAAATATAAATGTTGTAAAGATTCAGAAGTGAGTGATGGAATAAATAATATATTTTTTTTAAAACTGTAAATAGATTATTGAATTTTAAATTACATCATCGCTTTTTTGATACCGTTAAATGGAGTGTAGTTGACCGTTGGGGTGAATTTGACTGAAAGTTCGATTAACATGCGATTTTTTTGGGTATTAATTAACATTAATAAGTTTATGCTAATTCTGTTCATTGTAAATGTATGTTGAACATTATTTTATGTAAAAATTAAGAGTTGTTTTGTTTTATGTACTAAAACCGCGGCCTCGAAATTATTAACTTAATTTATAAAAAAATGAATATTCTTAAACTTTGGTATAAAAATCATACTAAACATGTTATTTTCAACTGTTGATAATATTTTAACAAATCATTAACTGTAGATAAAAATACCAGTTACTAATTTTGAGTTTTTAAGTTTCTCTACAATATTCAAATTTTCCAACTTATGCACTTTTCGCTTGGATTTGAGATGAAGTTGACCGCCGGGGCGAAGTTGTCCATCAGGTCAAAACTTGCAGAATCTTGCATCGTACATCGGAAGCGGCGCTGCTTTATTGTTTCATTGTTAGTTTAGTGTTTAGTTTGAAACGCATACGGGAACTCTTAAACATTACAGTGTTATGCAAGTTTTAGTTGGAAAAATAAGTGCTAATGCAGCATCGAAAAAAATACAAAATTCCAAAGGGTACCTACGTCAATGAACAAAATACATGGGCCATACATTAAATAACATGGTGGTCAAACTGTTTTTATACCAAAGTTGAAGATGATTTTTTGGATAGAGTGTGCGAATTGGGGATTTCCATTAAACACATTGGATCTTCGTTTAACTGCAAAAGGTTACCTAGACCGTCTTGGTAAAAACTCACTCTTTAAAAATAATTTTCTTGGGTACGATTGGGCTAAGGGGTTTTTGGAGAGACATACACTTGTAGAAACTTTAAGTGAACGCTTAAGCAACAACAAAAAAGAGCTCGTGCTGCCGTTGATCCTGAAACATTAACAATTTTTTTTGAGGAATTGAATCAAACACTTGAAGTTGTCGACCCTGCTGCAATATTTCATCACGACGGAAGTAATTTAAGTGATGATCCAGGGAAAAAGAAACTAATTTATCAAAGGTGTCAAATATACAGAAATAAATTATACTAAAAGTGCTTTGACAATTTTATGGTGTGTGTTTCGGCAACTGGAGATATATTACCGCATTGTGTAGTTTATTAGGCTACAAATTTGTTGAATTCTTTTAGCCAAGGAGATCCTTGGGGCACCCATGTTGTAAAAAGAAATGCTGCAGTAAAGGTACGCGTTATAATAGGTCTAATCATGGATGGTTTGATGCGATTTGTATTACCGATTGCTTTAAGACTATATTTTCACCTCATGCTCATTTAATTGAAGGAAAGAAAAAGGAGACAATGTCTTAATAGGAGACAATCTTCCGAGTTATTTTACAAAAGAAGTGTTCAATATTTGTAAAGATATAAAGATAATAACATTGCTTTCATTTGTCTTCTACCAAATGCAACGCATATCTGCCAACCCCTCGACGTTAGCTTCTTTGGACCAATGAAGAATTATTGGAAACAATTACTAAATGAGTGGAAGAAAACTAATCCAAACTCATCGTGTGTTGAGAAAAGTTTGTTTCCAAGATTATTAAAAAAACTTTTTGGTAAAATCACTCATCGCAACAGTGTTGATGTATCAGAGGTACTATTAGATTATTTGAAAGAAGAGAGAAATCCCAAAAAACGTGAGCCTACAATAAAACGAAAGAAACAGAAGAAAATAATTTTTGAAGAAAGCGATGAAGCAAGTTCCGGAACAGAGAGCTTAAGTGAAGATTTTGACTAAGACGACCCTAGAGTGTAATTCGTGTGTTCGGCAACATTCAGTGTAATATTGCCGAGGAACAAAATACTTTCGCATTAATGATATAGAAGCAAATTCATGGGTTGTAATAAAATATCAAACTAAGAAGAACATTAAGCATTTTGTAGGACAAATATCAGCGATTAAAGATGATGAAGCTAATGGTTCCTAAAACTCTCAGAATTCGGAAAATTTATATGGCCTGATATTATTGACGAAGATAATGTTCCCCTAAATAAGATAAAAAAAAAATAGTAAATGTGCCAAAAATTTGCCGAAGAGGCGAGCTGTGTTTTGATTTGGACTTGTCTGCATATAATTTTAAATAGGTAACTTTCTTTTTGTAATAAAAAGTTTTTATTAAAATGTTCATCTTAACCCCAATTGACTAAAAATCATTTTTATTAAGTAAAACAAGTACCCATTTGGGATGAAGTTGACTAAAGAAGCAATTTATTTTTTCTAAGTTAGGTTTATTAAAATACCCGATGTTTTTTCTACTAAAATAAAAGTTAAGACTTATACACATATTGCGCAAAAATATATGATACTTTATTTTGGTATCTAGTAAATATCTTTAGTTAAAGTTGAAAAAAACGCTCAAATACGGTACTAAGTCCGCAGGAAAGTCGAAAATCCTGCTGAACTTGTCCTGCGGACTCGTAATTCTATTGTATCTTGTATCTATATAAATTATAAATACATCTTAGAGAAACCACATCAATAAAAAAATCGTTTTATTAATCTAACCTAAATACTCAATTAGGATGATAACAATAATATATTTAGGATAGAACAGGGCTAAAAGATCCAATCTCAGTATTTTGAATAATACTGTAAAAACCATGCTTACTATATCAAAATATATACCACTTATCTAACGTACAGTGATTTGACCATGTTTTTGACCATTGAACTTTACAAGCTATGAACTTTAAACCAATTTCAAAATGGTTTTAGGCTTATTACAAAAATACGAGCAAGCTTAGTTTTGCTGAGAATATCAATTTTTGGGAACCCAAAAAAGATGCAAGAAAATTCACCACTGTTACACTACCACTTACCACTAAAACCCCCCTCCACAGGGGATGAAAAAGGAAAAAATCGTTTTACCAAGAATCTGTACACCGTAGACAAAAATGTTTCAAATAAAAAATGTAGCTAAGATATTTTTGAACAAAAATGTACATTAGCACTTTCTCTGTAGAATGAACCGTTCTCTTAGAAACAACGCTTGAAGCGACCGATAATATTTAATGTCCGGTACGCACGCGAAATCAATTTTAAATAAAATTTATATCAACTCAACTGTAAAAATTCGATATCTTTTGATCAGAGTGTTGTATCGAGAAAAATCAAAATGCATTTTAAAGGTGAAGAGCAGCTTTCGTATGCATCGTTTGTATTGTGCCGCAAATGAAGTCAGATTCTATAAAGGTGTTAAAAAAATAAACGTTTATATATGGATACATTTTTCTCGGCATACAATAATTACGCCAGGGCAACCCGGCGATGGTCAATTGTCATTTTTTACTGTTCTTTGAATATCGCTGGGATAAATTTGTGGCATTCATACAGAAAATCAACCTATCCAGGATAATGTGTATGAAAGATGTACGTTCTACAGCATTCAGAAAAACAGAAAAAGCCGGTTTTTTTATGGGCAAATATGAGTTTGGAACTGTGTTTTTAACCGAACTATGTATTGTGTGCAGTGAGGAAGAAAATGAGGAAGCAAGCGGGCTATATTTTCAGTTAATGCCTGACATTTGTTTGATATGGCAGAGGAAAACATTCCGGAAAACTGAAAAATTCTGGATATGACAACAGAAGAACAATATAAAGACCCGTCTACACTTTTAACATAAAAATTTTACTCTCATACCTTTCCAATTCAAGTATAATGTTAGTGAAAAATTTGTTGGTTATTTTTTGGTATCATATTAGTATCATTGTTTTTTGATTTCGGAAATTTATGACGTGTGCTTATGTTTTTGACTTTTTGATTCGTTGTAAAATTTCAAGTAAAATTTAGCGTTTATGATATTCATTCCAATCTTAAGACTACATACATTATGTGAAACCGAAAATTGGAAGATCTATGAAAATAGTACATCTAAATCGAAAAAGATGTAGATGCAATAATAGACGTATAACAGACAAAATTAGAAAAAAAATTGCTAGTAGAACTGGGAATAACGAAAAAATCGGAGAAATGACCAAGAAACGAAGGTAATAGCTAGGGATGAAAAAGCATGAAAACGATAGATAGCAAGGCACTTTGGACTGGTGGATATGGTCGCAAGCTAATACTAAAAAGTTGTTGAGAAACATAGAAAACAGATATTGGCTCTATGATACAATTTATCTATATTTTAATCTCTGATTCAGATCTGAAAATACAACCCTTTTTAGTTTTCCTCCTTTATGCGTTATTGTTTCTATAAACGTTAAATATCAATGAACAAAGTTGGTAAAAGTTCAGTTCTTGTAGGTTCCATCTGTTGTTTTTGTAGTTCTAATGCTTTTTAATAAATAACTTTCTTATCGTTACTTGACAAACCTTTGGTTTTCTTCTTAATTAGCTAGTTTTCCGCTTTGGCTAATTCAGCATCAAATTCTTTGTCTGTAGACATTGTCAATATAAGTTTATGTTTGTTATCTTTGAAAATCTTTCTCACGTTGTCTTGCAAAAACTTCGGATTTGCTTTTATGTCGTTTTTCAATTTGTCTGTTAATTTCTTACTTTGTAAATGTTCTATTGTGTTTTCAGTGTGATTCCAAGCCGCAGATATACCAAATAAGAGACCTAAACCGTAATTGCTGCCTTCGGGTCACAAAGAAATTTCGTAACTGTGTAAAAGCGATTCATTGTGATGGGGTTCAAATCCTTTTTCTACAACCTTATCCACAGTTTGTCCGAAAATAAATATCACTTTATCAAAATCTTCTTTTTTAACAAATTGAAGACCTATTTTAACCATTGCATCTCGAGGTTGACTATCAAAGCTAGTTCTGGCAGTGAATCTCCCAGAAATATTAGGCTCGATCATACTTTCATAAAAAGGAGAATGTGGACCTTTTATCAATAGATTGGTCACGAAGTCAACTCATAATGTTTGATAAGCGTCCGTATTGTCGGAAGCTAACACCGATATCGAAATTGTACTCTGCTTTTCGAAAGGAACGCCCAAAACGTCATAATGACATTTGATGTGTTCTCTTTTTGGCGCCTCCCATCTCTTCTCCTTAGGCATTACTGTATGTATAGGAGGAGAGTATGCATATTTGTTCCAACGTTATATAAAGTCCGACTACAAAATAAATAAATTATTGGACACTGAAACTAAGAACCTGTATATTAGTTTTATCATGTCTTTGATGACTAATCTTTAACTGTTTGATGATGTTAATAGTGATTTTGCCATTTTATCGCCTTAATCAGACGATTGATACGTGAAAAATTTTGTCTGATTTATAAAATTAGAGGCGGTCGCTTCTTTGTTTACCGATTGGTTTAAGACTATATTTTTGCCTCATGCTCGTTTGAGGGCAAAACAATGGAAAGGGGTGGAATCCCTTTTACACTGTGACTCTTGAAGATCTTAGTCAGATAAGAGGAGCAAAGAAACAAGCTAGATGTTTACTATTCCATATATTAGCGAAAACATTTCTTTTTGTACTACACTAAGACAGCATCAGTCCAAGAGGAACAACTTTTTAAGAAGGATTTGTGAAGCTCTTTTAATTATTAAAAAAGAAGTCTAAAAATTGACCCCCATGTTGAGTGAAAGGAGATAATAAAGTAAAATGTGATTTGCATGAGCAGTAATACAATATCGATGGTAATTACAGCTACCAGTGTTACAAAGAATTGGTTATAAAATTAAAAATTCACATAGTATCGATAGGATTACAAGAACTTACGTAAAATTATCACATAATTATTAAAAAAAATTAATAATTACTTGTCAGAAAGTATTTAAAAGTGCAAACTGGCAAAACTGATGATTTAAGGAATGTCTTTGATATTAATTGCAAGACGCCATTGTGGCATTGCAACATGCTGTATATAGAAGAACCGGCGCAAAAAGGAAACCAAAAGCTCAACAGGTAGGGAGAGATGACAGATGACGCGAAAATTTAAAATTGGTAGTGTATACTGTTTTACAATTGGATGTATGCGATTGAAATTTTATAAATTGTGTGATTTTGAATTAACAAATTAATAATATTTGAATAGCAGATAAAAGAAGATGTTATATTATTTGATTTATTTGAATAAAAATAATAATGTTACACGCCAAGCAAGAAGCTAGGGTATTCCCGATAGAAAATGCGAAGGAATTGGAAATATCCACTCTGTCCATCATCCAATGAAAATAATAATAATGAAAAATATTTTTTTATATGGTGTTTTGTATAAAGAAATGTAATCAAACTAGTGATTATGTAAAATCACTAGATTTTTACAGTTCTTTGAATATCGCTGAGATATTTTTTTATGGTTTCCCATTTTTTTTTGCCTTCCGTGTGCGTTGCACGCACTGTATACCTGCTAGGATAGCTCGGAACTATTATAATATATTTCTCAATATCAATGGTGTATTTAAAATTTTGTTTCTATTTTAGCTCCTATATTTTTAAAGTATTTTTTGGTTTATTTTAAAGTGTAGCATTAGGTTCCTTTCAACTTCATTGAAGGAATAATTATTTCATGATTTTAGCAGTCCATGGTTAAAAAGGAAAGATTAATTTAAAAACCATAAACAATAATTAGAAGCAATAAAGCCGTATCTCTACACTGCACAATACCTGTTATCAATACGAATAATCTAAATTGTAAAAAGAATACCTACAAAACCATATTTCTAAAAATCATCGGCACGAAACCGTTGAGCAACAGCCGCTTTTATGCAATGTATATTCATAAAAAATTATGTTTTTTGCTCTGATTCATACAATTTCTTTAATTGCGTGTTTCAGAATTAAGATGAGCTACAATAAAAAGTAATAATTAACACTTGGTTATTACTAATCGGGTAAAGAACTACAAAACACGATTGTGGTAAATAGAACTGAAAACAATTTATTATATTGGAATTAGTCTAGGGGTAAAAGGGAAGTTTCGTGGCCGATTAAAGTCAACCAGATTTTATAACTGATTTTTATGTAGTTTGAATCTTCAACGTGTTAATCCAATTATTAGGCAGGAATTTATTATTAACAATTAAATTATTTAATGCTTATAACTAATATTCTAATCGGTCCATTAGAAGCCGAGATATTGCTAATTTATTAAAAAAAAAATAACAAATTATCGATTATATTAGGCATTTTTGCTTATAACGAATGCTTCACTCAAGTCATCAGAGACGAAAATGCCAATGAACCTCCAAAAATCGTACGAACAAGCTGAATTTTGCCGAGAATATTAATTTTGGGATCCAAAAAATGATGCAAAAAAGTTTACCACTTTTACCCCCGGGTTTCCCTCTAAAACACCCTCATAGGGGGGTAAAAACGCAAAAAAATCGATTTACTAAGAATCTGTTCGTCGAAGAAAAAGCAAGGTTGTTGTTTATCTCCCATACTGTTCAATATATATATATCGGCGAAGCACTCAGGCACTGGAAAAAGAAGTGTAAAAGGATGGGGCTGTCTATTGGGGATGAAACGTTATACACGTTGCACTATGCAAATGACCAGGTAGTTATTGCCCAAGACAAGGAAGACCTGGAGTATATGGCTAGAAAACTAATGGAAGAGTACAAAAAATGGGGCCTCGAAGTAATTTTACAAAAAATGCAATATCTTTGCATAGGAGGAGAAAATACTGCAAATGACCTCGACTTAGAAGACAAGAAAATTAAGAAATGCGATCAATGTATATATTTGGGGATAAACCTAACAAAGACAGGAAGAACTGATGAAGCCATAAAAGACAGAATAACCAAAGGGAAACGAGTTATAGGTGCAATGAATTCAACTATGGCAGAAAAATATAAGACCGGAAACGAAAAAAAGAATATATAATACCATATTGAAACCAGTAATCGTCTATGGCTCAGAAGTATGGCAGTTATCACAAAAACTTAAAGGTAACCTATTGGTAGTTGAAATGGATTTTTGGCGGAGAGCAGCGGGAAAGTATAGATTAGAACATATGAGAAATGAGGACATAAGGAATCAAATGAATGTACGAAGATCAATTATAGAAGACATCTAAAAACAACAATTAACATGGTGCGGACATGTTAGACGTATGGGGGAAGAAAATCTACCAAAAAAATATTAAAATGGATACCACCAGAGAAAAGAAAACTAGGACGACCACCAACAACGATTTTTGCCCAATTATTAGTGTCAAGTGAAATATCCTTTCCTTCAATCTTTCGCCACCTTTCTTAAGAATCTCAGCTGGAATACCACTTTCTCCTGCACATTTGTTTTTTATAGGTTTCTTATAATTTCTTTGACTTCATTTAAAGTTGGTTCCTCGCACGTCCCTTCTTCATCTTCTTGCCAATTCTCATTTCTCTCAAGTTTCTCTTGTTGGTCTGTATTTGATAGATCTTCGCAGTATTAAGCCCATCTGTTTAATTTTTCTGTTGTTTCACCTAGAAGTAAGCCTTCTTTGTTTCTGCAATCCTGTGGATTATTCTTTGTAGTTTCTCTGGATTTCTTAACTTCTTGGTAAAAATTCTTTACCTCTTTGTTTATGTAGGCTTTTCAATTGCTTTTCTAGCTGTTCTCTTTTCTTTTTTCTGCAGATTCTTTTCACTTCCCTTCTTCTTGCCACATAGTTTTCGATCGCATTTTGGGTATTTTTTTATCTCTTTGTAGTTTCCCTGTTTCTTCTTGTCAAAACATTCCTACATTCTTCATCGAACGAGTCTTGCCGTCTTTTTATATGCTCGCTTCCTATACACTTTTCCGCTGCTTTCGTCATGGATGTGTAAACAAAAAATGGAGTAAAATAAAATACAATCAGAAGGTTCCTCAAAAGATATTAAAGTTTGTAACTGCTTGATTTGATTAGTAAAAAATACTACGCCGCAATCAGAGGAATCATTATTTTACTTTAAAACATTAATACTGCTTGAGTTGTAAAATTTTACTGTAGTTGATATTTAATTTATGGAAGTTTATTTTTAAGCATGGAACAACACTGCAGATAAAAAGGAGCTAATGAGTTGAGCAGTGATTTATGTTATTTCATTAAAGGACAGTAACCGATATTAAATAATAATACTACTACTTTTCTTATAATCTTTTTGTTCCATCTTAATTTTGATGTTTGCCATTCAAGGGGTCAGAAAATCTTATTTCTAAAACTCTTGGGTACAATAAGAGGTATACAATAACTAATCTCTCTGCATAACTCGTTGTGTACTAGTAACTCCAACAATAGAAACTGAGCGTCAAATTTCTCGTTATCGACTTTACTGGTATTTGTATTTCGATCACGATAACAAGTCGTTATTCAATCCACTTAATTTATCAAATAGTTCCCGTTTATTGTATACTCTCATATAATTTTCATTGTTAATATATTCCCTTCCTACAAAACAATAGAATTTACATGACTACGACACTATAATGAAAACAATTTCGTGGTAAAGTTTGAATATCTATTGTTTATAAATGATTGAATATTCCAAAGCTGAATGTTTTGTTGATTTCAATACCATCAAAGTTTTTTATAACACGTGCCAAGAACTAATTTAATTATAAAAAATATTGCATCTAATATTATACATCTCTTGTTTCTAGTTGGGTAGTTATTTTATTTCATTGCTTCATAATCAATTACTGACTTTAAATTTCTTATTTTTTTGATCCAGGTATATTTGTATATTAACTTGTGTGGGAAGTATTTATTTTAATTCTGAGTTCGCGTTAAATTTTTTACTTCGGCCATCTTTCACATTTGGTCTCAATGAAGACAGCCTCAAATTAACTGTCAATTCAGTTTCAGAGAACGAAATATTGGCTTATTGACAGTGTTGACATGTCCTCAGTGGCGTAGCTAGGGTGGGGCATGAGGGGTGGTCCGCCCTGAGTGTTAAACTTTCGGGTGTGCCACCCGAAAGACCCGATCACAAAAGAATGAATCGTAACTTTACTTACTTTACAATCAAAATAAAATCCAATATGATTCCACTAGCCATTGCGAAGTGCTTAATAAACACAACAAAGCATCTGTTAAACGACTTTCTACAACGCGTTGGAGTACTCAGTATTCTGCAGTCAGGGCCGCCGCTAAGGTATTGGCCGCCCGTGTGCAACTTAATATTTGCCGCCCCCCTTCCAACACTTTAGAATATGTATATTCTAATATCCTAATTTAAACGTCCATTTAATTAAAATAAACCGTGAATAGAAACATAAACACATAAAAAAACTAAAAACGCACTTTTCCGGCTTTCGTCTCGGAAAACTTTTTGACAATATCTTTAATGTCCAATTTCGTACACACTTCATGTTCTATAGATAATATTGCTAAAGCAGAAAGTCTATCTTGCTTCATTGAGGGTCGCAAATAGTTTTTAATAATCTTAAGTTTTGAAAACGACCGCTCACCCGTAGTTACAGTAACAGGTAGAGTTAGGAATATACGTACTATTATAGTTAAGTTGGGAAATGTTGATACAAGATTATTTTCGTAAATATATTCAAGAATATCACTAGGACTTTTTGCTGAGGAAAAAATGGTTGAATAGCTGTAATTTCTTCTCATATAAATCGGTTGCACTAATATCTCTGTCTCTGAGCTGTTTATGTCTGTAAGGGCTTGATTCACTTTCTCACAATTGGTTTTAACTTCATCATCGTTTTTAACTTTGGTTATGCCATATATTACACTAAAAATGTCTATGTGCTGTTGAAGTAATTGAAACCGTTCTTCAATTGCTGTTATGGCAGCATCCAAAATCTTAAAAAAAATTTATTTTAAATGACAATTGCGGAGATAATATAGGTTCATCAGCTCCTTCATATTCAAAATGCACTTTTCTTGTTCTAATTCGTTCGGTAGAGGAGCTAGGGAAATCTTCTTCTATGTTAGCTTTTGTAGATATCTCTCTGGATTCGGTTACAAAATTTTGAAAATGTTCATCAGAACGTTTGGTTATGAAATATTGGTTATGAAATTAAATATTTAAATTATCAAGTGCATCAAGTGAAGATTTTATATCAAACTTTGGACTTTTTTCTAGGAAGGATTTTGCTAACGACGTTTATTTTACTTAAAATATCTTGCCACACTACAACAGAACACATGAATTTGAATTTCCAAATTTTATTTTTAAGGGATTTTGCTAAATGTATATCCCTTGTGTTATCATTTTGCAATTCTTCTAAAGCATCATATATTTCACTAATCTGGGTTTTTAATGGTGCGATTGCATCGATCTGACTCTCCCATCGCGTGTCCGACAATGCTTTTAATATCAACTTTGGAAGGTGCTTTAATAAAATGTTCCATCTAATATTGGAAGAGGAAAAAAATACATACAATTCCTGTACAGTATTAAAAAATTCCACTGACTCAAAACTTATTTTTACTGCATGTTGGTGGTTTCAGGTTCAGGCGTTTCAGCATCAGCACTCGCACTATCGCTATTATTGTCATCAAATCCTCTGTCTCTATCCGCAGGAATATTCAATTGTTTGGTACTTTTTTCTATGGTTTGGACTTATCTTGAAGTTGAAGGTCCTAAATTTAAATAATTATTATTGTTTGGAATATTAGAGTTCACAGAATTATCTGAATCATTACTATTTAATTATTTGAATTTATTTTTGTTTTAAAAAAGTATTATCATCATTGGACTGCTTTTGGCCGCCCCTATTGTTGGCCGCCCGTGTGCGATGCACACTTGGCACACATGGTGGCGGCGGCCCCGGCTGCAGTTGAAGTATTGACAGAACATTTTAATAGTGTTGTTGCTGCAATTGAGGAATTATCTCATCAACAAGAAAATTTAGACACCAGAGGTGCTGCACATAACCTTATGCCCGCTGTGTGTAATTTCATATTTCTTTGTTATCTTTTATTTTGTAGTGATGCACTGAAAGAAATAAATTTTTACCAGATTGAATTGCAAAGTAAAGGCATAACCCTTGATCAATCAGCGACCAAAATAGGGGCACTTTATCTTTATAGTGAAGAAAAACTTGGTCATATTATAGATGAAGCAATAGATTTTACCACGAAAAAATGTGAGGCCTACGATATTACCACGAGTTAGCTATACAGGATTCGATTCAATGTTAAACTCGAAACCAGTCCAACTCGAAGTCCATTCATGATGTGGCTTTAATGTTTGAGGCTGTGCTTTCCGCGAACAGTTGAAATTAGCTGTTTCAACATTTTGTGACTTTTACCATGAAGAGGTATCACAAGCAGACCTCCTGCTAGAAATACCAAGGCTCAGAAGACAGTTACAAGATGCCAATATTATAGCCTTTAAACTATCTATTTTTAGGATTTGGGGTGACACCATAGATTACCGCCCGGATGTCACCCATGCTAGCTACGCTACTGCATGACCTTATAATGTATAATGTTATATGCTTCAAATACAAAGAGAGAAAGCTTTTAAAAAGAACATTTTAATAATACACTCGTGATCATAAAATCCGGGTCACCTTGAAAATTTCAAGTTTCTGGAATATTTTTGCCTCTGGTGCAGTAATAACCTTTTTTTTAGGCTAACGTATTTTTTATTTGTCATCAATGTTTGTTTTGAAAGAAACAAAAAGGGTTTTTTATTGTTTTTATTGCAAAAGCAGAAACCAAACCAAATTTCAATGACTAATATCGTGTATTGCCTCCACTTGCTCTAATGACCTCTTGCAGACGACGGGGCATACTCTCAATTTTTCTCCAGATTACATGTTGTGGTATTTTATTCCACTCTCTCACTAACAGATCCTTAAGCTCCTGTCCGTTGTTAGGAGGAGATGTTAGGGGTTGAATACGTTTTTTCAAATCGTCCCAAATATGTTCGATGGGATTCAGGTATGGAGACCTAGTTGGCCAGGGTAACCTCGTAATTCCAACCTCGTCCAAGTATTGCATACTGATTGTGGCAACGTGCGTTCGCGAGTTGTTCTGCATAAAAACGACGTTTTCTCCAAGCCTTGCCATGGTATGCATAACATGTTCTTCCAGAATCTCCGTAATGTCCCTTCGTGCAGTTAAGGACCCATTTTCGATGAAGGGTAATTCTGTGCGGAAGTGGGAAGATACACCTCCCCAAGCCATGACCGAGCCTCCACCAAATGACATTCTTGGAGCAATGCAAGCTTGTGAAAATTATTCACAGGTTCTCCTCCAAACTCTTACACGTCCATCGGATCCAGTTAGGCAGAAACTGGATTCATCTGAGAATAACTCTTTGCTCCAATCGTTAATTCCCAAATGCGCATTTTGTCGAGCAAAAGCTAGTCGTGCAACTCGATGCGCCAGGCAAAGTGGCGGTCCTATAGCAATTACCCGAGAAGATAGTCCAAAAGAACGAAATCTTCCCCTGACTGTTGCAACGCTAACATTGCGATTTCGTACTTCCTGTAGACGATTTCGATGCATAATCGCAGTTGAGGTCCGGTTTCGTAAAGCCTGAAACACAAGAAAACGGTCATCTCGTACCGTGGTCATTCTTCTTCGTCTAGAACCAGGTCGTCTGGATAGCAAACCCTTCTCCTGAAAGCGTTGAAGCACTCGCTGGACCGTAGAAAGGCTTACGCCAACAGTTCTTGCGACTTCCGTTGAGTGTGACCGTCTTTCACAAGCGCAACAATTTGTGCCGTTTCAACAACAGTCAAGGGCATTTTTGGCAAAAAATAAACAATAATAAACACTAATATTGGCACTAATAAACACTAATGATGGCAATAATAAACGTTTGTTCGTTGCGTTTGAACAGAAAGTCGAAGCACAAATGAGAGATTTAAAACAAGCGGCAGTTACAGCTACCGTTCATTTTGGGAAGTGTGCGCTTTCCCGCGAAATCGGCACTATTGAAATCCTTTGTTGCAAAAGAAACCGCTAAGCCGACAACAATTCCCAGAAACATGCATTAGTTTGTATTTGTGTTATTATTATTTACGATAAAGCTTGTTAAAAATGAAATATCGGTGATTTTCAAGGTGACCCGGATTTTATGATCGCGAGTGTATTATTTTATGGATTCTGCAATTTTAGAATTTATATAAAACACTAATGAATAAATATTTGTTTCTTTCGATATTAATTAAAGTTAATTATTAGAAAATGTTTTTGGCAATTGCCCTTTGATAGGTTAGCGGATAGATTTGGTAATAGAGTCAGAACCAGAGAACTACGAACTTCGTAGTTCTCTGTCAGAACCCTCAAACCACCAGTTGCCAGATTGCAACAGATGTCTTTTTAATTTAATTATTTATGCTGACATTTTAATCATTACTTGTTAAAAACTGTAAAAACGATTTACTTTTTCCTTTTTGGTAATTCTAAACTACTTGTATTATTATTATATATCTTACTACTTTTGATTGCATATGTTTGATTTTTAATGTAAATTTCATTCTATTTATTCCGTATGCTCCTATTCTAATTATTTATATCTGTAAAGTGACATGTTAATCTTTTTAATCTGTAAATCTGTATTAATATTATTAAGTGATGCGTAAATATACAATAATTAAAGATATAAGAATTATAACTGTTATTTAGTAGTGTAAAAAATAATATAGGTTCTTTCCCACAATAATATTTGTTTATTTAGTTGTTACCAATAGTAAAAATCAGTTAAACCAACGTTGTAAATCACTCATCGGATTTCAATCGTTTTTTTTTATGTCAAACAATCCCAACTACTTTCATATCGTTTGTTTACGAATGCCGCCAAAAGTCAGCTGTTCAACATCTCTTTCCTCCCTTGAAGTATTATTTACAACCTACGCCCTTCTTTCTTTTGTTTGGAATGACCGATGGAACTATCATAGTGAGGGTTCTTTCTTTTTCGCGGCTATTTTTATTTTGATGTTCTTGAAAACTTGTTTTGTTAAATTTAGCGCGCAAATTACACTAGAGGTGGTCATCCAGAATGGGATTAAGAGCAGAGTGATTTTCTTATTTACAAAATGTTCTCCTACGGTATAGGTGATATTATTTTTTAAAAAAATTATAAGTCGAAACATTAAAAATATCTAATTTGAATTAGAACTATTGTGGTTTATTTAAAAAAAAAATAGTATTAATGTAAAATATAAAAACTGTTTGAATTGTAGTTTAGAAAGATGCAACAATAGTCATGAAACAAAACAGGCATGAAAAAAATATATCAAAGAAGCATCCCTTATCCTACTCAGTGAAAAAAAAAATGTGCAGCAAACCCATCAGTGGAATGTAGCAATACCCAACAAGAATATAGCAACAATAGCGGAATAAGAAACCCTCTATTATACACAATACAATATGTAACACGCAACATACGTTCACTTAAAAAGAACACGCTACACACATACAAACATTTACAGCACATATTAACAATTCTGGGCACTTGGGGCTCAGAATTCAGGGATCAGGAAATAATCAGATCTTGAATTCATTATTAATCATAGCTGCCACACTTAGCTGTGGGCAAAACACAAACACCGTGGGTAAAAGTGAATCAACTTCCAATTTTGTTGACATGACATAACGTTGCCGAAGAACAATAGGCCTTAGTATAGACTTTAAAGCCTACAGTAAAAGAATGGGCTATTTGTGCTTAAAAGGGAAATTCTTTAATTACAGTTTGATCAATGCACATGCCCCAATTGGTGAAAAAAAAAGAGGAAATAAAAGAACAGTTCTTCGAAGACCTAGAGCAAGCCTGCAGGAGATGTCCCAGAAATGACATTAAGATTGTATTAGGTGACATCAATCCAAGTTTTCATGCCCACGATAGGAAAGCATAGCCTACACAACATCAATAGCGATAATGGATTACGACTGACAAACTTAGCAAAAGCACTCAATTTGACAGTCGCTAGCACCTATTTTGAACACAAGCGCATACACAAGGTAACCTGGACCTCCCCTGATGGAAGAACAACGAGTCAGATTGATTACATCTTAATAGATTAAAGGCATGGAACAGACGTAATCAACTGCAGAAGTTATAGAATTTCAAACACCAATAAAGAAAATAAAATGGATAAAAAATGGAATGTGTAAAAGCTGAGAGATGCGAAAATTGCAGAACGGTACTCGGGAAACATCACCAACAGGCTTTTTAAGGAATCAAAATGTAAATGAAGAAGGCCAGACAGATATAGACTCCTACTGGACAACAATTAAGAAAAACATTGAAGCAGCAGCGAAAGATGAAATAGGAACAGAAATTTTTGACCATACAAATCATTGGTTTAACGATGAATGCAAGAATGCAACAAAAGAAGAGAAGAAAGAAGAGAAGAAAAGAGGATACACAAAAGAAAAAAACGAAACCATCTAAATAAGGAACTTAAATATAGAGAAAACCTCAACAGAGAGAAAGAATTTAGAGCATTCTATAAGACAGTTAATATCGACAAAAAAAGAATTCAAGGTGACCACAAGACAATGCAGAAGTCAGAATGGCGATCTATTAACAACAAGGAAAGATGTATTGAATAGATGGGTGGAATATTTTAACCAGGCACTTAATATGAAGGAAGAAGAAGAAAACCTGGAAGACGAAAGAGATGAGGTAAGGGGAGCAATGATAGTTTGTCAGCAAAAAAGTTATGATATATACTCGCTACAGACTGACTTTAGGTATCGCATCATTAGTCCGAGTCTGACACGATTTCCACTCTGCGACTTTTTTGGTTCTGGAGCGTTTTTTCTCTGATTGTCCCAAAAATTTGCACCCGTCAGACAGAAAAATTGAAAAACAAGTTCAGTCAAACAATATAAAAAGTTGTTTTTGCTGCTGTTAATTAAAGTATCTTGAAAAATTAGCTGGTTATCTGTAAATTTCGTCACAGCAGTTTTTCCAACCTGTTCGAGTCGTCAGACGCGTTGAATGACCTATATTTATCATCAGACAATTTTATTTTCGTAGTTTTCTTACAATTTTCAAGCTATTTAATTAAAAGAATATATTGTCTGATGGAACTTGTTTTCCGATTTTCCTGTCTGATGGGTGAACATTTGTGAGAAAATTATGGAAAAAACGCAGTATCAAAAAGAGTCGCAGAGAGAAATCGTGTCAGACTCACCATAATGAAGCGATACCCAAAGTTTGGAGAGAGGCACTCAACTATGATTAGTCACAGAAAATTCGTCAAAAATATAAATACTTTATTTTACGTTTCTGCCTACAGGCCGATACAAATCTTGAAAATTTTAAACTCCAAACACAAGGCTTCATTTTCACTTCACTCAATGAGTCTCGGTTCTAACTAATAAAACAATATCTTTTAGTCAAATTTTGGCTTATTTAGACTTTTCATAAGGTTTATACACTGATGAGAGGGAAGAGGAACGGACAATGATTCTTAAAGTTAAAATGCAATTAAAACACTAGCCAGAATCAAATCACTCGGAATCGATAATACCGTAATGCCATTACAGCAGCTTATAAAAAAATATGGTCACATAAATTCCTCCTGAATAATTGGAATATTGAAATACTTTGCACCATACACAAAAAAGAAGATATCTTTGAATGCTCTGATCATAGAGGAATTACTCTTTTAAATGCAGCGTATAAAATATTTTCCACAGTAATATGGAAAACACTGTACGAGAGGCGTATGTAGCATTAGAAGAATCAGCCACAAAAATGAGTTTAATAATAAACACCAACAAAACAAAGTATATAAAAATAAGCACGCAACCACAAATCCTATAACCACTTGTTATAGAAAACGACGTTATCGAAGCAGTGAACGAATTTGTATACCTGAGAGCGCTCTTTAACACTAAAAATAATACTACCGCAGAGATAAACCACGGAGATACTTGCACGGCCAGCAGATGTTATTTTCGGCTCAATCTTCATAAATCCACAATAATATCTAGAAATATAACTCTCTAAAAATAAAACTCTACAAAACAATCATACGTTCATTCTAACATGTGGTTGAGAGACCTGGAATGTTACAAAAAGTAATAAAAACATCCTTGATAGATCCATTGGTCAAAGAAGAAATGGAAGACCCAGAACAAGGTTCTTTAATAACATCGACGAAGACGTGATAAATATGGAGAATACGTGCTTGGCGGAAGAAGGCGATGGATAGGGACGACTGGAGAAAAATTCTTGGGGAAGCTAAATTTTTCTTATCTCAAATACGTGTCACTTTCTTCAATCACCTCCTTATTTCCTGGAGCATTATTTTGAGGTCGGCATATACCTATAGTACTTGTAGCTGGATCTGAAATATATGAGGTTGTAGCAAAAAATCAACGAAATTCGTATACTTTTGTAACTCTTGCGATCTAATTGTAAGTTTGTTGGAACAGTGGCACTTTTTTTATTTATTTACTTATTTATTTATTTATACGGTATTTTCTCACTTATCTTCTTTAAACAACTAACTATGCTATTAAAATATAGATTTTTGATGATTATGTCCTTATGTCCTTATGTCCTTACATGTCAAACATGTAAAATATTTAAAAACCAAAATCTTGCCAGCTAATGTTTGCATATTTGGTCGATTTTGAAGATTTGACCTGCTGCTGTACACTCAGCTGAGTGCCAATATTACATTTTTGAAGTACAGTGGTAAGTGTATATTTCGTCGAATGTCACATTCTTCTTCTTATTGTGCCGTCTTCTAACAAAGGTAGGCTATCACTTCTTCAAATGCTTCCCTATCTTTTGCAACGTAAACCCCATATTTTCTTCCCTCTACTCTTTCTTGCATGGTAACGTACAGAAGAGAGTATTTATCGTTTTGAAGTATGTTATACGATGTTATAATCGTGTTATTATGTGATAAAATAAGAAAAACATCGTATCTGAGCCATTGTCACATATGGATGCAAACATTTTGTTTATTGCGCTAAAAGGTTTACGAACAATCCTGCAAAATTTATCACACTTTGATATTTTGGATCATATGTAAATAAAAATTGAACCCAACACAATTGATCATGCATGATGCACTGATTGATATATACACATGCCTTCTGATTTATATATGGTGGTACAGATAAATGGAAGTGATATAGCCAGACATATAGAAGCTAAAAAGTTGAAATGGTTCGAGAATGTACCAAGAAGAGAAGATAAATAAATAAAGAAAATATAAATACAAGACCTAAATAAATATAATAAATACAAGACCTAAAGGGAGGCCAGAGTGCAGATAGGAAGATTGAGCAAAGACGATATCAACAGAATGAAGAGACCTAAATGGAGAACATAAATAGAAAATAGAAAGTAATGGAGCTTATACATTTATTGAATAACCGTAAAACTGATAAATATATTATTATCCCTAAATGTAACATGGAATTGAAATACGCTTCAAAGCCGCTCCTGCACTTACCAACGAAGTTTTGTATTTTTTGTGATTGTCCGAGATTGTTACGTTGACCAGAATGAGTCATAAAGTGATTATACCGAAATCAGTCGATGAATAAGAATAAGAACGACCTGTAGATCTACCAGTATTATGGGAGGAACGTTTACTATTTTTAAAAGATTTTTAACGTTCACATGTATAATGTCGATTATACACGGGTGACCCAAAATTTAAATACAAACGAGAATGACGTAATCGATGAGAAATGTTGAAAACAAACTCTTTGTATAACTATATATATTTTTTTTTATAAATCACAGAATATTTCTTGGAAAATTAACTAGTTTCCTAGAAGGATTCTTGAATAAAAAAAGACTGAGTTTCTTTTAGCGATTCTATCGGCATCGTTATTTCCAATATTTATATGGTTTATGGTTTACGTTTACTGTTTACCATTTTGATTGATAATCCCGTATCAGTTCTTAGTCACAAAACTACTCTGGAAAACACATGTTTTTTGTCCCATGTACTATTTCCCCTATTCCTTATGCACTTTGATGAGTATCCAGTGTAAGTCCATAATACCAGTATATGGGAAATGAGCCAATACTCACAATCTTAAGTAGTTTTTATTATTTAATGACAGTGGCGGACCAAGGGAAGGGGGGCACGGGGGTCATGACCACCCCCAAAACAAAATTAAATATCAATCAAATAATCCTAAAAAAAAATAATTTAAAACCCATCAACCCTATAAGCAGGAAATCAAGAGTTGAAATGATTCAAACTCATTTATTCTAGGGGTAAGTGTAGAATTATACGGAAGCCTTTTTAAATTGCTCTTTAAAAAAATCAACAATTCTAAATACAGTAATACCTCGACTAAGACTTCCACGAATTCAGAGTTACGCGACTTTCAAATTTTGTCAATTCGTCATTTGAGTGCCAGAGAATCGTTCGATTATCGATGAGATAGAATTACCGCCCACACATTATTGCTCATTCAATGTACATGACGTGGCTTTTCGCACGAAATCCCCAAATTTTTATTTTCTATTAGGTATTTCTTATCTTCAGTTTTGTCTACGAATTGATTGTTTGTAATTTGAATATGTAATATAATTGTTGAGACTGTGTGCTACATTTTATATTTTATCTATAATAAATATCAAAGTGAATATTGTTGTTGCATTAGCTCTGTTTGATACGTTAGTGAATAAAAATAAAGGAACTGGGGGCTGCTGTCCAAAGTATTTGTGAAACTGTGAAACAGTAGTTTGTCTTAGTTATGTTTTAGGTACAACTGTATCACTTAGTCGTCTTCTTCAGTCACCAAAATTAGATTTTAAGTAGGACTGAGGTCATAGAGGACACTAAATGCATTCTTCAAAATAAAAGATCAAATGCTGAATCTGTTTTTAGCAAACTTTACCATGAAGTAAACAAATAGCTGAAAAACTAGACATTGAATTGAAGATGCCTCGTATAGTTTCTCGTCAAACTTGTCAATCTTTCCGAAGATTTATTTATCCCCTTTTAGACAATATCTTAAATGATTTAGAAGAACAACTTTCACCGAAAGTTATGAATCTATTTAGTCTTCGAGTTGTTTTACCTAAAACTGATAACACACCAGAAAATAAAGTTGCATTAAAAAAATTGTTGACGCCTTCCAATTTATATTATTGGACCAACTACTTACTGCATATTCCACAGTAGAACACGAGTTTTCACTGTGGATTCAAAAGTGGAAAAGAGTCGTGCAAAATAATGGAAAACTTCCTGATTGTATTTTAGAAGTATTAGAAAACTGCGATATTCATATGTATCCAAATATCAGAATATTTCTGCAAATATTAATTAGACTGCCAGTCAGTGCAGCAACAGCAGAGCGTTCTACGCTTAAGCGTCTAAAGACTTGGCTTAGAAATAGAACTTCTGCGGAAAGGTTAACTGATTTAGCACTTATCAATGTGCATCCTGAAATTTCTCTAGATGTTGATGCCATCATAGAGCGATATGCTAAATCGGATAGGCGAAAAGAATACATTTTTATAAAATTATATAATATTTACTTATTTTATTATTATAGTATTTTTAATGACTGAACTTTTATTTACCATTCGTTTCCGGCTGTTGCTGACAATTCGTGAGAAAAAATTCAATACCGAGTAAAAAAATATTTCACTCTCTTATAGCCTAATATGCCTAATTATGGAAATAACTATTCCTTAATTATATTATGTTTTTTGTTGAATAAATCAATTTAAATAAAATGCTGTTTACACTTATTCTTAAGGTTTCTTCTTTATTACGGAAGGGTGGCTATAACTATTCTCGAAGCTGTTCTCGAAAACAATGCAAGTTTTAAATTCCATAAAAATCATGAAATTGGAATAATTGGGGCACATCATGAGAGGTGAAAAATACGAACTACTAAGGAATATAATGCAGGGTAAAATCAAAGGCAGAAGAAGTAGGAAGACGTAAGTGTATTCCATCCAAACCACGGGAGTGATTTAGATGCAGTTCAATTAAACTATTCAGGAGCGTAACCAACAAAATTATAATTGCCAGAATTATTTTCAATCCCCGATAGGAGCGGAACTTGAAGAAGAAGAAGAAGGCTATAACTACAGCAAATTGCTCTCTTGAGCTGTTTGAGCTATCTTGAGCTGTTCTTAGTATCGAATGTGTGTCCATGCCTGTCCTGTCTCTTACATTCTTTATCCAGGAGCATTTTTTTCTTCCTGGACCTCTTTTTCCTTCTACTTTCCCTTCCATTATGAGTAGTAGAAAGTTATATTTTTCTTCTCTGTAAATATGTCCTAGATAACTCGTTTTTTTGTTGTTTACAATATTTAGGAGTTCTCTCTCAGTCCTCATTCTTTTCAGCACCTCGTTATTGGTCACGTGCTCTGTCCACGAAATCTTCAGCATTAGCACTCTTCGAAAAACACACATTTCACAGGCTTTTATACGCCTCATACTTGTAATTCTAAGAGTCTATGTTTCCACTCCGTATAGCAATAAGGAATAAATGAATGTTTTTACAAATTGATACCGGATATCCAATGATAAGATAGAGTTTATTAGGGATGTTAAATACATTCATTAATGTTTACACTTACATTGAGTTATTGCATTTAAATTACTTAACTTTGGTTTATTCTTATTTATTAAACTAATAAACTTTAACTAGTGACAGTCCTTGATTTTTCAGTATTTATATTTTAATAACTGTCCTTTGGTTTAATAGTCTTGAACACTTGATTTTACTGTCATAGGGTTTAAATTATTTTTTTTGTTTAAGTTGAAGTTAAATCCCTTAATGTTGTACCCTTCTTTGCACCCGTAGGATATTATGAGGTACAAATCATATCAATCGTAAAGGTGCAAAAATCTAAATTCCCCCCGAAAAAATATTTCTGGAGATCAGCCATGGAAAGGTGGTGCAAAAATTTAAATCCTGTATCAAAATCACCCTCAAGGCCCATAACCCGCCCTGACAAATTTTTTTGGATCCGCCACTGTTTAATGATGGTTTAATGTTGGGTTACCGGTTTCAAGGCTTACAATATTTGCTTCATAATCAGGCTCCAGTACGTTATTCTTATTTATATTAAAAACTAGAAGAAATATCAGATACAGAAAAGCTCTATAAACTAAGGTACTCCCGAAAACCACCTTCCCCCTAAAGGAATCCATTCACTCCAACCCCGTAATGTATAATTTTTTATTATATGTATACTATTATGTCACTATGTAACATGTTTAGAGATGTTTTTATTCATTTCGTAAATTTTATAGCTGTTATGTCAGGATATAAAAAAAAATTATAAAATTAAACTTTTTGGACGCCACACCCATGAAAACCCAAACACAATTTATTAAAATTTTTAAAATTTGAACAGCCTTTGGCCCTATGTTATGTTGACATTTTAGGGAGGTTATGTTATCATATCCCGGAACACCGGAACAATCTACTGAAAGCCTACAGTGATTTAGGCTACAACATCTCTCTTAAATCCATTTCCTTGATTCCCGCTTGCGCCTTTTCTACAAAATCTGGACATATTAGTGATGAACATGGAGAACGTTTCCATCAAGATATTTTAAGTGTGGAAAAACGATATCAAGAAAAATAAGAGTGCGAGAATGGCTATCTACTGCACGACACTTAAAATAGATTTTCCAGCAACAAAATACTTAAAAAATCCCTCACAACTACCTTTTAAAGTAGTAAACCCATATTAGTACAGCTCTAAAAAGGTAGAAAAATGTATTTGTATTTCGCTGTTACAAGAAAACCATACGCGATAAAAAAAAAAATTATTATCGTTTTTGAATTTAGTGTAAAAAGTACAATAAAACTTTTGGGACGAAACATTATATTTTTTTTGTTGCCCAGTGTTATCAAAAAAATTCAATATTAGTATACAATAGGTTAAAATGAAGAGTACAGGATAGGACTATAAACGGAAAATATGTTTCTATTTCCATCATTACTCAAAAATAAGACTTTTATCCTAAATTTACATAAATAAATACAGAGCGATCATGCCCGTGCGTTTCAAGATTCACAGTAATATTTTAATAGAAGTCATTGATTTTTTGATTGCAGCTGATATTACTTTTTTATTTTGATGAAAATTGGCACCGGATCAAGCACATTGTAAATTCTTTTTCAAAATTATTGATCAAAACTTCATATAATTGAATTTTCCCTTTTTTTAGATCGTTGTTGGAAAGAGTGAAGAACACTTGACTTTTGAATTTTTACTAAGGAGGAGATCCACATTAAAGGAGAAATCAGGGAAAGAGTATATAAATCAAGTACAGAGATCTGGAAATACAAATAAGGAGACAATGGAGAATGGAAACTATCCAGACGATACCCATTATTCTTTCTACCACTGGAGTCATCCCGAAGAACCTCCTAGAAAACATAAAACAGCTGAGTCTAAATGAACATCTGTATAAGATCATGCAGAAAGCTGTGCTACTTTCGACGTCAAGATGCGTGCGAAAATTTTTGGGAGATACACCGACGTACCAAGTTACCTAGGACTCGATAATATGAAAAGAGTCCCACCAGAGCTCAATCCTTTTGATACCGTAGGTATCTGGGATAAGTGAATTTTCCCCTTAGAAGGAGTGTGAGCCGTATGGCTAAATATGGATAATAATAATAATATTCCCAAAAAACCTCCTAGTGAACTTAAAACAGCTGGGTCTAAATAAACATCTTTATAAGGCCATGCAGAAAGTTGTACTCCTTGCGACGTCTAGATGTGTACAAAAATTTTTGGAAGACACTCCAGCATACCAAGTCACCTAGGTCTCGATAACACGGAAAAATTCCCACCAGAGCTCAATCCTTTCGATACCGCAGGTATTTGGGATGAGTGAATTATCCCCTTAGAGTAGGGATGGCGGTTTTTGACAAAACACAGGTTTTCCGTTATACCGGTTTTTTTGCTTACGGTTTAGCCTGGCGGTTATAACCGGCCAAAAAAACCGGTTTTTGCAAAAACCGGTTTTCGGTTTTTTTAATCCAATAGGTTACAAGTTTGCACTTTCAGTTTGCTTCTGTATTTATAAAATAAAATAAAATTTGAATTATAGTTTTGTTTGGAGTAATTACTTGAGAATAATAATTATGATTGAGATTCAAAATAATACCTAAACTAATCCTAATCACCGTAAAAACCTAATAACCGGTTTTTACTTGAAAAATAAAAAATCGGTTATAACCGGGACAAAAAAAAACCGATAAAACCGGTTATTACGGAGTAAAAAAACCATTTTCGGTTAAAACCGGTAGGTTTTTCCCATCCCTACCTTAGAGGGAGTGTGAGCCGTATGGCTAAATCTGGGGTAATAATATAATAATAATCGACGTCCAGATGCGTGTGAAAATTTTTGAGAGATACTCCAGCATACCAAGTCACCTAGGACTCGATAATACGGAGAGTCCCACCAGAGCTTAATCCTTTTGATACCGTAGGTATCTGGGATGAGTTGGATGAGTGAATGAGTGGAATGAGTGGGACGAGTGAATTTTCCCCTTAGAGGGAGCGTGAGCCGTATGGCTAAATCTGAATAATAATAATATAATATATAATAAGTGCGAACCGGTGTAATTTTGAAGATGGTGGTCTATTAAAAAACAACCTAAATCATGCCACATACAACATCTTGTACACCCGAAAATAATTTTTGGTGACAGACCATTTAACTCTAAAAAGGACATCGCTATTTTTCTTACTTGACATAATTTCCATGTTCCATGTTCAGAAATACAAATGTATGCCAATATTGTTCTTTAAAGTTTATAGAGGAAGAAATACTCTACATTTCTCTTGCTAGATATTTTTGATAAAAATTCAAAGTCCTAGGATTGGAAAATTATTTAGTATAAATAACTAATTTCTGTATAGAATTGCAATTGTATAAGTTTTGCAATAACAGCTGAAGATCCAAATATTGTTTTGACTTACCCAAAAATGGGTTATTTTTTATAATTATTTATTTTATGGAATAAAGTGCAGTTTTCTGAAAATGACCAGTATGTGTTTATATTTCTATAATTATATTACTTGCGGAAAATATTCTTCACTGCTACTTAGAACACAATCACGTAAACGACCTTAAGAAACTAAGTTGACGCAAAGTTGGTTTCGGAAAATCCAAAAACTTGGATTGGTAACCACTTACAATGGGGGAGATTCCAACGGTAAGTGTCTGCACCACTTATTTGGCTTGCCATTTTTGGGCCCAGAACGAGTCGGCGATTGTTTTGTCAAAGATTTAATGCGGATATCCGTAACCTGCCTCCATTTATGAAAATGGTTAATTTTATGGTAGAGAACTACATAAGTAATGAGTCTCTTTTCCCTTTAACTGTTTGGGCATCCCAGTCTTGCCATATACATTTCACCACAAATCCATGCGAATCCTTTCATTCCAATTTTACCAATTATTTTTACTATTCTCATCCCAATATCCTCACTTTTGTATCTACGCTTTTACAGTACTAAACAAGGGTTACATAAAACTGCAGAATTTACATGTCCCTGTCCGTACACTCATTAGGAAGATCAAGCAGGCTGAAGACGTCTTATGTGAAAAATTAGAAGAGCTGAGTAACGAAATTTTCGATTACGAATTTGTGAAATTTGTGTCATACAGACACATCATAAAAACTTGTAAAAGTAATTTTTTAAATAATTCTATTCTAATCATTTTTATTGATTCTCAGTGCATATATATATATATATATATATATATATATATATATATATATATATATATATATATATATATCGGTTTCAAAACGTCTTGCGTCGTTGTCCGATGCCTAGTTTCCACGAATTTCTATCATTCCATTGTTCTTCGGTCAAGTCTCGGGAGCTCATTGCCTTTGTTATTCCCTCCTTCCATGTTCTTTTTGGTCTTCCTCGTTTCTTACGATTTGGTGGTATCCATTTCATGGCGATTTTTGGTAGTCTTGTTTCTGGCATTCTTTGAACATGGCCATACCATATAAGTTGTTTCCTTTCTATTTCTGTTGCCAGTGATCCATCTACCCCCATCCGATTTCTTATTTCATCGTTTCTAATTCTGTCTGCTCTAGATATTCGAAGTGATCGTCTAAATACATCCATTTCTGTTGCTTCGAGTTCTCTTTTATTGCTTTCTGTTAGTCTCCATGTCTCTGTACCATAGGTTAAGCTGGTTTTTATGAGAGATTTTTATGAGAGAGACGAAAATACAATATATATGAATCTCTCATAAAAATCTCTTATATATATATATATATATATATATATATATATATATATATATATATATATATATATATATATATAAATTTCATGAATTTTAAAATTTTCATTTCATTCATTTTAAAAAATTTTAAATTTAGTTCCCTATTTCAAATTTTTAAGACATTTTAATTTTTAAATTTTTTTGCTGTTTTCACAGGATAATGTTCCATCAAGTATACTTAGACCGTTTATAAAAGTCAGGAAACTGAAAACAGGAAAATGTTAAGCATTTTGATTCATTCAAGATTCAAGAAAAATAGGACTGGCAAATAATAATAAATATATATGTGGGGAGCTAGCTGATCTACAATTCCTTTACATTTGATTGAAATATCAATTTTTTTTACCAAGCTAGTTCAAGTTAATGTTCAGTTGATGTTAAGTTTAGAGTCATAGGATATAGATGTATATAAAATTTTATATGGTCATATTAATTGCTTAAAATTAAAGCTCTGACAAAAAGAAACAATAATAAAAATAATAAAGAATAAAAAAAATGGAGAACAAAATAAAAAAAAATAAAATAAAAAAAAAAGTTGCTAAGAAGATCTAAACCTCCGAGGTGTCGAATCGGGTTTATGTCTTAGCGTAGTAATAAGAAAAATAAATAAAACAAAATAAACAAAATAAAAAAAAGTAAAAAAAAATAAAAAAAAAAAAATAAAAAAAAAAAGATACAAAAAATAAAACAGCAAAAACAGAGTAAACTAGTAAGTAAGTTTCTAACATTCAATAACAATATCTTGTGCAAAGAGAGAACTCAAAACAAATTGACTGGCCAATTGGTTGTCAAACCAGTGCCAATAAAACACACGCGCACACATCTTCCATAAATCACACGTTTTTTATGAGTGTATCACACAGTTGAAATTATCACCTTTTTTATGGTGGACATAATTGGATCATTAAATTGATATCTGTGTATTACAATCTTGTTACACCTTTAGTAATAACAAAATCAATTATAAAATTTATTAAAAAACTGGAAGTGTAATAATCATAAAAAATTTTTAATACAAATCATCTTTTTGTTTCCCCAAATATTCATCTTATTGACGAGAACTGTTAAAAATAGGTAAGTTATTTTTAATTCTCGCTGTTTTATTTTCCAAATTTAAACAATTGTAGTTTACTCACAAATTAATTTCAATAATTTAAGATCTTCTATTGTTGCGTTTTTCTCTACCACCTTTTTCTTTTTTTCCTCTTTATAAGCAATTCTGCTGGTCTATTGGCGAATTGATACCTCTGTGAAAGGTTGTCACTCCATCTTTTTCGCGGTCGTCCGATACTTCTTCTACCGATTATGGATGTTTCTCTTGCTATTTTGACGACACGGGTCTCCTTCATTCTGCCTATGTGGTTATTTCATTCTTTTTTTTTTGTTTAGTATTCATTCGTTTATATACAGTACGCTACATTTTCTTCTAATGCCTTTGCTCCTCCTTCGATCTCTCAGAGTATTTCCTGTAATTCTTGTCAGTACTCTCATCTCTGCCGTTTCCAGTAGTTTATATATTATGGTTGTGTCAGGTTTTGTTTATTGGCCTTACACTGGCTTTATAAATTCTCGACTTCTTCTGTGATAATATGTGGGGCTCATTATATAGTCCTATTAAGGCATCCTGCCAGTCTATTTGCTTTTTGTACTTGATCTTTCACTTCTTTCTCCACGTCTCCATAGCTGGACAGTGTAATTCCAAGGTGTAATTTTACTACATGTTTAATACTGATGCCATCGATTTGTACTTTATATCTGATTAGTTCTTTTATTTTTTTTTTAACATCTAAGACTTTTTACAATCTGTTTCATAATAAAAACAATAAGTAAAATTGTCTTCACAATGTCAGAAAGATGTAAGATCCAGTGACCAAAGCATCACAACACAAAAATTGGCTTGTTTATCGGTAAGATGCGCACGTATACAGATACGCGAAGGTTTTTTTTTATTATTACTGCAGTTTTAGTTTGTGGCATGTCAATATCTCTTAAATTTAAAACCCTTGGGGAGACTATATTTTCAGGTTACCTGAAAAATGTATACTTTTTCTTTTCGTAATAAATTTTGTATAATATATATATATATATATATATATATATAAATATTTATATATATATATATATATATATATATATATATATATATATATATATATATATATATATTAGAAGTGATTATTTCGACCAAAAAATAATTTATAAATACGTTCAAATTATCGGGTATAGTGGTCTATAATAAAAATCTTTCTTTTTTCTAAATTACTCAATATTTCGCTATTTATGTGAGCTTTGTTATAGTCTATATATAGACTATAACAAAGCTCATTTTGGCACAGACTGATAACTACAAAAGTACATTATTTCTTGAAATGTATTACATTATTAAAAATAAAAACACTTTAAATTATAAAAACGGACACTGGACAGTTAAGTAACATATATTGTAACATATTGAACAAAATTTATAAATATTAAAAATAGCCAACATTCATCTTAATAACAACTAACCTTAATAATTCATCAAATAAATATTATTCTTCTAACTTTTCTTTTATTGTTATTTTTATTTTTACATTTGAAATAAATTTAATTTTTTATCGTATAGCTGTAACGAACGTGCTTAAGACAATTTAATCTTGACATTCAATATTTCAAATACTTCAATGTCAGTTTTTATTTGCAAAATCTTTTAAATTCTGTAAGTGTTTTAAAATGTATTTGTACGCCATTTTTTGTAATGTTTTTTAGTTTACTCCTGAGGAAGCTTTTAGCTTTTAGCGAAATATTGAGTAATTTAGAAAAAAGAAAGATTTTTATTATAGACCACTATACCTGATAATTTGAACGTATATATATATATATATATATATATATATATATATATATATATTTCAAGTTATTTTTCTAGAATAATTAATTATTATATGTAAACACAGTGAATATTTTAATACTTACAACTATAAGAATAAAAATTTAAATTTTTTTAGCATATCTAAATAAATGACATATTTGTTTGATTTTATTTAGGAGTTATGGTAACCGCAATATTTTATTCCCATTGTACAATTTTTAGTGAGTAGGTTAAACAATTACTATGACACTATTATCCATATTACAAAGTGGAAAGATTGAATTAATAGTACAGAATTGAGAAAGAATCAGAACACGATAAATTGATCTAAAATAAAATAAATAGATGAAGATAAAGATAAATAAAATGTAATTGATGGTATGTAGTCAGTTATTGCAATACTGATATTTAGGAATGTAATAAAATTATAGGTACAGTTACTAGAGAATTACTAAGTTTGTGTTTAAATGTTAAGATCTATCATATTATATATTGTTTAGTATGTTGCAGTAGATATTACCTAAATGATTGGTGTCTGTCTTATAATTGATAGATTCAGGAGTGTTAATACATTAATAAAACTATTCCCATGTGAACGAAAACCACCACCAACTTATAAAAAAGCCAAAACCAATTTCATTCTCAGTTCTTAGCTGGCTGTCGAAAATGGTCTATGATGTTTATATTCATAGCCAATATCTCGAGTTGTTTAGTTGTGATGAAACCTGCATAACATGCGGTAAGACATATTTTTAACACACGAAAACAGCTTGGACTTAAATTGAGAAATATGTATTGGATCATTGGACGCAATTTAAAACTATCTTTGGATAACAAAATTTTACTCTACAAGTCCATGCTCAAGCCCATATTGACTTATGGGATTCTATGGGGCACTGCTAGCGTTTACAATACAAACATCTTACAGAGATTCCAAAACAAGGTACTGCGTGCCATAGTCAATGCGCCATACTATATACTATGTATCCAACGAGGTGATTCAACACGACATCCCCCTAGAATCCGTGAAAGAAGCCATACAACGTTTTAGTGCTAAATACTGTGAACGAGTTCTAGTGCATCCTAATGCGCCTGCTCGACAAGTAAATGTACGGAACGTCTTTGAAGTGCGTAGACTAAAACGGCAATTGCCGTCCGACTTGTCCAACTGAACATAATAAGTGTATTCAAACTAATAAAATTGTTCTTAGAATCTTAGAATTGTTAAGAGGTTACTCACTGGAGTAACTCTTTACATGTCTGCATTTTTTTACCATACCAAATGCTTAATGCCCAATGGGCAAATTGTTACGCAATTTAGTTAAAAAAAAATGGTTGTAGTTCAGATTTCTTTCCTAGATGGCGTTGTTAGTTTACTGAGACAGTGTAACCTGTCATCATTGCCTTTTATAGAGATAGATGCGTGAACAGTGATAGTCTTTGCAGACCATGTTCATCTTGGGCTATCAATATTGCATCGTCTGCGAAACAGAGTATTTTAACTTTTTTGTTTCCCATTTCGTATCCTCTTTTCCTTTGTTGACACTTTTATTGATTTTATCCATGATTAAATTAAAGAGCATTGAGCTCAATGGGTCCCCCTCCCCTGTCTTATTTCTCTACCTATGTCCATATATTCTGTAAGTTATCCATCTATTCTGACATCAATTTTGTTGTTTTGGTAGATGTTTTTAATAGTTTTTATGATATCTAGGGTTTCTCTATTATACAGAAGATGGATTAAATTTTTAAGTCTTACTTTGACAAATGCTTTCTTCGAGTCATCATCAGTCTTCATTAAAATAGTAATAGCTTCAGAACAATATTTCAGTAATTCGTTTGGCATTCCATCTTTATCTGCAGCTTTTCTGTTCTTCAGCTTTTCAAGTGTTTTTAGAACTTCCTGTGCATTTATATAAACTTCGACATTTGTGGTAATTTGTGGTGTTTCCGGTTCTAGCGTCATTTGTTCTTTCTCTGTATAGAGCTTTTTTAGATAGTCAATCTATGTATGCTTTTCTATGAGTTTTGGTTTTATTTATTTTTTTACAGCCTTTCTTTCGACCTATTATAAAGCGCCATATTTCCTTTTGCAGACCATAAAAATCATGTTTCATTTCTTTCGAAAAACGTTCCCAGTAATAATTTTTTATTCTTCTTATGTTTCCATTTTATGCCGGAATTAAGATATTGGCGCCATATTTAAGCTTTTTGTAGAACGAATCATCATACAGAAAAGAATAGAAAAGAATAGAGGAAAAGGATATATGCTAAAGGAGACGTTTCCGCTACATAGACGATGATAACGACTTCGCTCTGACCGCTGATACCGATCAAGTTCCGACGACCTTCAAACTATGAATAAAAAAATTACGTGGCGCCATTTACGAGGTCAAAGAAGACCTCGTGAATTATTTCCTATACTCTATATTATTATATTAATTTTATACAGTTTTTACTTCTTCACCGATTTTTTTTAGTTGCCGTTCTCCATGACGAATGTTTTTATTGTATAATGATAGCAGAGTTTTAACTACCGTGTATACATTGTTATTTACTTTCTTAGATAAGTTTTTCTTAAAAATGAATGTTATTGTCGTTCTTGTTCTATCTACGTATGTTCATTTTTCTACTATTTTTGCCCTGATCTTTTTCTAACACCCACCACCATTTTTTGGGGTCCCCTCCGATATTTCAGTTTAGATTCGCTTGTTACTTCAATGTCCTTATGTACTTGGAGTCCTACATTCACGTATATTCTTTTCTAGTCATAAAATAATCTATTTGGGAGTAATTATGTTAACTTTTATTTACGATTGACCTGCGGTTTAGATGTTTTAACGATATTGTTTGAAATACCATGGTTCGCCAGAAACCACTTCATAATTTATTATAGAACCCGGACAAAATCACACACAACAACAACAAACCTGGATCCTTACCAAGGCAACATGAATAAACTAGCCATAACAGAAAGAACAATGAAAAGAGCAATGTTAGATATACGATTGTCAGATAAAAAGAGGAACGACTAAGTAAGATTCAAAACAAAAGTCGAGGACACAGCAACAAAAATTGGCAAAATTAAATGGAGCTTCGCGGGCCACACTGCTAGACAAAAAGACCAACGTTGGAATACTACAATACAACATTGGAGATCTTACGAAAGTAAATGACCAAGAGAAAGACCACAGATGAGATGGGTTGATGATATTAAAAGAATAACCGGAAGAAATTGGAAATATGTTGCTCAGGATAGAGACCGATGGAAGGAGTTGGGAGAGGCCTATGTCCAAACATGGACGAGAGAAGGCTAAGAAGAAGAAGAAGAAGACACATGAAAAGGGTATACTTATTTGCCTAACCACTGTTCTCGTTGATGTAAACGCTCTCACTTCTTCTTCATGTACCATGTACTTGCAGAACGTTGGTTACCATTATAGCTATCTTGGTTTTATTCACGGCCACTCTAAATAGCATGCTTGTATCAACACCATATCAATCTCGCAAGTTCTTCAACCATGAAGCCTCAACCATAATATTTTGTAGCAATCTATATTTGGGACCTCTTATTACATATCCAAAATATTTTAGCTTTCTCTTCCTAATGATTTTTATAATCTTAGTACTTGTTGAGACGTTCTAGTATTGTGAAGTTTCCAACCCCCTCCACCAAAGAAACTTTTAAAATTCTTCTATAGCACCGCAATGCCAATTTTAGGTCTGTGCTACATAATATCTTGGACATCCTTCTAAAAGCGGCTCTGGCATACTCAATTCGGCATCTAATTTCACCGTGACTCTCAGCGTTACAGTTTAACAGATATCTAAGGTAAACAGTTTAAATAACTTGCTCAAGTTTGGTGCTATTTACATATATACACGGTCTTATATTTGTTACGTGTCTTGTTTGTTAGTTGTTTACTTATTACGAGTATTTTGGATTTCCCTATGTTCACATCCAGACCTACTTCCTTACAGCTCTCAACGACACTGTCAAGTAATGTTTGCAGATCTTCTTGAATAGATAATAGAAGTACTGTGTCGCTAACTGAAATCAAACATGTGATCGCGTAGCCATTGGAGCGAAACAAGAAGCATGTGTGCCAGAGTGAGTAAAGCGCGTGAGTGAAGCGTGCCAAAGGAGAAAATAGTCGGAGTAAGGTTGGCGGGACTAGGCCACATGACGCGTAACATCTGAAGTCTTTCCAGAGATTTACCATTAGTGTTACGCGTACCATCGGTTGGAAACCCTGTACTAGACTAAAATTTTCTATCGGTAAAGAGTGCCGGATAGTAATAAGGTATTATGAGTACCATAAAGTTTTATTACAATATCCTTTAGCACGCATTTTAAAGAGTATGTAAACTTTATTACTCCATTGTATTTTGGGCTCCAACTAGAAACTATTTTAGGAAATACGGACATCTAACTACTTTGATACGGTAGACAGCTTGCTGTCAGCTATTAAGATATGCGCCATATAATTTTATAATTAGCAATAACTAATAGATATTCTGTGATCATGGTTCATTAATGTACATTTTTAGTCTATTTAAATGGGAAGTGCCTACGATTTTTTTAAAATGTTCATAACTTTTGTTTGAGAAGATTCTAATATACAGGGTGTTTCAAAAAAAGGTAACCCCGTCTCTAGGGTAGGTAAAAAAACTGAAAAATAATTGGGGTTTGCTTAGTAAAAAATTTTTGTAACGCCATCCATTTTCAAGATACAGGGCGTTAAAGAAAAAAAAATTTACGCATTTTTTACGATTTTGCCGAAACTACTGGCAACATTGTAATGAAATTTTATACGAATATGTTTTGGAAGCTGATACATCCCATGAATTTGTTTTTATATCTGATTCTCATAGAGGGCGCTAGTTACACGGATCGTACTAAGTATTAGTCAATATAACTTTTTTAAAAGTATAATTGTTAATCAAAATTTCAAGTAAACTTAAACATCTTTCAATTTTACACGAAAAAGGTACTCTTGGTAAAACTCGATACTGTGTACTGTTTTCGGAATATTTTGATTTGAAAATTATGAAGTAGTAATTGATGCTGGTAGTAATGATAAAGTTCTAATAGGTATACCTCTATTTTCTACAAGTGTGCCATGGAAATCTGACATTTATTGATTGTTATGACGATAAATCAACAATAATTAGAGTTTTAAAACCTTGTTATTTGTAAAATCAAATGAAAATGTACTCAAATGTTGAATACACTGACATGTTATTAACCTTAGGCGAATGTTTAGGATGTTCTAGTCCAGCAGTGACACGTTATGCAGAAAAGTTTCCTAGAAGAAACTTACCAAGTACAAAACCTTTAGAACCGTTGAACGACGTTGTCGAGAAACTGGGAATGTGAGACCAAATAAAATAAATTCTGGTAGACCAAGAACAACAAGAACAAATTAATAAAGAAAATAATATTTTAAATTTACTTGATCAAGATCCCACAGTTAGCATAAGGAATATAGCAAGACAAACAAATACTTCTTCTTCAAGTACTTGGCGGATACTGAAAGAACAGCAATTACATCCTTATCATTACAGACAAGTCCAAGAGCTCTTGCTAGATGATCTACCGGTTAGAGTGGATTTTTGTGAAACATTGCAACAAAGGACAGCCCACAATCCAAATTTTTTAAAATGCATTCTTTTTACAGACGAGGCCACCTTTACGCGACGAGGTATGTTTAACTCCCATAATGCACACTACTGGTGTGATGAGAATCCACGAGTCAAAAGGGTATCACATTACCAACACTCATTTAAAGTTAATGTTTGTGCAGCAATTTTAGGTAACAGATTAATAGGTTATCATATTCTACCTGGAAATTTAAATGGTGATATGTATCTTGATTTTTTAAACAATTCCTTATTCGAGATATGAGAAGATTTAACGCTAAACGAGCGAAGATCTTTATTTTTTATGCGCGATGGAGCTCGTAATTGGTTGAGTAATCATTTTCCGAATCGATGGATTGGTAGAGGTGCAGAAGCCCCGATCCATTGGCCTCCTCGGTCATGCGATTTTAACCCTTTGGACTACGCAGTTTGGTCGTATATTAAGGAAAAAGTCTATGCTACGGAGGTAAATTCACGCCAAGAATTGGCAGAAAGCATTCAACGTCAATTTAATGACATCATAGCTGAAGCCCTACCGTTTAGAAGGTTAATGGAATCTTTAGAAAAAAGAATAGACTTGTGTATTCGCGAAAACGGAGGGCATTTTGAACACTTACTGTAATTGAATTTTATTTTATGTTCTTAGTCATTAATTTAATTTTCTTCTTGTGAGTTTTGTTTAATTAGGTACTAACTATTTTATACCAGCATCAATTATTACTTCATAATTTTCAAATCAAAATATTCCGAAAACGGTACACAGTATCGAGTTTTACCAAGACTACCTTTTTCGTGTAAAATTAAATGATGTTTAAGTTTACTTGAAATTTTGATTAATAATTATACTCTTAAAAAAGTTATATTGACCAATTCTTGGTACGATCCGTGTAACTAGCGCCCTCTATGAGAATCAGATATAAAAACAAATTCGTGGGATGTATCAGCTTTCAAAACATATTCGTATAAAATTTCATTACAATGTTGCCAGTAGTTTCGGCAAAATCGTAAAAAATGCGTAAATTTTTTTTTCTTCAACGCCCTGTATCTTGAAAATGAATGGCGTTACTAAAATTTTTTACTAAGCAAACCCCTAGAGACGGGATTACCTTTTTTTGAAACACCCTGTATACTAGACATTTTGTAACATATTTGTTAATATTCACATTCAATATCTTTTATGTTTATTTCAGGGAAAGAAAATTTCTTAAAAATAAAAATGAGAATTACAGTTATTCTTTGTTTAGTCATTACAGTTTGTGAGGCACAATTTTTTTTTCCGCCGACAAATATAGATTTTAAGGAAAAGTCCAACAATATATTTGAGCAGTGGCTGGATATAGACAAGAATACTGGTATCGTTAGATATCATATAGTCTACAAACAACCCGAAGATGAGGAACCAGTTATATCTTATCCTATTTTCGATCAAACTTATCAATCAGGGGGATTTTTTGGACATGCTTCACTAACTCTTTCGTTTACAAAGAACGGTGGTCAATTACCATTTTCACAGGAATTTGTTTTGGACGTGGCAAGAATAGGAAAAGACAGGTAGGTCATTCATTTATTAAACGAGTTTACCCGTTTTACAGTAGTAAATGTATAATTTATCGTAAAACATACGACGATAATAATAGAACATAGATACAGCAAAATAATCTAAATCATAGTATCACAGTATACAAGTGGATAGAACTGTTAAATGTTAAAAAATAACATGTGTCATATGGATTTTCTTATTTAGACCATGAACACATCTGTTTTGAAATAACAAGTAGTGGACCTACCAAGTAAACTTATCGCAATCCTCGTAAAATATACTGGAAAGCATATCAAGTAAAGCTGAAATATTTTTAGGCGGGGATAAAAGAATAATAAAGTATACACTGGATCCAGACATAGTGCCGCGGAGTTCCAGAGGTTGTCATGCCGGCGTTCAAAGACATTAGTCCGAAGAGGAAATGAGAAATCAAGAACGTTACGGCCTTCTCCAGCTGATTCTCCAAGGGAAAGTAAATGGTAAGAGAGGACCGGGAAGAAGACGCATTTCCTGGCTTCAAAATTTGCGAAAGTGGTATAACACGACTACCACTGAACTGTTCCGCGCTGCAATAAGCAAAGTGAAGATAGCCGTGATGATCGCCAACGTCCGGAACGGATAGGCACTTTAAGAAGAAGAAGTCCGAAGACAGTCAGGAATTTCCACAGGAAAGTGTTCTGACAAAACAACAATGTAAAGCAAAGGAAAAAGGATAAACAAAAATTTAATTTTATAATTATATGATATATTATATAATATAATAAGGAAATAAAAAGGACAAAAATAGAATAGTGGAGAAGGCATTACGGATAGAATAGACTGCAGAACTTTCAAAGCTTCATAGTTTTCTCCAAAGACCCTCAGGTAAATATATCCTCTCTCTAAAAGAAGTTAGGTGAATACGCTCAGAATGGTGAATAGACCCTGAAAGAACTATTCAAACAACACTTTACTGAATCTGAAGCAAAACTGATATTAGTGGCAGCACACTGAGCTAGGGACTCTAACTTATGATTCTAGTATTTATCCAATAAGGAAAATGGCTTGTAAAAAAAAATGTATATGGCTAGCTTAAGACGAATAGGTACAAACAGCATAAAGAGTAGCTTTTATACTCAAATGTCGCAAAACCGGATAGCAAAAAGCTGTCTCTGAAATCTAATGCTATTTGTACTAAAGACTCATTACAAATGACATCTGTCAATGACAGATGGCTCAGTACGACAGAAAAACTGTCGGTCGGTACATTAGGGATGATGTAATTATTTAAGTCTGATACATCAAGGACATTATATGCATAGAAAATGGTTTTTTACGTAAACGGCACTGCAGCATCTTCTAGAGATAGTGGAGTACAATCTGAAAAACCAAGGGATAATGGAGGTGCATTTCACGATGTAAAGAGTGCATTCGTGGCAACCATAGCTCAGTGGCTAGGTTCTGGCTTACCCAGCAGAAGAGCCAAAGCAATCATAAGGGAGATTTATCTAAAAGGAATAGCCGAAGCAAGCTACAGATAAATAGACTACAGCCCAAGGAGCCGTGTGATCTACGTAACGGTAATGGGGGAAATAGAAAGGAGGTCTTATCTCCTCTCTTGTGAAATTTGGTCAAATTTAGGCTAATAACTAGACTCGGCAATAAGAGATATCAGTTACTGGAATACGTGTACTAACTGGTTATTAGCCCACGGCAAATTTGGTCAGACATATTCTACTTCAAATGTAGGGCTTAATATAAGCCCCCAGAAATCCAGAAATCCAAAATCACGAAATTTACAAGGATTTTAGAGAATTTTGCTACTCTAGGCCTAAGTATTAAAAGGAAGTGAGTGAAGTAAAGTACTTTAGGGTAACTAAGGCTTCCACGGAGTGAGCAGATATAACGAATAACCAATAGAACAGTAATTACGTTAATGGTAGCTAGATGCACTCATGTGGGGGAAAAATTGGGGGTTTAACACCAAATACGTATATTGGATTGAATTGTTTTCCACTACTATAAATAAACTGGGTCGAGTTAGAAATGAGGAGGTTCTTAGACGCCTGATTCAAATAACACAACTGGTCGATAGAATAAAGAGACGCAAGCTTGATACTTCAGTCACATTATGAGACACCCTTTTACACCTGATCATTCAGGGAAAGATCTAAGGTAAACGTTGTCCTAGTAGAAGAAAAACATCATGGCTAAAAAATCTAAGACAATGGTCCGGAAAATTGACTACCTCCTAGTACTAGACTACATGGTAGCCAACATGATATCCAACGATCTATAACGGTCGTGGAGCTAGAAGAAGAAGACTTTTCAACCTTCTTTTTGCTTTGTTGGAGTTTATTATCTCTTGGGCGATGTGTTTCAGTAACTTTATAGGAACAGTAAACTCGATTTTTATTCTCTCCCCTCCATTGTATAAGTAATCCAGTATTTTTGGTAAAACTGGATTCTAGAAGAAGATTCAACGAATAAGTCAGAGATCAGTGGAGATCACTCAGATTTTGTTACAAAGTGAGTATTGACAACTCACATTGTCTCCAAGGTTTATTATTAATACTAAATACATAGTTGATTCAGTTAATTTTTGTTAGTTTCAGTTTTTGTGTTTCTGGTTTAATTATTCATGGCATTATAATATTTATTGTTATTATATTTATTCTTTTTTACTAGGATTGAACAGATTTCACCTTATCATTACGAAATACTACAGGAGCTTGTGAAGTTTAAGCCAATAATATATGAAGCTATGAACAATCCATCAAAGTACTTCAAACCAACGAGGTATACTAATTTTCACGTTTTAAAAATGCTTTTATTAATATCTAACAACTCTCTTGTTAGTAAGTATTGGGAATAGTTTTATAAATATGTAGACGTAAGTCAAGTTAGTCATTTTATATTTTGATGGAAATTGAGATTTAAAAATATATATGTTTTTAACTTCTACAGGGCGCTTCACAATGGCTGCTACGATACATCCTATGGATAAATAGGAGAGGTGTAAATAAGTTATAAAAGTTTGAATGAAATAAATGCTCTTAAATCAACTGAGAATACGGCATAGGGACTGCCGCTATGTCATTGCCGATTTGTTTGTGAGGCGTAATGCCGCACCTGAGAATATCTCGTCTTAACTCTTCGACTCGAGTTCACAAAATAAATCTAAGAGGAATGATTAGAGCGGTGACTCTAGTTTCGGATTGTGTCTTTGTCCCAAATATTGAAGATGTCCCAAGAGAAACAACAATTTACTTACAAACGCCTATTTGAAGATCAGTATAGGAATATCAGGAAACAAGCAAAATAGCTGCTGGAACGTTAACCAAAAAAAAAAATACATAGAAAACTAGAGCAGTCAAACCATCGGTAAAACTAAGGTAAAAAGAGATCTCGAAGAAATGTCATTCTCTCTCGCAACAAAGAGTCGTTAAAAGCCTAGTAACTCTAACGAAAAGACTACCCATGTAACAAAATCATTCAAGATGGCAGCACTATACAGATAACATCCTATTACTTGACTAGGTCAGGTTCAAGCACACCTGATCATTGATAAAGTGGAACAAACAGTGGATGAAGCTCATCTCATCATGAAATCAGAAGTCAGAATCAAATTTTTATTAAATAACGTTTAGTGCACGGGCCTCATAGGTGAACTGTGCTTACGAATATACCAAGAAATTGACTGATGATGTAGTGAGAACTATGGACAGTCTATGGAAGGTAGCAGACGTGACTATAGTAGATCCCAATGATATGCCTAAGTACTTCATGGTTCTGATCCCTGTTCCTGAGTGAAAGACCTTAGGACTGGTTATTAAAAAGTAGGGAAATCGGAAATCTAAAAACCATTAAAGGCCTCGATGGCTTCAATCAAGATCAAGATCCTTTTAGAGTCGTCTTACTGGATTTCTACTTCCATACACCAGGTTTATAGTATGGTAGGTTATGTCAGTGTTTAGTATGCCCTATATCTCCTTCTTCTTCTTTCTCCTTATAAGTACTGTTGCTTGTTCATTGTTCTTCTACCGATTGGTGACTTATCTCTTGCTATTTTGACCACACAGGTCTCCCCCATGATGCTTATGTGGTTATACCATTCTTTTTTTTTTGGTGTCTTTACACTGTACGTTACGTTTTCTTTTACTGTCTTTACTCCTCTTTCGATCTTAGCGTATTTCCTGTAATTCTTCTAAGTACTTTCATCTCTGCCGTATCCAGTAGTCTTTGTGTTGTGGCTGTACAGGTTCTTCTTTATGATGCATCTTGATTTCGCACTTCTCTTTCCAGGTCTCCATAGGTAGACAGTGTAATTGCAGGTTATGATATTTCCATTACTTGTTTAATACTGATGTCATCGATTTCTATTTTATACCTGATAGGTTCTTTGCTGATTACTATTGTTTTAGTTTTCTGAGCTCAAATTGTCGTATTAAAGTCTTTTACTTTTGTGTTAAATCTGTGGACTAGCATTTGTACACCATCTTCATATTAGGTTAATAACAGTGGCGGATCTAGACATTTGCCTTGGGAGGGGAATTTACAACTTCCAATAGGAGGAACTTCCAATACTACACAAATGACATAAATAATAGGTTTTCTTTAATTTTTGACCTTCTGGGAAAATTTTCCATTTCTTCCCGTGTATCCGCCCCTCTTTATCAATATTGCGTCATTTGCATAACAGAGTATTTTTACTTCTTTGTTGTCTATTCTGTATCTTCTTCATTTGTTGACATTTTTGATGATTTTAGCCATGATCTAATTTACGAACATAGGGCTCAACGAGTCCCCTTGTCTTATTCTGTTACCTATTTCTGTAATTTGTCCATCTATTCTGATTTTCATTTTGTCCCTATATGGTCTAGATAAGTTTGCGTAGTTTTATGGTTATAATTATTTTTCAGAGAGAGAAAGAGAGGGAGAAAGAAAGGGAGAGGGAGGAAGAGAGAGAGAGAGAGCGCGAAAGAGAAAGAGAGAAAGACAAGAAAATAGAAAAAGAGATAGATAGATAAAGTAATATATCTATTAAAGAGAATACGCATTTATAAGTAAAGTCCCATATAAAACGTTTATAGGTTTTGATCGATGCGTTAGATAAAACTCACGATTCCATTCTGTACAGAAAAAAAAAAAGATATAGAATCCCTCAATAAGTGGACTGTAATTTTCAGTAAAATTATTATATATTGATGTAATTTCTAAATATTTTTTCATTTTCGTGAATGCTGTTCTTGCCTTCTGAATCATGGTCTATATTTCAGTCGAAGAATTTCATTAGTAATTTAAGTTCGTACCTAAGTAGCAATAGTTCGGGAACGAGTCTACTAGTTTCTTCTGCTACTCTCTTAACAAGCACGTGAAAACCATCAAGACTATATACAGAAATGGCAGTGTTCTCCCTTTATAAGCATTCCTTTATCAGAATGTTTTAAGACGAGGTTCATAATCTGCTCTAAATACATATTGAAAATTAATGGAGACAATATACAATCCTGTCGTATACTTCTTTTTACTTTTAAATCTTCTGTTAGATGATTTTCTCCTTTAAAAGTTACACTTTGTTCGTAATCGATATTGTTTATTATACGTGTATTGGGTGTCTGTTATCTAGACCAAGTAACCCTAAACTTTCTCATGTTTTCTTCCATCGAACGCCTTCTGGTTATCCACAAAGTACACTTGAAAGAATACATACCTTATCTGCAAAAAGGTCCTCATTAATGTTTAGTTTATGCTTGAATCCAAATTTTGTATTTGTAATGTGTAATTTATACTTTTTATGAATAATTTTATGTAATATTTTCAAAAATAGCTTCGTAGCTGATTAGGCTTATTATTCGAAAGTCTTTACATTTTTTGGGCTAGGTTAGGTTCACATTTTTTATATTTTGTTTAACAATGGATTTAGACATTGTTGTGGTATTCTCAAGTTTATTATAAACAAAGATCAAAATTAGCATTTGCAAATGCAAAAATTGCATTTCCCCCTATAATTTTCAAGAACTCTAAGTAGAAGTTTCCCCTATTCTACTGTAATGCTACAAAAAGCGCCACCTATTTTGGTAGCTTTACAGTAAAATAGGGAAATACTATCTACACGAAAAATACTATTGTTTTCTGTTTTTTCAGCTCTACGTGCTTGAGTTTGTACCTTCCTGACTGTTTGAAGACGTAGAACATACAGAAATAACGTTATAACAGTCTATTCATACCAATTCATACACGGAAATCAGCCATATCCAAAGAGCTCTAGCTCCCCTAGGAAGCATTTTCGGACTGCGTAAATTGGGTTAAATTGTCTTAAAATTATCTGAGGAATCTCCGGTCTTCGTTTGTCAGGAGAGTTTCTGGATACCCTGTATAAAAATAAACGGGGAAAGAAACACAATTCGTCAAACTTTTTATGTATGAATTGGTATAGGTGGGGAAGATACAAACTTAAACACGCAAAGCCAGCGAATGTGTCCCGCTTTCCCACGGCTATATATATATATATATATATATATATATATATATATATATATATATATATATATATATATATATATATATATATATATTTATTTATATATATTTTTTTTATATATATACTTTTTTGTAAATAGTACAATATGGAAACCAAATGAAATTATTTCGCCATCATTGGCAAAATATCTTCAAATGAAAGGATTGCTACCGTTTGATACCGAACCCAAGAAAGAAGCGGATAATCCATGGAGGTAAGATTGCAAATATATAATTTAATCATTTTTCATTTATTTCATTACACACTACATAAGAAGACATAATCGAAGTTAAAAAAACCATACATGATAAACAGTTATTCATAAAAGTGGAAGTCGTAGAACAGATTTAAACCAACAATGGGTTTAAAACATTGCACAATATACCATGCGACAAAAATCTAGCTATCCAGATCAAAGACTACTTCTGATATACATTTATATATTTACGGTGTGAATAATTAGAAAGTTATGGCCAATAACCTTGCTAGTTTTTTTTTAAGAAAAAACTTACCACACTAGAGATTTACCAAATAACCCAATAAAAATCATCATCACCATAAAGACATCCGAAAGGTACAAATAACTAATTCCCCACGTTAGAGATGAACCAGTCGTGCATCACACGTAGCAAATAAAACAAGACAGTTGTAACCTAATAATAAATTACTGGCTTGCATCACACAATACCATATCAAATAAGAGTTAGACAAAAAAGGACACAAACTAAAAAACATCGTAAACGGTTATTGATTTAGAACGATAATAATAAAAATATCTTTAAACTAGAAATCCTGCATCATTGCCAAATCAGAATTGAACCGTCCAAAGGCAAAAATATTATTGTACACTGCACAAAATCTTGCACTTGCAACAAATCATTTACCAGCTTCACATATGTATAGTGATACAAAAACATACTATATATTTAGCTATATATTATAGCTAGATGTGTCGTGTGTAATTCAATACACCCAGATAATTATAAAGACCAACTTCAGGTAAAGAAACTCTACCCCATCCAACTACATTCACTCTAATGAGCTATGCAGAAATAAGCAAAGGAAGCCAATAGATTATGTCAAATACCTACCAAAAATCGCCTGCTGATGTGACTGTGCTATTTACGTAGACAATATTCAGGATTATTTTCAGTCTAAATTAAAATCAGATTGCTCAATATTCACGCTAAATCCATTGTCAAGGCGTTGGATTGGATAATTAACAGCACATTATATTTCAAACTGTATATAATTTTGTCCGACTCACAGACCGTCCTGCTCGCATTAAGAAATTTCTTTAAACACATATTTACCAACAGACTATTGTTATATGCGCTTGAAAGCTAAGTCTCCTAAGTTCTCTAAGAAGAATTGTTAGCTTTTTGTGGGTAAAACATCACTCTAATATTCCGAGCAATGATAAAGTAGACCATTTGGCTAAAGCAGCTACTTTGCAGTATAGAAATCAACGACTAGCCCAAATGGGATTTATTTACAGCTAGAAAGAAACATGTTAGACTTATTCGGGAAATTTTCAACTCTTCATCTACTCCCCCAAATAAGAGAAGCTTAATTTCTAGGACAATTTATAATATTATGTACGTTAGATGCCTTTTTACATGCTACAGTAAACGCATACGTATATCAAATAAAACTTTCAGAAACCACTGGATGTTTCAATACCGGTATAATCAAGAAGCCATAAAATTTTTATTTCAAGCCATCTCTCAACAAAAAATCACACTGTTGCAGAACGCTGCTTCTTTTCTCTATTTAAGTAGTCAAAATCGAACTATTAAATCGATTTTATGGCAATTTTCCAAACATACCAAACGAAAAATTTAAACTGCCTTTTCCAAGCACTGGTGTGCGAATGCGAAATGGTAGGACTTCAGTTGTAGTATTTCTCACCGTCTTTTTTATGCCATTTACCTTTAACTGTTTCCTGCATTGTTTGTTAAAACAAAGTTGCTGTGAAGGACACCTTAGCGTGAAGCGTGGGTCCTTGCTTAATCCGTTTGTACAGTCACCAATAGTGTTTATAACGGGAAGGTTAGGAAATTTAGTGAATGAACGAAATAGAAAACTAACAGATAGGAATAGTGAATAGTAGGATAGTGTTTAAAGGAAGTATAAAAGTTAATTATTTTTACTTATCTAACCTATTGTCTGGCTAAATAGGTCTTGAACCTAAGGCCAAAAATTGCTTAGTCGGTTTCTTCAAGGAAAACATGGAAATACATAATTTTTGGTATTTTAAAACATTTTTTTTGTATGTATTGAAATGACATTCCACCGCATGTAGGATAAATTAATCAAGGATCGAATTTATTTTATTACTTGAATGGGTGTTCAGTTTATTATGTCACACATGCGAGGTCATTTCTTATGATGGAGAAATTGAACAAATTTTTGACTTCATTCTTAGGAGACTTATCTTATTAGTCCAAAGATTAGACTACAAAACTCACACAAGCGACAGAAACAAATTTGATGTAAGATTTCGATACCCATGTATATAAATTAACCCGCAACAACTAAAAAATATCACCGGAAAAACAAGTGTAACCGCATGGTGGATTAATAGGGGTAACTGTGATTTAAATTAAAATGGAATTGAACAATAAATTAAATTGGTCATTATTATACTCGTAATTAATCATTCATATTTATTAAAATATATGTGAACCTACATTTGCGATTGTATAATTTTAAGTTGTTCTAACTTCGTTATGGATAAATATATTTTTATGAAATTGATGGTGAGAGTAGAATTTAAAAAATTTTTGTTTAAAATATTTTTCTGTTCCTAGTACCTTCTGGAAACCAAGTGAAAACATCATTTCATCATCATATGCAGAATATATTCAAAGCAAAAGTGTAAAGAATAGTGGATAGCAAGAATCTGTCGATGATGAAGGTAAGATTGCAAATAGATTAAAATATAATATAAATGAATAAATTGTTAATACTATATTTAAAACAATTTATAGACCAGGGCGGTTCTGTTTTCAGATGGATCTGAGAGGTAGCATTCGGCGTTTTGCAGAAATAGTTAGGTGATAACTTCAGTAATAATAATTGACTTATTCTCCCTCTCAAATATGTCGGCAACATTAATAAAAAAACTAGAATATTAAAAAATTACTAAAAACATCGATTTTTCTACTTATATATATATATATATATATATATATATATATATATATATATATATATATATATATATATATATATATATATATATATGTAACGAGTTTATTACAGCTGCCGCCGTTTCTCGCAACCTAGCTTCCAACGCTTGCGATCGTTCCAGTCATCTACTTGTAGACCCCTATCTTCCATTGCACCTTTTACTTCTTCTCTCCACCATCTTCTTAGTCTTCCCTTTTTCCTGCGGTTGGTGGGGATCCACTGTAACATTCTCTTTGGCCATCGTTGATCATTTATCCTTTCTACATTTCAGCCTTTTGCATTCTTTTATTTTGGATGCGTCATTTTTATTTATTACCCAAAGCTCTGAACCATATGTAGCAATGCTTTCTATGATACTTTTGTATATCTTAATTTTTGTGTTTCGGGTGATGTGGTTATTCCAAAGTATACTATTCAGTTGACGTATTGCTGAACTTTCTTGACCAATTCTAGTAGCTATTTCTTTTGTATTTCGACCATTGTTTGTAATGTTTACACCGAGATATTTATTGCTATCACTATTTTGAATTTGTTTGCTTCCTAGTTCTAAGTGCTTTCCTTCACCTTCCACTACTACGTACTCTGTTTTTGATGGATTAATTGATAAGCCCCACTTAGTATATTCTTCATCTATTTTTCGTAACATGTAGTGGATATCATCTTGATCTTCTGCAAGTATTACTTAGTCATCAGCAAAATGCAAGTTGTACAGTGTATGGTCTCCAATTTTAACACCCATAGGTTCACATTTTCTTTTCCAAATATCCAAAACCCCCTCCAAATAAATCTTAAAGAGTGTAGGTGCAATGCAGCAGCCTTGGCGAAGTCCTTTGGTCACTTTTATCTTTTTTGTCACTTTTTGTCCAATCTTTATTACACTCGTCATATCACCGTACAACTCCCTTACAGCATTAATGTAAATCGGTGGAATATTCTTGTCTTCTAGCACCTGCCATAGCACCTGACAGGGACACTGTCATACGCTTTTTGAAGATCAATAAATACCATGTATGTCTCCATATTATGTTCCAAACGCTTTTCTATTATTTGTTTTAGGCAGAACACATTGTCTGTACAAGAACGACCAGTACGAAAGCCACTCTGATCTTCAGCGCCTTCCCAGCAATCTTCAATTCGGCTTTTAATTATCTTCCCGTAGACTCTACAGATTGAGTTAGTTACACTAAGCCCTCTGTAGTTCTTACAATCTTTTCTGTTGCCTTTATTTTTGTATAGATTGCTGGATTTTTCTACTTTTCTTGCTTATAACTTTAAAACAATTAATTTTGGAGCAAAATTCTATTATATTTTTAATTTATTACTCTTGCTGCAAAAAAGCAATATATACAAAAAAGAGAGGTAGTCTCAAGCCTTTTCTTATTCCATGTTTTTCAACCACTTCGATTACAATTATGCATACAAAGTAAGTTACTGAATCGTGAGTCTAAACTTAGAATCTACAAAACGGTAATTAGATCAGTGGTCAGATATGGATGTGAAATGTGGACCCTCTCAACCACTGATGAAAATCAACTGAGAATATTTGATCGCAAAATACTAAGGAAGATATTTGGACCAACCCAATGCAGCGATGGTTCGTGGAAAATTAAAATGAACCACGAGCTGGATGAATTAATGCAGAGCGCAGATACTGTTAGATTTGTAAAGTCACACAGACTAAACTGGCTTGGTCACCTAGAAAGAATTCCAAATAATCGAACTGTAAAAGTAGTCCAGAGATGGAAGCCCCAAGGAAACAGAACAAGAGGAAGGCCCCGTAAAAGATGGATAGACGACGTAGAGAGGGATCTTAAAATCATGAACATCAGGCAGTGGCGAAGCAAAGTATCCGACAGGGCAGAATGGATTGTTAAGCAGGCCAAGACTCACAAAGGGTTGTCGCGCCATTAGAAGAAGCATAAGAAGATTACACGTAGGACCTTCATAATTCGTCCAGAAAATCGTTATAATATAATAACACAATCCACTAAATTTCATTAAAATCGATTTAACAAATTTTAAAATCTAATTTTTTTTTAAATTGAATTTTTTTAAATCTTGCACAACAAAAACTAGACCATATATAAGTTTGCCAATTTTTTTACTTATAAAAATACACATAACCTATCTAACGTACGTTATGGAATTGAAATTGGATCACTTTTACGGCCTCAGAAATGTTTTAAAATTATAAACAATTTTTTGTCTTACTCGTATAAACAAATAGAATAATCTCGGTCAATATTAGCTTAAATTAAATTTAAAAAACTCGTCAAAAAGTTTAACCGGCATAAACAATAGAATGATAATCTTTAAATCAATACCTTTTTCTTCCAGATCTCTTTCTGGGTGAAACTTTTTACATCTTCAAGATATTTATAACATACTAGTGATTTTACCCGTTACATGCGACGAGAGATTAAATCAATTGCCATCTACAGTAACTCATTAACTTCAATCAAAGTCAAAAAATAAAAACGGCCCTTGGTAGTTGGAGAGTGTCGACAAAAGTGAATACTATATAGGCTACTAATTTTTACGTCTGTGTATTACTAATTGTTAATATTTTTTTTAAAAACACCACACATTTAAGTGCTTTAAAATTTAAAAATGTCAATTTTTTTCTTTAAAAATTTTGTTTAATGATTTTAGTAATTTTTAAAATTTGATAAATATTATATAGAATTTATTCATCATTCCTACTTTCAGTATTATCTTGAATTTATGTTTAATAACTTAATTTTAATTATCATTACATTTAATTTCATTTTATTTAATTTTTTTAGTTTGAAGTAATTTTATTTAATTTTATTTATGTTCATTTAATTTAATTGTATTTTAATTAATATTGTTTATTTTATTTAATTTTATTTATTTTTGTTTATTTTATTTTATTTTATTTATGTTTATTTAATTTAATTGTATTTTATTTAATATTGTTTATTTTATTAAATTTTATTTATTATTGTTTATTTTATTTAATTTTGTTTAACGTTATTTAATTTGATTTATTTTAATTACCTTTATTTAACTTCATTTAATTTTAATTTAATTTAATTTAATTTTATATTGGTAAAACATTGACGTTTGTTAAACGTCATTTTCTTTTTATTATAAGTGTATGTATAATATAAATATACAATTATTACAGTAACCTGTATTTTTAGCAACTTTGGGAAAAAATGAATTAGTAATGAAGTAGTAAAATTTCAGAGTAAGGATATTTGAATCATCAATTTGTAGAATGAATTAGCAATAAAACAACCGTTTCGTTTCAAGAACAAAATATGATTGAAATGTCAAATGTTGGTAGTTAGATTATAGATTTTTTTCCTAGGTGGCGCAGTTACCCTGCCGAACAAACAGTGTGACTTGTCGTCCTAGTCATATATGATAATAATAAAAACATCGGTATTGCGCGTGAAAAATACCAAAAAAAACTAGGTTGAAGAAAATTGATTTTCAAATATCAAACTCGGTATACGTAAAAAAATGTATTTTCTCGTCTTCCAATAAAGCAATTTTTTTGATTTTTTTTTCTAAATTCGACGTAAATTAAATAGAGCCATCTAAAAAACGTATTACCAAATGGCAGAGATGATTTATTTTGTTAAATTTATTTATTTATACTTCACTCGTCAGAGATGAAACTGCCGCTGAACCTCTAAAAATCACTCTCGAACAAGTGAACTCACTGAATTTTGCTTAGAACGTTAATTTTGGAACCCCAAAATCTCGGCTTCTCTCTAAAACCACGCCCCTTGTCATGAAAAAAAAAACGAAAAAAAATCGGTTTACCAAGAATCTGTGTCGTAGAAAAAAAATTAAAAAAAAAATGTAGCTGATATAATTTTGAACAAAAATATTCATTAGCAGTTCTTGTTAAAATAAACAGTTCTCTAAAATATCGCTTGAAACGACGCGGCTACGGGCGCAAAATCAATTTTTTGATAACGTTATTTGTACCAATTCGACGGTAAAAATTCAATATCTTTTAATTGGAGTGTCCATCGACAGAAATCAAAAAGCGTTTCAAACATAAAGAGCGTAGATTTCTTATGCGATTTTTGTATTTTGCCGCAATTAAAGACAGTTTTTATAAAAGTGTTAAATACACATTGTGCGATTTTTTCCAGTTTTACTATTCTCGCGAGATCATTTAAATGTACCGGACACTCGGGAATTTTCATTATTAAAGCCCAGTCTTCTAAATCTATGGCATGAAATTTAGGTTTTGATTTTTGGCAGCAAATGTGAGGCATTTGAAATACGTCTAAAAGATACCGACTCTAAACTTTCACATTAGGCATTTTTGCATTTTTAGGCATATTTCAAATGGCTCACATTTGTTGCCAAAAATCAAAACCGAAATTTCATGCCATAGATTTTGAAATATTCCATAGTGGCCGGTTAATGAAGAAGTGATCTTATAGAAATTGACTTTAATTGCAGCAAAATACAAAAATCGCATAAGAAAGCTACACTCTTCTCCTTTGAAACGCTTTCTGATTTTTGTACTCATCAAAAGATTTTGAATTTTTACCGTCGAATTGACACAAATTTGATTTAAAATTGATTACGCGCATATCGAGATATTGAGATATTCTATTTGTTTATAAGCCAAAAAATTGTTGATAATTTTAAAACATTCCTAAGGCCGTCCAAATAGTCCGATTTCAATTCCATAAAGAATGTTAGACAGTGTTGGAGTTTCGCAACTGTGTCTAAACATTTGTAATATATTAACAGACTTTTTGGTAGTTTTGATTCTCCCCGTATATTTAGCCAAGATTTAATGTACAAAAACACAGCTATTTTAAAAAACTAAACATTACAAGACGAGCCATCTGCCAAATGACACAGACCTGTATTTGAAAGAACAGACGAGTTTTATCTCCCAAACAACACAGACGTGTGTTTGGGTTAAGAGTAGAGGGTCCTATTTGAGACACTTTGCTTTGGTCTTGTGAGAGACAGTCGTTTCATGCAGTAGGGGTGAAGGCTGGTCCATTATCATTACTTTGTAGTTCCTGTATGTCCTTGAAGAGGTTTTTTTCGATAGCGGTTGGTGTTATCATTTCATTGGGGTAAAGTACAATACACCATATTATCTTGTTGCTGCATAAATCAAGTACGTTTACTTGGTGCTAAATTATTACATATTGTTGTTATCAGTTATCAACTTCAGTTGTTATCAGCAGGTCCTCGAAGACACTTTGTCTCAGGACCATGTAACCTATGTAGAGCCATACGTTACCATGTTACCAATTCCAACGGTAACTTGAACATCCTAATTTGCAATAATATATAATGTAACATATCTATAAATTAATAACATTTAACGGGTTTTTACCCATATATTTTAGTGGCTCATAGCATGTATACTTCGTTACACTGATAATGGAGTTTACATTCCGAAAACGTTCTGTAATGTATTTGTGATATACCCGTTTGGGTATTTTATTATATACCTTTTATAAAGGATTTGAAATAAAAAATTTTATTTAGGAACACAATAATGATGCCAATTAAGATATGCTGACTAGTCACAAAATCGATGAAGCTAAGACTCCATGCATGACAGATGAGATCCGGCAACTAATGAACAAAAGAAGATCATACAAAACAAAAATGTAAACGAATACAAAGCCACACACAGGGAGATCAGGATAAAAATACGGGTAGCTAAAGAGAAGTGGTACAACGACAAATGTTTAGAGATAGAAGAATTAGCAGGTATAAGACGGTCCAACAATAGTAACACCCTGGTTGATACGAATGATAAAACAATATCTGATATCAAAGGCAAACTAAACAGATGGAGAGAATACGTCCAAGAATTGTTTGAAGACGACAGGACACAACAAGATAGCATGAACGATTGCGAAGAACATGATATAGGTCCAAATATAACTAAGGATGAAATAATACATGCAATAAATCTGGCAAACAGCAAAAGTCAGAGTAGGCAAAGAACTTTTGGAGGAAGTAGAGATAAAAAGAGGCGTAAGGCAAGGTTGCATACTTTCCCTCTTGTATATTTCCCGAATATAGATTGTTCAATCTATATTCGGAAGAAATAATTAAAAAATCACTAGAAAATGTAACAATTGGAATAAACGTCAACGGCAGACCTATCAACAATATCAGATATGCCGATGATACTATACTAATTGCAGAGAATATACAAGATCTACAGACGCTTTTAGATAATGTGGTAAATGCTAGTGAAGAAAGCGGACTAACGCTTAATGCTAATAAAACAAAATTTATGACAATTGCCAAAACACAACAACAAGACATTTTAAACATAAGAGGGTTCCAGTAGAAAAAATAAAAAAATGCAGGTATCTTGGTACAATTATTAATGAAAATAACCAGTATACAGAAGAAATAAAAATGTGACTTGGACAAGCTAGAGCAACATTTAATAAGATGAGAAAAGTATTATGCAGTAGAGACCTTAGTTTGCAACTTAAAATAAGAATATTACGTTCATATGTGTTTTCGGTGCTGCTGTATGGGGTGGAGGCCTGGACCTTAAAGAAAGAGGTGAGCGATCGACTTAAAGCATTCGAGATGTGGACCTACCGAAGAATATTAAAAATAAGTTGGGTCGACGGAATAAAAAATGTTTAGGTCCTAAGAAAGATGAGAAAGGAAATGGAAATCATGAATTATACGATTAAGATAAGAAAGTAACAATATCTCGGCCACGTTATAAGAGGGGATAAATATTTGTTGCTACAAACCATAATGCAGGGAAAAATACAGGGAAAACGAAGTATTGGAAGAAGACGTATCTCCTGGTTCAACAATCTGAGAAAGTGGTATAATTGCAGTTTTGTCGACTTGTTCAGAGCTGAAATCTCAAAGGTGAAAATAGCTGTGATGATTACCAACCTCCTTAGAGAAAACAGTACCTAAAGAAGAAGATTTTTTTTACGATATTGCTCCAAAATGAATTGTTTTTAAGTTATAAGCTAGAAAAATGTTTTTAGTAATTTCAGTAATTTTTTAATAATGTTTCCGACCTATTTAAAAGGGAGGGTAAGTCAATTATTATTACTGAATTTATCACCTACTTAACTATTTCTGCAAAAATCCGAATGCCAACTCTCACATCCCAATTAAGTCCTTTTTTCACAAATCTGCCCTGGTCTAATTGATGATTAATTGGCAAAACTACTAATCAAATAAGCTTAATCGAAAACCGTTTAATTTGTAATAGTTAGGTAAACTCTAATTCATAAAAATTATATTATGTTTGTTTTTAAAATTGCATATTGGTTTTGGTAAAGTTCATATGCGACTGGCCTCGTATCAACGAAATGTTAAGGTTTCATTAAAATAGACAATATTAAAGATAATAATTGTACTATTATAGGGTACACGTAAACTCATCACCAATTACCATAAATACCCTCGTAGATAGTACAAACTCATCACCGCCATAAAAGTAGGGTTTTCAAAATAGACCCTAAGAGATCGGTAAACTGATCACTGGCGTACCTGCACCCCGGATCAGGTATAGACCATAAAATCCTTGCAAACTGCTAGTTTCTGGTAATTTCACAAAATAATCCAAATCCAGATGTCTTAAATGCATGTGCAATTTATTGGTTTTTATTTTATGATTCCACAAAATTCTATTAATAGCTACCTAAAATCATGCGAAAAGAAAATTTTCTCTTTATTTGCCCATGTTTCTTCAACATGGATAGTGAACTGCTAATTGATTACGTTCTGAGCGAACGCGGACAAAAAATGATGGTTATGAATAATTTCAAATTTCAATTGCGAAATACTCTAAAACAATCGAATTGCCTTTTGTGGACTTGTGCGACGAAAGGGTGTAAGGCTAAATGTCATACAACTGGTGAGTAGAAATTTTATACCGTTTTTGTTTAGTTGTTTCGCACTGGTTTTCGCGAATGATCGTACGTAAGGCACGTAAGGCATAATATTACTTTGTTGCTGTAAATTACCTTTTCTGATATTTATCACATTTTGAGATTTCTGATTAAATTGTTAAAATCACATTGTTATATATACACTCGCGATCATAAAATCCGGGTCACCTTGAAAATCACCGATATTTCATTTTTAACGAGCTTTATGGTAAATAATAATAACACAAATACAAACTAATGCATGTTTCTGGGAATTGTTGTCGGCTTAGCGGTTTTCTTTGCAACAAAGAATTTCAATAGTGCCGATTTCGCGGGAAAGCGCACACTTCCCAAAATGAACGGTACCTGTAACTGCCGCTTGTTTTAAATGTCTCATTTGTGCTTCGACTTTCTGTTCAAACGCACCGAACAAACGTTTATTATTGCCACCATTAGTGTTTATTAGTGCCATTATTAGTGTTTATTATTGTTTATTTTTTGCCAAAAATACCCTTGACTGTTGTTGAAACGGCACAAATTGTTGCGCTTGTGAAAGACGGTCACACTCAATGGCAAGTCGCAAGAACTGTTGGCGTAAGCCTTTCTACGGTTCAACGAGTGCTTCAACGCTTTCAGGGGAGGGGTTTGCATCTCGTGTACGAGATGACCGTTTTCTTGTGTTTCAGGCTTTACGAAACCGGACCTCAACTGCGATTATGCATCGAAATCGTCTACAGGATGTACGAAATCGCAATGTTAGCGTTGCAACAGTCAGGAGAAGATTTCGTTCTTTTGGACTATCTTTTCGGGTAATGGCTACAGGACCGCCACTTCGCCTGGCGCATCTAATTGCACGACTAGCTTTTGCTCGATAACACGCGCATTGGGGAATTAACGATTGGAGCAAAGATTTATTCTCAGATGAATCCCGTTTCTGCCTAACTGGATCCGATGGATGTGTAAGAGTTTGGAGGAGAACCGGTGAATGATTTTCACAAGCTTGCATTGCTCCAAGAATGCCATTTGGTGGAGGCTCGGTCATGGCTCGGAGAGGTGTATCTTCCGACTTCCGCACAGAATTACCCTTCATCGAAAATGGGTTCTTAACTGCACGAAGGGACATTACGGAGATTCTGGAAGAACATGTTATGCATACCATGGCAAGGCTTGGAGAAAACGTCGTTAATATGCAGAAGAACGCGCGAACGCACGTTGCCACGATCAGTATGCAATACTTGGACGAGGTTGGAATTACAAGGTTACCCTGGCCAGCTAGGTCTCCGGAATTGAATCCCATCGAACATATCTGGGACGATTTGAAAAAACGTATTCAACCCCTAACATCTCCTCCTAACAACGGACAGGAGCTTAAGGATCTGTTAGTGAGAGAGTGGAATAACATACCACAACATGTAATCCGGAGAAAAATTGAGAGTATTCCCCGTTGTCTGCAAGAGGTCATTAGAGCAAGTGGAGGCAATACACGATATTAGTCATTGAAATTTCACTGACATTTTACCACGTTCTGTATTTTCCATTTTTTTCGTATGCCTGTTTTATCAACAATTTGGTTTGTTTTCTGCTTTTTCAATAAAAACAATAAAAAAACCGTTTTTTTCTTTTAAAACAAACATTGATGACAAATAAAAAATACTTTAGCCTAAAAAAAGGTTATTACTGCACCAGAGGCAAAAATATTCCAGAAACTTGAAATTTTCAAGGTGACCCGGATTTTATGATCGCGAGTGTATATATATATATATATATATATATATATATATATATATATATATATATAGGGTATCCAATTAAGTCGGCACCATATGTGAAACCTTTTTATTTTTAGTTTTATGAATTTAAAATAATTATGTTACATAAAAAGTTTTGAATGATCTAAAACCTAGAATACAATGATCAGATATTAAATTTTTTTTTAGTTTTATACGCGGTTTGTCAAAACAAAAATGTATTGTAGATATTCTCAAGTCTTAATAAAATTCATGTTGTTTACCGAACCGCCTAAATGACTGAAGAATACTAATATCTGATTCTGACGATTGAAGTTCTAGATCATTTAGGACTAGAGATTAAATGTTTTTTCATAAAACTAAAAATAAAAAAATTTTCCATATGGTACCGACTTAATTGGACTCCTTATTTATATATATATATATATATATATATATATATATATATATATATATATATATATATATATATATATATATATATATATATATATATATATATATATATATATATATATATATATATATTGAAAAAGCGATAAACGCTTGTAGTCAACGCTGATCAGTTAGACTACAAAACACGACTATTTGGGTGTGCAGCCGAAGATAGGACAAAGAAGTACTCTTTTTAGTCTACCAAGCTTTCGCAAATCTTTATTTGCATCATCAGGGTTCTACAATAAACAAAATTAGTACAAATTACAGAATAAAAATTATTTTGTATCTTAGACTAATTGAGGTTAGTTGTCATGATGTTTATAAAATCATACAACTCATCTGACTCCTACAAATAATGGCGAAAACTAACCAAAAAATGTAAAAAAATTGCTTTTACAAGCACTGTAGTTGTGGGATCTTTGTACAAGTTATTTAAAGATAAAGTACAGCAAACTGTACTTAAGCATTTTGATGCATTCTGTCACAATAAATGCATTGCTAATTACTTTTAATTTAAAAATTTCCGCCAATGAGGCCATAAAATGTAAAGCTTTGCACGTGTCAAAAGTTAAATTTTACTTCGACTTCTATGCACTAATAGCACACTCAAGTTTTCAGCTTTCCCTATTTTTTAGATATTTTATATTTACTAACTGTCCAAAATCGTCTATTATTTTTAAGATAACGTCAAATAACGCCAAAACGGTAAGATTTAGACCGAATGTATGCTTAACAAATTATCTCGAAAATTCAATAAGAAATATAAACATGCAATGAAAATCAAATAACGAAGTTATTTTGCACATTTTGACAAATGTTTTCGTTTTAAAGTTCACAATCGAAATCCTATGCAACTAAATTTTTAGATCTCAAAACCATTTAGATTGGCAGATACGTATAATAGGCCACACCGTGAGACATATTATTATCTCAGTTAAATTTTAAACCAACTTGCTTAAAATAATTTCTGAATTTATTAAATTATCACATAAACGAGAAGTATAACAGGTAAGAGGCAATCTTTCGCATTAGAAACCAGGCAAAAATCTCGGTGATGAGTTAACCTATCTGCGGTGATGAGTTTACCAATCTCCAAAGGATGCCGGTGATCAGTTTACTATATCTCCGAGGGTCTAATAATTTTATGGGGGGCTATATAGTGATGAGTTCGTACACGTCCCTATTATACACCATATTTTTGCAAATTTATTATTTATAAAGATACAGAGTGTCAAATCGGACACTGTTTCAAAATAAATTTGGTAGCATCTCATAAAACAGGGTGTTTATTATTTAAAATAAGGAAATTTTAGTTCACGTTCTGTATAACTGGAAGTCGTATCCAAAAGCCCGAGAGCATATCCAAAAACCCGATATATAACTTTTCGATATTAATTATTTCAGATATTAGTTTCTTCAAAACATCTCAATTAGATTTTTCAAAGAGTCACCCTCCATATCGCTATAGAATTCTTGTCATTAGTTTTATAAATATTTATAGTTAGATCTTTTTTGTGCTTTATTTATCTGGTGATAGTAATTTACAATCCTAATATCATCAATATCATCCGACATAATCTTTCCTAAAATCCACTTGGTTAATTTAAAAAATGTTTCTAATAATATAAAAGTAAACTTACTTCATATTTATATGCATAATGTAGATGGTCTTACAGCTTTACCTGAAAAGGAAAAATTATATCACTCTTGTTATCATATCGTTATATGTATTAAACTTATTTATCACCAAATTAATAATCTGAATTGTTTTTGCTAAATAATGTTGATTTTCTATATGTTATACGTGTCCAGAAACTCTCTTGACAAACGAAGACCAGAGATTTCTCAGATAATTTTAAGACAGTTTAACCCAATTCACCCAGTCCGAAAATGCTTCCTAAGGGAGCTAGAGCTCTTTGAAGATGGCGTCTTGTAATTAGTTTTTGTTAAATACCTCCAGAACGCTTAAAACGAAAACTGGTACGATTATTTATCCTCCAGAGTTGAATCGATTTCATCAATTGCGAATTTCTAGTACCGATCATAGGCGTCCGTTTTGGGTAGGTCAACGGTTATTTTAACGCATAACTTTTTTTTCTTTATCTTTTAGGCATTCGCAATACTAGATTACTAAATTTTCAGGTATTCTAGTACTAAAAGGTACTTTTACTTTAAGTCGGTAGGATACACCGTTTTCTACAAAAATCGATTTGAAAATTTTTTGTTTTTTCGTCATGAAAGTTAAATTAATATTTTTTGTACTAGTTGGCTGTGGACCTGTCAACAGAGGTATAAACTACGTTTTTCATTGCCAAATTGTGGTCAGTTCGCGAAGTTTACCTTTTAGTTTTTTACTTTGTGGCATTCAAATATAACAATTTCAGTTCAACAAAAATTGATTTTACTAATGCGGAAAACGCTAATATGTTTTAGATTTTGGCGCAATGAGGTAAAACTCTTGAGCAGCACAGCGTAGATATCTTTAAAAATTTTCCAATCGTGATTTCATACATTCAACATTTACAGCTCTACGTCAACGATTAAAAAAAACATGTTCAGTGGTCCCAACAGCGGCATGATGATGTAATAGCAGCACATGAAGATGTTATTTTAATGGAAGTTGAGGAGAATCTAGAAATTAACGTTAGCTAAGACCATGTATCCCACAATTTCAAAATCTTGCTTAGGAAATATCTGACACAACGAAAATGTATATCCTTTTTATTTTACAAAGCACTGATACTGTACAAGCACTGCTACAAGGAGATTTTCCTGCTCGTGAAGAATTCGCTAATGGTTGCAAAATCAGAAAAATCAAAATGAAGATTTTTTTCAGAAAAAGTTTGTTTTGCGACAAAGCTACATTTACAACAAATGGAATTTTTAATGTGCATAATGCACAATATTATTCCTACATTTGTGACAATCCAAACGTTGTTTAAAAGCATCAGCATAGGTTTAGCATAAACGTCTGGATATTAGTAGTTAACGATTATCTACTTTGGCCTGTGAAATTGCCTGCTCGTTTAAATGGTGCTGATTACTTACATTTCCTGCAAAAGTTTTATCTGACTCGTTAGATGATGTGCCTTTAAATACTCGGCAAAACTGATGATTTCTATATGTCCGGCCCACTTTAGCAGGAATGTACGAGACTTTCTTGAAAATAACCACGAAGACCACTGAATTGGAAGAGGCTGTCCAGTTGCTTAACCAGCAAGGTCGCCGTATTTAAATCCTTGCGACTATTGTGTTTATTCCGTTTCGATACAAAATTGTACACAACTCTGGCTAAGGATACAAGATGCTAGCAACGAATTTAGAAATAACTGGAAATTTTGCAAGAATTCGACGTTATTTAAGCTAAAAGGCAAATTTAAGCATATAGACTAATGGTCATTAACATCGAACATCTTTTGTAACTATCTACTCTTAATACTTGTTCTTTTGTGTTAGATACGTTTAGCTACCTATTAATTTAACTTTCATAACGAAAAAACGAAAAATTTTCGAAATCGATTCAACTGTGGATGTTAAATAATCGTACTAGTTTTTGTTTTTCTAACTAGAAGCGTTCTGAAGGTATTAAAAAAAACTAATTGCAAGCAGCCATTTTCAAAGAGCTCTAGCTCCCTTAGGAAGCATGTGAGGGGTTAAATTGTCTTAAAATTATCTGGGGAATCTCTGGTCTTCGTTTGTCAGTAGAGTTTCGGAAAATCCTGTATATAAGAAATATCATAAACCTCTAATGAGGTCTCTGTAGCAAAGAATCTAAAGCAAAATGTTAAAAATACTCAAAAAGCATTAAAAATAATGAGAAAAGGAGAAAAACATTAATACACAATCCCTAGTATATAGTGCTTCTTTCGTTAGATCATTGTTTAAATATATTTTTTCTCCTTTCACTTCCTTAAGTTTTTTTGTTACTCTATTAAAAAGTATAGTTTTTAAAAATCGAGTTGGTTTGGGTCAAATTTAAGTTACCCTTTGCATTTTTTAACTAGTCCTTTTAAGTAAATGCAGTTTTGGCGACTGATTGTCAACTGATTTAAAATAAAATTAACATGAAAATCGAAGAGACGAAGTCACTCTGGGTACTATATACCTTGGAGAACAGCGCTGTCGTATATTTGTGTTCAACAACCTCAAAAACTCCTGAGTAATGACTTCTGACTGATTTCAAATGAAAATAACATAAAACTTTAGGGGACGAGCCTGCTACCGGTAGCACGAAACCATCACCGTTTTAATATTCTATTAGCGCCTAGTAATGACTTGTGACTGATTTGGAATGAAAATAACGTAAGACTCCATGAGACGAGCTCCACCCTGGACACCAAGTAGCTTGAGGATCATCATCGTTATCATATTCGTATTTAGGAGCACCAGCTAGCTCAAGGAACATCGTCGTTATTATATTGGCATTTATCATCATCATCATCATCATCATCATCATCATCATCATCATCATCATCATCATCATCATCATCATCATCATCATCATCATCATCATCATCATCATCATCATCATCATCATCATCATCATCATCATCATCATCATCATCATCATCATCATCATCATCATCATCATCATCATCATCATCATCATCATCATCATCATCATCATCATCATCATCATCATCATCATCATCATCATCATCATCATCATCATCATCATCATCATCATCATCAGTGGTGTTACAGTCCTAGTTGAGCCTAGACCTTCCCCAGTCTATTTCGCCAGTAGTTTCTGTTCATCGCCAACCGTTGCCAGTTTTCTGCGCCGATCTTCCTTGCGTCTTCGTCCACACCATCCCTCTATCTCAGTGTTGGTCTACCTCTACTCCTATTTCCTACTGGTGCCGCTAATAGGGTTCATCTAGCTGGGTAATTTTCTATGAAAGATATTACATCTCTACCATTTACTATTTCTTTATACTACTCGTACAATTTGAAATAATATCGCTTTCTCCAAATAAATACCATCCTCATATTGGCATTAAGCAACTTTGAAAAACCTCGAGTATCAAAATTGAACTTATTTCTGTTGATATTTGTGAGTTGCAAATTTTTTATTTTTTATGCACTTTGGAAATGCATTTTCCTTATACATTAATTTTCATTTTACCATCATGAATTTTATTCCTTCAACTTTCCTGACACTGCCGAATCGAATGCAAAAGTTGCACAGCGATTTATGTTGTTGCAGAAAATTGGTAGGTTTAGTGCTTCATTTCCTCGCCTACACGCGAAGACTCATAAACAATTGAATACATAAATATTTTTTTTTGGTAAATATTTTTTTTTTTTTATTTTTGTTTTTATTTTGTAAATATTTTTTATATTCTCGTGTATGATAATTTATATTAAAAATTTTTTTTTAGGTTTCAAAATAATTCGTTAAGACCATACCTAAAGTTTTAATCAATAAAAACAAGCAAAAAACATGAGTTATTGTACTATTAAACGTACCGGACCCTCAAATTGATTAATATATTATTAAAAATCTTGAAATTTGTTTTAATAAGAACCTTACCTTATTTTCCTTATTTAGAAATACAGTACAATATATGGGTAGCGGATGGATTCTTCTCTGCGATCCCGGCAGGGGATAGATTCCCATTCCCAGGGAAAGCATGTACAAACCCAAAGCACTCCCATCTCCATCGTTTCGTCCCCCCCACTTCCAAACCAACTCGCCAACACGCACTAGCCAAGCGTTTCGTTTTAATGACTTAAAACAGCCAAAGTTTTTTTCCATGAAAGACGAAACTACTGAACGGCCCTCAATTTCCGGCGGCTCCAACACCCCCAACCAAGGTAGCAGTTGGAACAGGTTTGGAGCAGAGGGTGCTAACAATCCCAGGAAAAAAACAATCTACTACAAAGAGCGACAAATACATATTACTTCATATAATGTTAGAGCTCTTATACAAGATCAGAAGATTATGGAACTGGAGTAATAGCTGAAAAACATAAAATGGGACATCATCGATCTCAGTGAAATAAGACAAAGAGGAGAAGCTTAAATTACTCTTAAATCAGGATACGTATTTCATTTTAGAGGTAAAGAAGACACTTCAAATGGTGGAGTAGGATTCATTATACATAGAAAGCACACACAAAATATAGTTGAAATTATCAGCATAAACCCCAGGATTGTATATCTCATCTTCAAACTTAATGCAAGATATAACCTTAAGGTAATCCAGACATATGTTCCAACGACTACTTACTCGGATAAAGAAATTGAAAAATTTTATGAGGACCTAGAAACAGCGTTACATGCCACACCAGCATATTACACAATAATTATGGGTGACTTTAATGCAAAAATGGGGTTTAAACAAGATGATGCAGAAGTAACAATGGGTAAGTATGGCTATGGCGAAAGAAATGTACGAGGGCAATGATTGCTAAACTTCTTACACCAGGAAAATTTATTCACGATGAACTCTTTTTTCGATAAACAGCCTCAGCGTAAATAGACATGGATTAGCCCAGATGGCAATGTCAAAAATGAAAAAGATTATATATTATAACCAACAGAAAAGAAAAATCAAAGACATCGAAGTACTTAACAAGTTTTCAATAGAAAGCGACCACAAGTTAATCCCAGCAAAGATACTATTAAATGTTAAATTAAAAAGAACAAAGATGATCCTAAAAACAAGAAAAAAGAAATGGATTCCCCCAGAAAACAACGACCTGTATGAAGATACACTAACCAGACATATATAAAACAAAAATATATACAAAATAAAAAACAAAGATGGAAACATTACTACTGATAGAATCAAAATCCTTGAAGTTGTCGAATCCTTCTATCGCGAAATGTATGAGAGCACCGACGAAAGGCAAGATAAGCCGCTGCTCAAAATCACAAACCAGGGATCAGAATTAATGCCAGAAATAACTTCATACGAAATCAAAACGACACTTTTAGAAATAAAAAATAAATTCCCTATCATTGACGGAGTAGTGATCGAAGCGATCAAACTAGGTGAAAATAAAATTATCCAGGCTTTGGCCAAGCTTTTCACGGAATGCATCTACCAAGGAAAAACTCCTTCTCAATAGAATAATGCAGTCGTTACTTTTAGTACACAAGCAAGGAAACATAACAAATTTAAAAAACTACCGTCCTATCGTATTTTACACATATATAAACTTTTTACAAAAATTATCAAAAAAAGATTGGGCGCTAAATTAGACTTCTATCAGCATAGAGAACAAGCTGGATTTAGATCAAGATACATCACTAACGACCACTTACTAGTGATAAAGAACATGATAGAGAAGTCTGCAGGATACAACAAACCAATGGTACTGATATTTGTCGATTACGAGAAAGTATTTGATACCATAGTCATCAGAAAATGTTAAAAGCATTGCCAGAATGCCGAATAGACCATCGCTACACTAACATAATCAAATATATCTACCAAAATGCCACAGCTAGCGTAAGACTATCTGAACAAGAAACAAATAAACTGAGCGCAATAATAATTATTGTACAATTCAAGGCAATAAACTAAAAATCGTATCAACTATAAGTGAATTTGAATTTTTTGTGTAGATTAATAATATATAACATTGGGTATATTCGGTTATTGATAGGCTAAAACAGTTCAAGATCGCTCTGATCATACGTAGTAAGGGAATATAAACAACTCTCTTTACTGCGCATGACCATACTTATAATTTTCTAAGAATTTTAGAAAAATTTCTAACTCTTGCATTTAACAACTTTTAGCTTTAATTGATTTATCTATTTTTAAGTGCAAAATTAAATTGGCAGTTATTTATTGCTGTTAAGAGGTCAAAATCATCGAACAGTCGCTATTTTAAATTGCCAGAGACAGCCTACACGTAATGATAATGTATGTCATGTGAATTTCAATCCATTAGCATTTCATTTGTGGGAACCGGTATAAAAAATTGTTATTCGTTTTATTTACTATATATTATTTGCTTATCGGAGCAGTCGCTATAAAAAACTTGTTATTTAGATATTGGAAAGTGATATTTTAATGATGTACGTGATGGTGATAGATATTCTAAAGAAAATATATAATCCAAGCTGTAGAGACAAAAATGAATGATTTTGAGCATTAATTATTGAACTTTTTGAAATCAGCACAGCTGGACAAGGCGAACAACTGGGGTTCGTTCGGAAAAATATTCCCATGTGATTCTTTGCATAATCACTTTTATGAGATATTCCAAAATAAGGTTCAAGAGGTCCCCCAGGAGAAAAGTTGTAACAATTTTTAAAAAAAAATTGTAACAATAAATCTTTTTGGACAACTTTTTTTTAATATTTGGGCCATTCTAAACAAAATGGCTCTTGTAATTTTTCTGTAAATTTAATTGTTTTCAAGCTATAAACAATTTAAAACTGAAAAAACGTAAAATTACGATTTTCAAGACTCAAAAACACAACTAAAAAATATTATTTTTGAATTCACCAATATACCTAAGTGAACTTTGAGAATGTAATCAGCAGAGGTCTACATTTTCTCAAAGATGTGTCACTGTTACTGTGACAATACGATTTTTAAATTGTTAGAAAATTCTGAAACGTACTAAACTGTGTGTCTTAGAATATCAATTTGTAATGCTTTATCATCGTCTCTTCTTATATTATCTTGTACATATGAGGGTGCAATGTATTCTGCTCTATCGATGAATATCACAACTATATTTTTACAAAAAAACCTTCTTGCAAGTGACTGTTTAACAATACTAATTATCATGCTCACGGACTGCCTCGTCAAATAATTAAAAATTAGTCGCAAAAATTCATCAAATAAACCTTGTCGTAGCTTACATAAAGAAACAATAAATTTATTTTCGTAATATTTTTGATATTTCCGTTTACAGAATCTCATTACAATAATTAAAGATATCTTACTGTTTTTGGAATAAATATTCCATCTTTAATGCTGCTACTAAGTATACATGTTTAAAGCCACTAAACATATGGGTAAAAATGTTTTTAAAACTTTAAATGGTATCAAATTAAACATTTAAATGCAGTATAATACCAATCAATAGCAATTAAAACAAAATCTAGTTTTCGAATAGAAGTTGTATCGATGAGGAAACTAATTGAACAACAACTGTAACACAGGGTTTACATATTTGCTTATTTGTATTCGCATATATACGCACAGTAGGTAATAGTAGGATTTAAACATTCACAGGAAGCCGTGAACTATCTTGATAGGGTCTTACATACACGCACAAGCATCTAGTCACAAATTCGCCGTACTTACTAGAGAAGTTTATATAGGTTTATATAGATGGTTGTTTATACAATTCTACCAGCACAGTAGAGAGTACTATGAGTTAAATAGACGCAAAAAGACGCAGACAATACTTCCTTGTAACATGTACATATATTTGAAAAATGCTACGCTAAAATGGCATATAATGCCCCCAAGCGGTATAATGGTATTCTTGTGGAATCGAATTATGATTCCATTGTTGGTTAAACCATCAGGCTGTTCTATGGTTTCCCAATTTTGTGGAAACTGCTGTTCAGTGTTCCAACGTTGAGAATATGGCATCTGTTGTTGGAGAGGATTGTAATTATAATGAGCCAGTGAATCCATGCTAGCTTTTTTAGAGTATGATTGTGTCCACAGTAAAACGTTTCCGTAATTCCATGATTGAGATTGCTGGTAAATCTGTGTTTGAACATGTTAATATCTGTTGAAAGGTTACGTGGTTTAATGGAAGAACTTGTTTATTTGCCCAAGGGAGTACTTTTCCATGATACCAGGGAAGTATTTGTTAATATTTTTAAGGTTGAACATGATTAAATTGTTGGTAATGTGGAGGAGGAAGTTCATATTGGACGTGGTGAATAAATTCTACTAATTGCTTGTGTTGTGACAAGGAAGTTCTGAAGAGAAATTGGTTCATGTTCTCATGGGACCATAGGACTGAAGTGTAAATTAATACATAACGTGGAAAATAAGTGATTGATGTACACATAGGGTTTACATTACTTCATGCACAACGTCGTTATATTTCTTTGTATGTTTTCTTAAGTATAGCATGGCTTATGGTTCAATTTGCCCATATGAGTATTTTGCTTGATCTAGAAGTTATTGATATAAAATAAAAATAAAACTAAAAAATATGAATGCTTTTTTTTACTTCTGTTTTAAATCATATACAGAGACAAAATACTTTTTAATATACTAAGGGCATATGCCTCTCCAAGAGAGGATAATGATGCTCTTGTCCAACCAAGTTTTGATTCCATTGTTGATTCCACCATCCGGGTTGCTCCATGGCTTTCCAATGTTGTGGGTATTGTTGTTCGTATTTCTGATTCCAATATTGAGACCATGGCATTGGTTGTTGGTAAAGATTGTAGTTGTATTGGGAATCTAGGTTCATGTTGTTTTGTGCAGAAGATCGGCGGGTCCATGGTAAAACGTTTTCATAGTTCCATGAACGATACTGTTGGTAAACTTGTGGTTGAACATGTTCATATCTTTGTTGGACAGTTTCGTAATTCCATGGAAGAACTTGTCCGTGGGTCCATGAAAGTACTTGTTTTTGGTTCCATGGAAGTACTTGTTCGTGATTCCAAGGGAGAACATGTTCAAGTTGTTGGTAATGTAAAGGAGAAAGTTTATATTGAATGTGGCGTACGAATTCTACCAATTGTTCGAGTTGTTGTTGCGATAAAGCCGTTCCATAGAGATATTGGTGCTGCATGATCTGGCTCAGGATTTGTTCATGGGACCATGGGGCTTGACCGAAGTGTTGGTATAATTCAGACATAACGTGGAAAATAAGTTGTTGATGTACCCATGGGGTTTGCATTACTTCATTCATTATGTCGTTATATTTCATTGGGTTTTGGTTAAAGTATTGCATGATGGATGGTACAATTTTCTCATGGGAGTATTTTGCTTGTTCAGGAAGTTGTTGATATAAAATATTTTGCATATGCTCATTGTCCAATACGTCTGGATTCCATTGGTTCCATTGCTGGTGAAGTTTAACATAGTTGAGGAGCAACTGTGCACGTTGCACGGGGGATAAATCTTTAAGATCTTGGACGTTCCTAAAACAAAAAAAAATATTAATAGTGTTTGCATGTATTGCTAATAAAATCCCAAAATTTAGTTTATGAAAACATTTAAGTAATATAAACGATTCATTTAAATATACAAAAGATTAAAAATAAATAATAATTAAATAACCCTAATACGAGACTCTTTTTTTTGAATTTGACTCTTTTGATTTTTCTATTGAAACCACTTTTACAGTTGATACATAAGTAAATGCTGGCACAGGCGAATAAAATGCAAAATAAAATAAAATAATAGGTTTATTATAATATATATATATATATATATATATATATATATATATATATATATATATATATATATATATATATATATATCGGTTTGATACAAGAAGATTGAAGAAGATATAAAAAAGATGCAAGGATAGATCTAAAATAGAATAAACGTCTTACTTTACCGGATACAATTAGGAGAAATGCCAATAGAAACAAAACTGGTATAATATTAACCGCCAGAAAATAATATATTTGTATTCATAATAATAAAAAAAATAAATTCCATCGTCTAATTTGATAACTAAATAAAAATACATGACACTGTTTACAGAATTTATCACAAACTGGAAAAATAATCGACTGAAACAAATAAAATGGCGGTAATGAGAAAAGTGCTGATAAAATCACTTTATATGCAGATAGACAAACAAACATGAAAGCAGTGGGAAAGTCCGAATGAAATGAAACATATGAGTAGAATAACAAAAAGCTTATTGATGACAATAACCAAAAGGAAGTCACAAAGGAAACAAGTAGAAATAAAAAGAAATATTTACGTAGCTATGGATTTCGTTCAGAGAAAAAATTAAACCGTAATATATATTTATCTGTATTTTGCTGCATGTCCAAAAATTGTGTGAATATACAAAAATATATTCTAAAATAGCCAAAGTAGAAGGAATTGTAGTTTTAAATAAAATACTTTTAATGCAAAAGTAGAAAAGTGGTCTGAGGTGTAAAATCATAAACATCTTCATAGAGGAGCCTATAATTTTATTGAAAAAGAAATAAATAAAATATGAAATAAAATAAATTATCCATCTATAAAATTTAAATAATAAAATAATAAAAATAGATCTTCTTACCAAACGTGATACATCCAGGGCAAACCGACATTTCCTGCTTGGTTCGTATTCTGAACGTACTGCCTCCAATAGTTACCAGATTTTTTATTGACACTATTTTCTTCCCATTGGTTCCATGGTTCTTGTCCATAGTGTTGCTGATTCCAAGTCTTCCAGAAGTTGTAAACGGGGTGGCTACTGTATTGATTGTAGTCTATGTCTACATAATTGTGTTGTTTGCTGTAATAGAGTTGGTTCTTGGATACTGGTAAGCAGCTGCACAAGGCAACCACGGACAGAAGAACGATTACCTTCATGTTAAAGCAGTTCGAAGAATTTGGTTTCATAACATTGATGCACCTGTTTTATACTAATATTTTTGTATTTTTATCACTATTATTAACACGTAATATCCTTTGGTATTTAGATAAATCGACTAAAATATAATTATTTGTCTAAAAATATCGTTCGATAAAAAGTTCATAATAACTGCAAGCGATAGGGTGTTTTGCCTTTTCATATTAATTTATTATCAATGTTAAGAAATGACATTGATATGTTTCAAAATTGTTACTTAAGCTTGTTATCATATCTGCTGCTTTAGTTTTTCGTAAGGTGCTACTTTTTGAAGAAAATTTCATATATTTGTTAAAAATAACTTTTAAATACAATTATTTTTATTTAAAATATTAAAAATCACTATTATATATATATATATATATATATATATATATATATATATATATATATATATATATATATATATATATATACACTAATGCCCAAAATTAACGCACCACCTTCAATGTACCAAAAGTTTGAAGCTATTTTTCTCCTGAACGAATGATTAGATTTTGATGTTTTTTTCATATTATAGGTCTATTCCTAGTTAATCAATGTACTAATGTTTTCTGAAAAATATCAACGTTTTACCCGTATACGGTGTGTAAAAATAAAGTTGTGTTTTTTCATCGTTTTTTGTAACAACCTGTGGAATTTATTAGAAATAAACGCTACTTCTTATTATTATTTTGAGATAAATTTGTTTTTTCTTACGATTTTCGTGAAAAAATTATTTCGATATCTCTATTATCAAAGATTATACAGAACTTTAAATGTAACAAGTTTTTATCAACATTTAAAGCAAAGAAAACATTACTTACATAAACTTTATTGACATTTAATACAAATAAAGCCTAAGAAAATGTAACCTAAATATTCTTTAACAATTACCCTTTCTCAAAAATACTTAATAACGAGTATTTCCACCTCTACATCTAATTACTTCTTCACAGCGGCGAGGCATACTTAAAATCAAGCAGCGTATTTGGTTTTGATCAATTGCATCCCAAACTTCTCTCAGAATAACTTCTATGTCGTCAATAGAGACAGGAGACACAAATTCTCATTAAAAGAAAATTATTTCCTATGTAAGGAGCAAATGGAACTACATGGTTAGACAAAATGTCTAATATACCTTTCACCTGTTAAGATATCTCTTCGTAAAGCAACAAGGTCCGTTTGCGCTGTAAGAGATATTCCTCCCCAAACCATTACAGATCCACCATTGAATAAAGTAATAGGTCGTATATTACACTGTGCATAGCGTTCTCTTGGCCGTCGATTAACTCTCACACTGAGCTATATAAGCAATACCACGATTCATCAGTGAACAACACGTACTTTCAGTCATCAACATTTCAGTCAACGTGCTCTATGGCAAATTGTAATATACTTCTACAATGATTTACGTTTAAAGCTCTGACTGGTATCCTTATTTGCAGATCTTGTTCAGCGAGACGCCTTTATATAGTGTTTCTACTAATTTGAATATTATGAACATTTGTCACTTGTATTCGTGAATGTTTCATTGTGAGAAAACGTTCTCTTATAGCACGAAGCCTGATAAACTGATCTTGTCGTGGTGTTGTAAGTTTTTCTCTTCCTTATCCACGCCGTTTCGTATGCTCATTTGTTTCTCGAAAACGTTGAATAACTCGTGATATTGTAATATGAAATACCCCTAACCTCAAGCCTATTTCACGATAACTTAAGCCTACATCAGCTAAAGTAATTGCCTGAACACATTCATCTTGGCTCAGATTTCTTGAAATTGAATGTTGAATTTTTACAATTCAATAAAGTCACGTTACACTTTGAACGTACTTTTATTTTTTGATAATAAAGATATCGATGATTTTTTTACGAAAATGTTGAAAAAAAATGAGACTTTTTTAAAGTATTAAGATTAAGATGTAGCATTTGCTTTAAGTAAATTCCACAGGGTGTTGCAAAATAAGATGAAAAATCAAATTTATTTCTACAACCCGTATCTAGGTGAAATGTTGACACCTCCCAGAAAACAATAATACCGTAATTACTCAGAAATAGGTCTGCAATGAGCAAAAAAATTTATTGAAATCCAATCAAGGATACACAAGAAAAATAGCTTAATAATTATGGTAGAGTTGAGGTCGGGCGTTAATTTTGGAGAGTAAAAAATCACGCAATGTTTTGAACATACTTTTCTTTTTTGATAATAAACGTATCGTAATGATCTTTTTACCAAAATGTGAAGAAAGAATGAAGCGATCTTAAAATATTCATAACATGTAGCGTTTGTTTCTAATACATTCCAAAGGGTGTTGCAAAATTACATGAAAAAACACAACTTTATTTTTATACCCTGTATATAAATAAAACGTTAACATTTCTTAAAAAACATTAATGTAGTCATTAACTAGAAATATACCTACAATGTGAAAAATAAATGATGGAAATCCAATTAAGGGTTCAGAAGAAATCTTCTACAGAAAAGTTTTAAAATCATAGTCCATTTTAGGTGGTGCGTTAATTTTGGAGAGTAGTATATATACATATATTTATATATATATATATATATATATATATATATATATATATATATATACATATATATATATATATATATATATATATATATATATATATATATATATATATATATATATATATATATATATGTATATATGTATATACTAAGTGCTACTCTGTCATCTGCAAATGTGCCAATTACGTTATGTGAAGTTGGTAGATCAGACATCTATATGATATATATATATATATATATATATATATATATATATATATATATATATATATATTGAAATATACGCACGGGCGTAAAGATACAAACAAAAAGATAACTTATTAGAAATATCTTTATTTAACAACATTTCACACAACAAAGTAAAGATAGCCGTGATGATCGCCAACATCCGGAACGGATAGGCACTTTAAGAAGAAGAAGAAACAACATTTCAAAACATTATTTTTAATTCACATAAAACAAATTTTCAATGTTTATGTTCTTATTTACGATTAAAGTCTTCTTTACCATTGAATATTTGGACCACAGGGAACTCGGAGAAAATGTTTCGGCGAGATCGGCAAAGTATACAAGTAGCACAGTTTCACTAATGTGTTCTACATGGTTTTCTGTCATTCGGTGCTGTAATTTTTCATATTCCTTGTTGTCGGTATCTCTCGACTTATATGGCAGTAACTTTTGCGTGGCTTTTCCGCTTTTTTTTTTTAAATTTGGTTAGAGATCTCATAAATATCTTGCATTTTCACGGTTTTAGTTTGACACATAACGTAACACGGACGATAGAATGTCTACTAGTAAATATATTGTCAAAATGAAATCGAATTTTCGAATTTTTTAGAACATATTTATTTGTAGATACAATAACGAACTAGTATGACATAAAAGTTTGTATGCACCGCGGGTATTAATAGATGTATATGCCAGAGGCCCTGGGGTTTGTAACATCGTCGCCATCTGGGCATAAACATCTATTTAATACCTTTGGTACATAAATAACTATTATGAGCTGCTGTAATGTCATTATGGTATCGTGGCTAACTTTTTTATATAGTTCAGTTCGTTGGTGGGTCCTCTTTGCTCTCGTCTGTTCTGCTTACCTCATCTTCTTCGTCTTCCAGGTTTCTTCTTCCTCTATATTAAGTGCCTGGTTAATGTACTTGTTGTTAATAGGTCACTATTCTGACTACTTTACTGACTTGTAGTTGCCTTGAATTCTTTATTGCATTTTATCATAGTTATTTTCCAAACCACAGCTTCCGAATTCTCCTTCTAGCTTTTATATTTTTATTAAATTTATTGGATCATCGGCAAACAAAAGGCGCTGAATATAGTTGTTGTCAATGTTTAAAGTGTTTTATCTATATAAAGTTTTACTGTACATAGTCATACTTTTTGGTGACAGAAAGCATCCTTGTCATAGTCCTTTATCAACATTAAATGGTTCTGAGTAGTACTCTCTGACTTTTATTCTATATTTGTTGTTATCGTAAAGTGATTTTACAGCATTTATGTATGTGTTCTTTATTTCGTCTAAGCCAGCAAGTTGTATCTAATGAACTAATAACAGCGAAATGCGCATAACACAATGGGAGGTACACGAGATGTGAACATTCTTGTTCGTTTATTATGTACACATTATTTTATACATTGTTCCTAGTAAAAAGTTACAAATTATTTGTATAAGATGAGCGTTCTTAGATTTTTTGTGAAAAATTATCAGGTGTCATGTAGTGCCCTGTAAAAAAGGGGACAGATAATGTCATGGTAGTAGAATTAGTTCTATATAATCCATATGTATATATATATATATATATATATATATATATATATATATATATATATATATATATATATATATATATATATATACATATATATTTTTAAAATATATTCAATGGTTGAATAGCAGAGGTTTTATCGGTCAATATTTGGCAAATGAAAGTCGTCAACTACTTTATTGATTTATTCGAATACATTTCGCTTTTATTTTTAAAAGCATCATCAGTTCATTACAAATAAAAGAGATTTTAGAATATAAGTTAACAGCCAACAGTGTTCATACTTACAAAAACAATTTGTAGGTTTTTTTAGATGTTATGAAAACTCTAAACGAGAGAAACGAAACAAAAAAATACAAGAAAAACTGTAAGAACACTATTGTTCATTTAATTTTAACCGATGGCTTCATTTGAATGTTGGTTTAAGCTTTTTCGAGGGTCAAGCCACACTAATATTTTCGATTGTTTTCTATCAGCCCTAGGATTCTCTGCCTAGGATGTCATAATTTTCATATATGGCTTCTTGTCGAACATGTGTTTCTTTGGAATGCAGGGAGGGAAGAGGTACGATTATTAAGGGCATTAGCGAGCGGAACGGGGACAGACCTTTTTTAAAAAAGGATTTCTTTTTTCTATTTCTTTAAAAAACAAACAAACAAAAAAAAAGGGAAAGAAGAATGGGGACGAAGTTACTGTCTTGTAAGGGTTTTTTTATTTTATTTGTTTTTTTATGATGAGAGAGTGATATATCTGGCTCAAGTTGTCGATGTCGGTTTTCTTATTTAGGGGCGATGGATGTTTTAGAATTTGACACATTTCCAGGATGCATCGCTTATAATAATTTTTTTGACAATTTGACAAATTAATTAATTGACAAAAAAAATATATACGGAGGTAGTTATATTGCCACCGATTGGCACCCAACATTTCTGATGGGTCACGTACGTAGGTAATACGGTCATATTTTTTGATAGATACAATTTTTTTTCAAAATCTAATTCACAAAGTAACATTAATTAGTAAGAAATACTTCTGTTGATACAAAAAAGACACGTTACATACGCAATCAAACAATTTAAGACCCAGGGAATACGACCTTGCAATTTCGTTCTTATCTGATCCAATACTATTGGGAATAAATCAGGACTGAGTAATAAGTTCTAATGCAATCTTTCTTTAAGAGGAAGTTTATCAGTCTCTCCTTCACCTGTCCCTATAAAATAATAACTTTCATACGTATCACAATCGTCTTCTTGAGCGTCCACCACAGAACTTCCCAAGGCACTCTATCATACGCTTTCTCAATATTAAAGAATAGAATGTGAGCGTTTGCCTTTTTTTCCTATATTTTTTCATCAGATGCCTTACAATAAAAATTATTTCTGTTATTGATTTATTTTGCATAAATCTAAACTAATTTTCTAATACGTCGGTTTTCTCACGTATCCTTTTATTAATTACTCTTACCCATATTTTCATGCTGAGAGTAAGGAGTTTTATGGCTCTGTAGCTTATCTATTGTTATATATCTCCTTTGTTTTTGTAAACTACTAATATTCTACTTTTTTATTCGTCTGACATTTGTGTCATTTTAGTTATTCTTCTTCTTGCATTAAGCGTCTCGTGTGGAGGTTCCTGATGAACATGGCTACTTGCACTTTTGAAGTTGATGCACGGATATGTTTTACGTCCTACCCATCTTTGTCCAACAATCTTTCCTTGCATTACAAGCTATAGAAGCTCATATCTTGCGTCTCTAGAGACGTGACCAAAGAACTTAAGTTTTTTCTTTATATTAAATATAATTTCAGATTCAATATTCAGGCTTTTCAGCAGTGCCTGATTTGTGACTTAACCCTCGAAGGATACTCTGAGAACTCTTCTGTATAACCACAATTCACACACCTTCACTTTACGATGAGCTAAAACCATTTAATGACTTCCTTCACATTTTCCGGTGTATCTGCATCGGTGGGCCGTCTAGTACGTGGTTCATCAATTCGTTTGTTCATTAGTCCCATAATTTTTCCAGCTTTTTTTTGTTTTCTTCGTCGTTTTATCATTTTTTCAAACAAGTCAATTTTATGCAGTTGTAAAAAGTATACTAATAGCTACATCGCGCTAAAATTTGATTTGTACGCCTAAACGATTTAGGTTTCAATTTCTTTCTTTGTTTTTAACACAACACCAAACATCTTCCTTATCTTTATCAATAATGACTTGATTTTTATAAGGAAATATGCGTAGATTTACCAGATTTAATGGAAACAGGGTTTTTGAAGTTATACTTCTATACGCGCGCTCCACGTTGGAAATTTGTATGGGAGTAAATCTGTGAAATCATTACATATGTAAGATAATGAGTAAGAGAGAGCGACAGAAGATATATTTTCTCCCTCTTCCTCTCCCGAATATAAAAATGTTCCTTTTGTACACATATTTAATATTATATATATTATATATATATATATTATATATATATATATATATATATATATATATATATATATATATATATAGTATAGTCTTTATATAGTATTATATTAGTCTTTTATATTTCAAAATAATAATCTCAATAAATCATTGTATGACCCAGAACTGTCAATTTTGAAATAAGTTTGTGTCATGTCCTCGCTAGTATACTAGTCAGTATCCCTGCCTGTCACGCGAGTTACAGTACAATGACCGCTACCATCCAGTAAGTTCCACCACGTGGATTCCAACACGGGGCTACCGCTTGAACATTCTGGACTAAATTACGACGTATTGAACAGCAAGATCAGCAATTAATAAATTATAAAAACACCATGTTAAAATCAATATTTTTCAGTCTGATTAATTAAAAGTCTGATTTAAAATATAGTCTGATTTAAAATTATAGTCTGATTAATTAAAAGTCTGATTTAAATTATTGTTGTTGTTACTAAAATCTTTGTAAGTCGAAAATAAAAGTTTTAATTGTGAAGTTCAGTTTTTAAAAAAGTGTTTTTCCCAAGAACAATGATAATTCGCGGGAGACCGGGGTTCGATTCCCAGTCGGGGAGGACTTTTTTATTAATATTATTACATGGGTAATTAAACATATATGCGTAAGTAGAAAAGTTATGTATATTATTGTCATTTTTAAATACTTATGAATATTGCATTTTAATCTGTATTGTATTATTATATTGAATTATGTTGCTCTGTATTCTAGTGTATTTTTTTTATGTATATTCTTGTCATTCTTAAATACATATGAATATTGCATTTTAATTTGTATTGTATTATTATATTGAATTATGTTGCAGTGTATTGTATTGTATTTTTATATAAATAACAAAATAAACAATGAATTTTACTGCATAGTATGTGTAAAAAAATTTTTGCATTCAACTCCTTTCATACATATATGAAAATAAAAATATACATTTTCATCAAAATATTGATTCAATCCTTCATTTATTATATTCCTATTACAGGTCAAATGTTGTTTATTAATTGTTAGTAAGTTGTTATTAATTATGTTTCTCTTTCTGCTATGTCTTACCTATAGCATTATATATGTAATGATTGTGCAGATTGACTCCCAAATAAATTTGGAACGGCGAATGCGTGTATAAAAGTGTAACTTCTACCGGCAGTCCCACTGGACTGCCATACCCGTTTTTTTTTGTATAGGTGTATATTGTCTAAGTTACGAAGAAGATATTTTACCATTTTCTTTTATTTAAACCAGTATGTAATTAAAATGTAATTTATTGCTCTTCTTCTATTTCTACTCTACTAATATTTTAAAAGTAGATTATATTATTTAATATAACAAGGACAATTTGTCCACAACTTGCTTATTTTTAAAATAAGTTTAAACAAAATTCTTTATATACGGGTTAAAAATAAAACTAGAAAATATGTATGCCTTTTTTATTTGTGTTTCAATTCATATAGTTAGACAAAAATACTTTTTAATATACTAAGGGCATATGCTGCTCCAAGAGAGGATAATGATGCTCTTGTCCAACCAAGTTTTGAGTCCATTGTTGGTTCCACCATCCGGGTTGTTCCATGGCTTCCCAATGTTGTGGGTATTGTTGTTCGTATTTCTGGTTCCAATATTGAGACCATGGCATTTGTTGTTGGTAAAGATTGTAGTTGTATTGGGAATCTAGGTTCATGTTGTTTTGTACAGAAGATTGGCGGGTCCATGGTAAAACGTTTTCATAGTTCCATGAACGATATTGTTGGTAAACTTGTGGTTGAACATATCTTTGTTGGATGGTTTCGTGGTTCCAAGGAAGAACTTGTACGTGGGACCATGGGAGTACTTGTTCTTTGTTCCATGGAAGTACTTGTTCGTGGTTCCAAGGTTGAACACGGTTAAGTTGCTGGTAATGTAAAGGAGTAAGTTCGTATTGAATGTGGAGTACGAATTCTACCAATTGCTCGAGTTGTTGTTGCGATAAGGTTTTACCGTAGATATATTGGTGCTGCATGATCTGGTTAAGGATTTGTTCATGGGACCATGGGGCTTGACCGAAGTGTTGATATAATTCAGATATGACGTGGAAAATGAGTTGTTGATGCACCCATGGAGTTTGCATTACTTCATGCATAATGTCGTTGTATTTCATTGGATTTTGGTTAAAGTAGTGCATAATGTATGGTACAATTTGTTCGTTGGAGTCCCATACTTGTTCAGGAAGATGTTGATACAACATATTCTGAAGACGTTCATTGTCAGTTACATCATGACTCCATTGGTTCCATTGTTGGTGAAGTCTAACATAATTGAGTAGCAACTGAACACGTTGGACTGGTGATAGGTCTTGAATATCCTGGACATCCCTGGTAAACATATAATTTTATTAAAAAATATAAAAAAAAATATAAAAAATATTGCGTTGGCACGCAATGCACACAGACTTGGCGATTTTTAAATTTTGTGAAAAAATTTTTAAAAAAAGTTACTATTAACTGCATAAATGACAAATGGAACCTTACAAAAACTTATTGATAAAAGAGCGGAGAGAATGTATAGATAATAAGGTTATACCAGAATTAGAAATAAAAAAACAAACCTGCAAATAATACCGTGGAAGTTTTGAGTAAAACGGTAGGTAGTTTATTGAATGATAAATTAACAAAAGTCTGAGGCATTCCTGCGTGGACAAATAAGACAAGAGAGCAGATTTGCAGATTATCAGGTAATAGTTACAAATGACAGAAACGATAATATATAGTATTTGATGAGTAAATTAATCGAAATATACTCAAGGTGTGGATTGGACTTTAACATTGAGAAAACCAACTATTCATGTATTGGTTTGGAGAACGAAGTTTATCTGGTCATTGAACATAACCAAGAAATAAAAGCTTGCCAAGACTATAAATACTTGGAAGTAAGTGATGTTTGATCAAAACTGAAACCGATAACAAGGAAGGTAAACTAAGAAAGATATAAGCAAAAAGAGCAAAGTGATGTTTAATTAGATGTGGTGTAGGAGTAGATGTTGTTTATAGAGTAATTAGGTAATAATAAAAGTTAATATTATGTATGAGTTTATGATCAAGAGCAGTATATATGGTGGAGAAATTTAGAGAGTAATGTGAAAATGTCGAAGTAGCGGAGATAAATGCAATTATCAGATTACTACGGATATCCAGAATATATAGAATAATAAATCAATACTTTAAAAAAACATATGAGAATAGAAGCAGCCATCATGAAAGATATAGAAAACAACAACAGTTGCTCTGGTACTGACACGGAAATTGAATAAATAACGAGGGGCTACCAAAACAATGTCTGAAAAGGCAACCTTCTGAACAAAGGAAGTGAAGAAGACCGAAAACTAGTTAGACTGAAGGCACCGCAAGGCAATAAGCGCAAGAGACCTCAGGGAATAGGAAGCAGACTTTTAGCAGAATAGAAAGTGATGGAGTTTGGAAATCGGACAGCATCGGAAGAGATTCTAAACCGATCATATATATATATATATATATATATATATATATATATATATATATATATATACTATAAAATTAAATTTCAAATACACTTTTAAGATAATTCAGATCTATGCCCCTACAACGAAATGTCTGGAGAAAGACGTAGACACTTTTTATGAAGACATATCTATGTTAATAGGTAATAACGAAAAATTCTGGCCACTTCTTGAAGATTTTAGGGGAACTAACTACTAACAGAAAGGGTGTGCTAGCAATAGCAGAAGAACTTTATACGATGCAAATGGTGACAGATAATAATACACAACCTAGTTAGCTAAACAACTGAGTCTGCTATGTAAAATGAAGAACTACAATAACTAATAGGTTAACATATAAATTCGAAAAGTGCCAGTTGCTAAAGGCCGGTACCGGTTTTCGAAAAAAATTACAGTAGAATAGATTACATGCAAATCGCAAATCGAAGCGAAGCATGGGTCCTGAAAGAAACATCCAAAAACAAACTCGACACATTCGAAAGAAAAGTACTGAGGAGAATACTAGGACCTGTGAGGGAAAACGGAATCTTCAGAATTCGATATAACAACGAGCTCTATCAACTGTATAAGGAAACACCCCTGTCAGACTTCATTAGAATACAAAGATTGCAATGGGCCGGACATGTGATACGAATGGGAGAGGATAGGCTACCAAAACGAGCACTGAACGCCAGAATGCAGGGAAAGAGACCAGTTGGAAAGCCAAGAAAGCGCTGGGAAGACACAGTAAGCAGCGACGCACAAGCACTTTTAGGAGTCCGTGTATGGAGAAGAGCAGCCACAGACAGACAAGGGTGGAGGCAAAAAATAAAGGAGGCCAAGGCTCATTTTGGGCTGTAGTGCCGTAGAAGAAGAAGAAGAAGATTACATGCAAATACTGAAAAATCGTTAAGCACAAAACAGAATATAACAAAAAACTTTATGTTTTGTAGATTATAACAAAATAATGACAAGAAATCTAAGCAATAATTGAATCACTGTAAAACTGTTGTTTAAAATACCGTTGTACACGACATAAAAAATATCTACACTCATGCCACACATACATGAGGAACTCCATATAGACACTTACATCATAAAAATAAAAAGAGGTGTAAAACAAGGAGTTACCCTATCATCAAAACTATTTACGGTTCCTATGGCATATATTTTTAAGTAACAAAATTGGGAGTTCGAATGACATTTTGCTATATCTTTCCAGTGCTACTGTACGGAATGGAAGCGTAAAGTCTAAGTGAGGTGATGCTTGAACGTTTGGAAGTATTTGAGATGTGGGTGGACTACTAAGAATAAACTGGGTCAGCAGAATTATAAATGAGGAGGGCATTAAATGCCTGAACCAAACAACACAACTGGTCATTACAATAAAGAGGCGAAAGCTGGAATACTTCGGTCACTAGATGAGACACCCTGAAAAATGATCATGACACCCTTGATCATACAGGGAAAGATCCAAGGTAAATGTTATCGTGGTCAAAGAAGAATGTCATGGCTGAAAAATCTAAAACAATCGTACGGAAAATCGACTACATCATTATTAAGAGCTACTGTCAATAAAGTAAGGATAGCAAATATGGTAGCCAATATGATATCTAACGATCGATAATGGTGATGGAACTAGAAGAAGAAACTGAGAAAATGAAGGAATTACCATAAACGTAAAAACCACTAACTATTAAAAATATGCAACTTATTTAGTATTATTAACAGAAAATCTAAAACAATAGCTCTTAAGCTATTAGTTAGAGAATTAGAATTAGAAAATTAGAGAATATAAAAATAACTATTGATATGATTAAAAAAATTTAAGTAAAATCGAGTTTTGCACCAACAAAAGACACAAAGATGGCGGAGTTAAATAGAAGAATCAGAAATGCTCCAAATAACGAAACTTTATAATGAAGAGTAGAAGCAAAAGAATGGTGACTAGAATAAAAAAACGAGTGATCCAATAATGCTTAAACCATTTCTGCCATATGCAACGGCAACAAAAAGACAATAAATCCATAACATGCATTAGGAGAATAAACTAAATGAAAAATAAAATAACAAAAAAAAAACAGTACAACCATATTATCATATTATAAAATAAGTGTGACGGGATGGAAACATGGAAAACGTCTTATGACCAAATATGAACTCATTAAAACTATGAATAATAAAGAAAAAAATAAATTATATTGTCTTACCAAGAGTGATACATCCAAGGCAAAACGACATTCTCAGCTTGGTTGCTGCTTTGAACGTACTGTCTCCAGTAGTTACCAGGTTGGCTACGGACACCATATTCTACCCATTGGTTCCATGGTTCTTGTCCATAATGTTGCTGATTCCAAGTCTTCCAGAAGTTGTAGACAGAATGAGTGTTGTATCTGTTGTAGTCTACATCTACATCAACGTATTGTTGATTTCTAGATGTTGGCAAGCAGCTGCACAAGGCAACGACGGAAAGAAGAATGAGTACCTTCATCTTGGAGCAGTGTGCTGAAGTGTGTTTTGTGAATATTGGGGCAGCTTTTTTATACTAGAATTTTGGAATCTTTATCATTTTAATGAACACTTACTGCACTCTTGCCCTTAGATAAAATACATAGAAAAAAACATTTTCTAAAAATATCTTCTGATTAAAATTAGGTACACACTAAATGCATGCGATTAAGTGTTGTGCAGATACTAATTAATTATCAGTGTTTAAAAATTGCCATAAGAATATTACAAAATTGCTATTTAAGTTATTATCATTATGTTTCGTTATTCATATCAACCTGTTATTTTTCGATCGAATGAAAACAATTTCACCTAGTTACAAATGCAGTTTTTAAAATTTTTAATTTAATTAAGTTTATTTTTTTAACGTATGTAATGTTTGTATAGCCATTTTTAGTTACTGATTTTTTTCCAGCTATGTCTTCTTCTTCTTCTTCCCTCTTGTATGTAGGCTTTAAAGCCTCTAATAGGTTCAATTGTTTTTGTATCTTGTATTAGGTGTCTGTTCTTTCAGATTGTGTCATTAAGAGATCCCGCCGCTTTACTTGATTTTTAGCGTTGTTGTCGTACCTCTTCTTCAACACCTCCGTAACTAGTTATATCTATTCCCAGATACCTAAACCGTGCTTCCTGCTTTATTAATTTCCCACCAATTTCGATTTTACATCATAGTAGGTATTAAAATGTTGTCATACATTTTGTTTTTTCTGCTGATATTATCATATTGTATTTCTTGGCTGTTGTATTGAAGATGTGTGTTAATCTTTGGAGCTCACCTTCTGTCTCCGCGATTAATGCGGCGTCGTCTGCATAACATAATATTTGGATTTCTTTGTTCCCCATTCTGTAACCATGACCTTGACGTACTGCTTGTATTATTTCGTCCACTATTATATTAAAGAGAAGTGGGCTTAACGAGTCACCATGTCTGACTCCGATTTGTACTGGTATACACTGTGGTGGTAGTTTTCCATTTATCTTTTCCTGTATTCGATTATGGAAGTAGATGTTTTTGATGGTTTATATAATATTAATTGGTATGCTTCTTTTATACAGTAGGTGTAGAGGTAATGGATTTTGACAAGAACTGTGAGTCATGTCGATGCAGTACAAAAGTTTACCTGTTATTTACAAGGTGATAGCTCTTGTCAAAATCCATTACCTATAAGACGTGTTTGACTTGGATGCGATCGAAAGTCTTTGTCACATTTATAAAACATAGATATGCTGGTTTATTGTACTAGATGTATTTTAGAAGCTCGTTGGTTATTTCGTCTGGTCTAGGTGACTTTCTATTTTTGAGTGAATTTATGGCTATCTCTACTTCCTGAAAACTGATTTCTATTTCATCTTATTTCATCTCTACTTCCTGAAAACTGATATAAGCTATGTTATCATTGTTAGTATGGTTCCTGTGAAATCAAACTGGCATAAATGCAAATCAGAAATTTTTTACTAGAGCGTTTCAAAGATTAACAATTAATTTTTTATCGTTTACTACAGTTTATTTCACGGTAAAGCCACCATATGTACAGATAAAATTATGAAAAGTCTCGCCTATTAAAGTATTCGTAAAAAATGACCAGATTATTGATTAAATCCAGAGCAACATGCAGATACACCACTATGACCTTAAAATGTGATTTTTGTTTGCATTTAAGCCACAATGATAACAGTATAAGGAACCTATTACAGGCGAGCAAAAATTTAAAATGAGGTCATAACTAAGAAATTTATTGTTTCTCCAATTTTTTTAAACGTTATCATAGATCCTATTAGGTTATACGAATTTAAGATTTTTCATCATCATTAATCTTATTAAGGCACAATACGAGGCAGGACGTAAACAATGACATATTCAGGCACAAAATAATTTTTATTAACCGAAAATAATTTTAGAAAAAAAGTACTCCACGAAATCAAGACTCCCTCTTAACCGGTCCCACATTAACCGGCCGTCGTATTAACCGGCCACTCCACCTTCCTATTTTTTTGCGTACGAGACGATCATCAAGCGCCGCTTGATGATCGTCTCGTGCCCCCGGTTGTCAGTTCTGTTTTTGCTTTTGAGGAGGATAGAATTCGTCTTGTGCGAAAATGAGTGAGAAGCGTAAACGTGTGGTTGTGACGATGGAAAAACGTCTAAGTATGCTTAAACGGGTCGACAAATGTGAATCAGTAAAGAAAATTTGTTCAGAGTTGAATATGGGGAAAAGTACAGTGAATGACTGGCGAAGGGATCGGCGTTCAATCGAGGATTTCTGCGCCCAAATGGAATCAGATAAAAATCTCAAAACTAAATGTCCTAAAAAAAGGTGAAGAAAGTCTAAGAACGGCGAAGGGGCACATCTACTAGCGGCCCGATTCTAAGAGAAAAGGCTTTATGTATACACAGCAAAATTATAGACGGAGGCAAATTTATTGCAAGTGAAGGTTGGCTGACTCGCTGCAAGACACGTCACGGAGTTAATTATGCACACGTAAGTGGAGAAAAAATGTCCGCAGACGCTTCAGGTCCAACTGATTTTGCCTCCAAGTTTGTAGAAATTATAAAAATAAAAAAATCAAAACCCGAACAAGTATATAACATGGATGAAACGGGTCTCAATTTCAAAATGCTTCCAGAAAAAAACATTTTTGGAAAATCGGCTTCTGGATTTAAAAAGAATAAAGAGCGCATTACAGTTGCTCTTTGTTTAAATGCAGCAGGAACACACAAAATTCCTCTTTTCGTTGTTGGTAAGACCGCTGAACCGCGTGCATTTAAAAATTTATATCCATCGTCCCTCCCCGTATTCTACAGATCACAAAAATCAGCATGGATGGACGCTGATCTATTCAAAAAATGGTTTGAGCGTGAATTTGTTCTGAGAGTAACGCGCCATCTTAAGAGCGTAAATCTTCCCACTAAAGCAGTGCTACTTCTGCATATGCCCTAACTCATCCTGGAAACCTAACATGTCAGACAGATGACATAAAAATTATCTTTCTTCCTCCTAATAAGACAAGTTTGGTGCAACCGATGGATCAAGGAGTGATTGAAAGCTTGAAAAGACGATACAGACGTAATTACTCTGCGGAAATTTTACAATGCGCAGAAAGTGAAGATCTCAATCTTATGGATATCATCAAAAAAATTAACTTAAAGGACGTAATTTACATGTTAGCTTCCGCCTTCCAAGAAATTCCTGTTTATACTTTCGTTAAGTCTTGGTGAAAACTTTGGGCCAACATTGTGGAACTTATTGAGTATCAACAATTACACGAAGAAAATAATTCTACCGCTATTCTTCAAGATCTCCAAACTTTATACCAAAATGTCCAATTGCAGGCCGAAGATATTGAAGAATGTATGAACTGTGACGAGGAACTTGAAAACAAATTTTTGACAGATGACGAAATAATTACACTAGCAACGCATGAAGAGCCCTATGAAAATGAGGAGACTGATGATGATTATGTTGACGGAGAGTAAAAGGTCGGCCACACCGAAGCGACGGCTGCAATGGAGTTGGCATTGAAGTATGTATATTGACCACCAACCTGAGTCATCTTCAATACACGTCTTGATTTTTAAAAAATGGAGAGATATAGCTTTTAAAAATTGACTTAATGTCAAGAAACAGAAGAAAGATACCGATTTTTTTAAAAGAAGTTTGTAAAATATTTAAATATGTATATATGTACATAGAAATAAATAGTATTTTTCAACTGTGTACTCCGTGATCTTTATTAATATACATCTTCCTGTACATGTGTTTGATATATGTATGTATGTACTTGATTTTTCTCATGAAAATGCCTGCACATCGGATTAACCGGTCATTTGGTCAACCGGCCAGGCTCTGGTCCCGAGGTGGCCGGTTAAGAGGGAGTCTACTGTATTAGTACAGTCATTTGGTAGTTTTACCTGGAAAGTTTTGCGGGAGTTTTAAAAATTGATAAAATTATAGATTTTGGTATGCTATTGTCGAATTTGAACTTTGCTACCTCGTACCTCAGCCCCTTGCGCCGCCATATGGGAAATATCACACCTAAAACAGTTTCTTTATAATACCTTCTTGCCGACGCATTTCACGAGAAAAACATTTATGTACAAAATTAACCTAGTAAAAATTTCGTAAAACTTATGTATTCACAATTTTGAAAAATTAATAGCTGTTGGCAAGTGCTGCAAAGTACATTTCGATATGCGTTTTGGAAAAAAACTCATTTCCACACCCTTTGGAGGTAGAGTACGTTTTGTAAATATTTTTCAATGTTGAAAATGGGTTTTATTTTTTTACCTTTTTAACTTTTAACTTTTTTAAAGTCTTTTGATAGAATATCTCTCTCTCTCTCTCTTGCTTATGCTACCTGTAGACTCATTGTACAAATGACATCATGTTCAGATTTTTTGTTAGATTCCTTAAATCCAATATGAAAAAGTTATTCGTTATTCTAAAATATCTATAGAATTATATTTTTTGTAATAGCCTCTTCATTCTTTACTTATCTCCAACTGCCAATTTTATTGTGTTCACAAAATTAAAGTAAAATCTTAATATAGAAATATCTGTATATTTTTTCAATTATTCAGTTAATATAAATTCTTTATCCTATTCAAAATATTCTAAACAAATTTTTTTTTGACCAGTAATGACTAATCTTAAAGTATTTATATCCTAACATGTTTACCAACTATATACTTAATAAACGCGCTACAAACACATAATTGCAACGCAACTGCTACCACTGATGGTCAAACAAAATCGGTTTTTGACTTATATTCCAGTCGTCAGAGACAAAAATGCCACTGAACCTCATCAGTCAAACAAGCTAAATTTTGCCGAGAATTTAATTTTGGGACCCCAAAAAAGATACAAAAAAGTTTATCGCTTTTACTCCCGGGCTTCTCCCTAAAACTCCCCTCGCGAAAAAATCGATTTAGCAAGAATCGCCGTAAAAAAGATGTTTTAAATAAAAAATGTAGCTGAGATAATTTTAAACAACAGTGTTAATAAGCATTTTTTTGTGTAGAATGAACCGTTCTCTTAGAAATCAATGTTCAATAAATTTTGTATCATCTCGACGGTAGAAGGTCGATATATTTTGATCAGACTGTCCTATTAATAAAAATCAAAATGCGTTTTAAAGGTGAAGAGTTCAGCTTTGACATGAAGTTTTTATATTTTATCGCAAATAAACTCAGATTTTTTACGGGTGGTAAATAAATAAACGTGGCGCGATTTATTGCTATTTTTCACGATTTTCACGGTAATATTACAATCTATACCTTTAATTGACTGGCCACTATAAAGTTTCGATTACTAGAGCCTATCTTTTAAAACGTATAGCATAACATTTTAGATTTGAGTTTTGACAACAAATGTGAGGCATTTGAAATATGCTTAAAAAACGCTGGATTTAAACTTTCACACAACAAACGATCTATAACATTTAAAACTTTTTTTTTAATTACATTAGTAGATAGTAGGTTTTTTAAAAGAGAAAAACACCTGCAATAAACTACACCCAAAACCGTCGTAATGTAAAACATTAAATTTTGCGTTTTTTATGCATATTTCAAATGCTTCATATTTGTTACCACATCTCAAAATTGAAATTTCATGTAATAAGTTTTAAAGATTGATTCTTAAAATGGAAATTTTATTACAACTGGTCAATGAAAGTGATCAATTTTATTCATCTCACAAGCGGAACTTATATGCAAAATCGACGGTCGCTTCAAGCGTAGTTTCTAGAGAACGGTTCGTTCTAAACATTTTGGTTTAAAATTATCTCAGCTACATTTTATATTTAGAACATTTTTTTTACGGTGTACAGTTTCTTGGTAAATCGATTTTTTTGCGTTTTGACTCCTCTGCAAGGAGGTCTTAGGAGGAAGTCCAGGGGTAATCTTTTTTGGGGGCCCCAAAATTAATATTCTCTGCAAAATTCAGCTTGTTCGTATGATTTTTAGGAGTAAACTCTCTGACGACGAGTTTGTTTTGGGTTTTTTAAACAATCTTAAAAACCGAAAAACATAGATTTCTGCCTATAAAAAGTTTATTATACATTCTAGAGAACAATATTTCAAATCAAAATTGTAGATCACAAAAACGTCTTTATTTTTGAGAGTTTCCAAAATAAAATACATAAACAATTGACCGACATAATTATTATAAAAGACGTACCCCAAATTTCAAACAAAGGGAACAAATAGTTTGTAAGGTATTGAATTTGATTATCCCGAAGAGCAATTTTTTACTGAGCAAGCAACTGTTCTTACCCAAACAGTCACTCTAGAAGTATTTTATAAATTGCAATCGATTCTTTAAGGTTTCATTTATAAGGTACATAAAAAAAAAGGAAAATTTCCAACAAAAAAAAAACAGAACCTGCTATAACCAATAACAAGAAACAAGCTGAGATATTGCAATGGGCAGTTCTCTCCTCTACTTTTCCGTGGCGGTATTTTACAAGTACCATCATTTTAACGGATTATAATATTTTACTTTTTTACTGAGTATACCATCTATCAGTGGGATCATAAAATTTAGATCTTCTGTTACAATTTGATCAAGTTTTTAATGTTAATAAACAATGAGAATATGGTTTAAAAATATTCTATTTAGTGTCTCATTGGATAGGTCGTAGAAGGTGCTGGTTTTTTTAAAAAGTGTGTTTTTTTTACCAGATTTTCATAGAGCCTACGTACATGAAAAATATAATAAAAAAAGTTATTATAAATGTTTATAAGCTTAAAAGTCATCCCTTTTTCAAACTACAATTTAATAAAAAATTTTATTAAATAATATTTAGACATTATTTTTAATATAATTATCTTAAAAACAAAGCTTAACAATCGATTGCGGTTTACAAAATATGTCTGAAGTGGCTATTTGGGCAAGTACAGTTGTTTTATTAATCGCTCTCTGGGATAACCAAATTTGATAAAATCCACAAGGAAACTAAGTTCCTGTAGCTTTATACCATGTATAACAAAGAATTTATTAAAATCCTTTATAAAAGGTATATAATTAAAAAACCCAATCGGGCTATATCATTAAGACAAAACGTTTTCGGAATCCATATTCCATCATCAGTCTCTAGGTGTACATGGTTTGAGCCACTAAATATCTGGGAGTTTGTCTCAGGACCAGCAAATCATGTAGAGTCGAGACGTTGCGATGTTATCAAATCCACTGGTAACATCAATATATTTTTATTTTTTTATTATAATAACTAATAAATTAACAATCAGAATAAAACAATGTATTCTATAAGTTAATGTGACGAGTTTAGATCCTGTTCCTTTGTTCTGGAGTGATGTGGTCCCCTCCAGTGAGAGAATCACGGGTCCATGTTACTGGTCTGTTGGCCATGTTGGCCAACGTCCAAATGGATTGGAGTGTGTGTTCACTTTTTGATTGTATTGTAATTTCTTTTGCTGGTATACTGCTTTCACTGTTGAGATATTGAGATCCTCATAGATTCTTTGGTTGGTTACCAGGGTGCATCAACAATTGATTTTTGATTGGAATCTTTCCATAATAGCAATATTAGATTTACTACTACAGCTCCACAGCTCTATGCCATATGTCCATATTGGTTTGATAACCGTTTTATAAATTAGAATTTTATTATTTATTGATAGCTTTTCAATTAACCAATTGATTTCTTTTTGTCTTAGTTGTAGTTGTTTTCTTTTTTTGGTGATGTGTTCTTTCCAACACAGGGTTTGGTCCAGGTGTAACCCTAGGTATTTGGTTGTTTTAGTCCTGGGTATTTCCTCATTGTTGATATATATATATTGGTGGTGGTGTTTCTCGTCGTAAAGTGAAAGTTACGTGGGTTGACTTGTTTTCATTTATTTTTATTTTCCATTTTTTTAGCCAGTTTTCAAGCTCATACAAATAGTCTTGGAGTTGTTGGGTAGCTATGTTAATGTGTTTGCGACTTGTAAGTGCTACTCTGTCATCTGCAAATGTGCCAATTACGTTATGTGAAGTTGGTAGATCAGACGTATATGATATATATATATATATATATATATATATATATATATATATATATATATATATATATATATATATATATATATAATAAAGGTCCCAGGACGCTGACCTGTGGAATTCACGCCTTAATGGGATGCATTTTGGATATTTCTCCATTTACTTTTGTTCTAAACTGTTGGTTTTCCAAGTATGATGTAAGTATTTGAAAGAATGGTGGTAATATTTGTTTAACTTTATAAAGAAGTCCTTTATGCCAAAGCTTATCAAAAGCTTGACGTACAACTAGTGATACCATTGGGCAATATTCCTTTTCTTTTAATGCGGAATTGATTTTATGAGTTATTCGGTGGCATTGCTGAATAGTTGAGTGTTCTCGTCGAAATCCAAACTGATAATTTGGTATCCAATCTGCGCCTGTAAAATCTGGGTCTATTATTTTTATTAAAAGTTTTTCCAGTAATTTGGAGATTGTTGATAACAGACTGATAGGTCGATAGGCTGAGACTTCACTTGGATCCTTTCCTGGTTTTGGGAATAAAAGTATTTCTGCAATTTTTAGACTGTTAGGCCAATAATTACATCTTAATATTGCGTTTAATATATATGTTAGGATTACTATACCCTTTTTTGGTAATTCTTTTAGTATTTTTGGTGTTATTAGGTCAATTCATGGTGACTTTTTGATATTTGGTCTTAAGATTTCTTCTATAAGTTCTTTGGGTGTTGTTAATTTTATTAGATTTACTGATGGTTGTTCTGAGTTTAAATAATTAATAATTTCTTAAACTTCTTCATCGGTTTTTTTAATATTGTGCTTTGGAGGGCAATATACTGCTGCTATTGTTATTTCGTAAGGTAATGAGCACACTTTAATTACTGTAGCTTGGATACAGTCTGTTATATAACTTTCCATCATGAAATGTTTAATTGATTGTTTGATCAAGATTGCTGTACCTCCATGGGCTGTCTTGTCTGGGTGGTTAGTATGGTACGTTAGATATTGAGGTATTTTAAAATACGATTTGTCTGTAAAATGTGTCTCACTTATTAATAATATATCTATAAAATTTTGTTGTAGAAATATTATCACCTCGTCCTTATGATTCTGCAGGCCATTGGCGTTCTATTCAGCTATTCGTAGAAAGAATTTTATTTGCATACGAGTTTACTTAGCATGTTTATTACCATGCTATTTTCTTGCAAGATTTGATTAAACATGGCTTTGAATTCTTCTAAAAACTTCATAATAATAGTGTTTGAATCTTGGTTATCTGAAGGAGCAGCAGGAGGTTGTCGCTGCATTAGCATAGCTTACATTTGGTCTTACTGTATTGGGTATAAAGTTTCTGTTACGTGCTTGCGACATATTTTGGTGATGATTATATATTGTTTGTGCTATATTTTTATTTCTATTTAAATTACGACAATATTCGCATTCTTTATAGTTATCTGGGTGATCTCCTCCACATAAAGCACATGTAGCTGGTGTGTTATTGTTCTTTTTACAGCTGTTTGTACTCTGCTACCCTCCACATTTCACACGGACATATTATGGTCTATTGCAATATGTTTTTGAATGGCCATATAATTGACATCTCATACATTGGATGATATTTTTGTTTTTTTATGGGTGGTTCAATTTGTACATTGCAGTGTTGTAATTTCGGAATTTTATAAATATCTTGGTTATTGTTTGATGGTTCAAGGTCAACAAACAACATATTTACTGGCTCTTTTGTAATCCTATCTTTAGCATTAATGATGTTTCTTACCTTGTGACCCAGTTTTGTCAGTTCTTCTTTGATATCTTCTGTTGCATGTGAATAATGAAGGTATTTAATTACGACTCTATAGGCCATTTCTTCCTTTGGTTGATATGTGTGATGAATAATGTTGTTCACTTTCAATCTCATATATCTTGATAATTTTCTGTATATTTCTGGATCGCTAAAAATTATTTTGACTGTATTATTTGCCATAGTCCTGGTTTAGTATTGTTCAGCTTCAGCTATTTCTGTTAATTTTTTCCTCATTTCTGGGAAGTCGCTTAATAATAAGTCTTAAAACTGATAATAGATAATCGTCATAATATTGGACCTGCTGGCCGAACGACGGTTCCAGCGACGTTTTAAAACATCGTTGTTGTGGGATTTAATCACACCTTTTAGTACAACTATATACATGTATGGTATTCGTAATTATTAGTGAACAAGCGGACCTAGCATTACGATATTTAGGTATTAAGTGACTTTGGCATCCCTTAAAGTTCTCTTAGCTTTTCCGGGTTATCCCAATATTTAATGTTGGGGACTTGGTTCAGAGGTCAGTGGTTTTGAATAGAGTAGTACTTTGATAATTTCAAGTTGTACCAGCAAAAGCTATTAAGGAATATAAATTTTGAAAGGGCTTCTTTGGTTCAAGTTTTCTGGTTAGTTCTTGATGGGGTGGGTAGGTGGTGAATGGAGTTTTTATTTACTTGGCTTTGGTTGTGTGTTAAAGGTTTGAGAGGTATATGCTCAGCATCTTAATATTTCTGTTTTTTGATGTTTGTATACGATGGGTTTTGAATGAGAATGGTTGATTTTTTAGTGTTAAGTATTGGTTGATTGTTGTTGTGTATTGAGTTAAGGAAATATGAAGCTGGTCGTACGTGTTTTTTTTTTCGTTTGCTAACCATTTGTAATATATTTGAGGTACATGGGACGGAAAGGGGTACTTGTATCTTATACCTCCTCAGGTTTGGTTTAACAAACATAAATATAATCTCTTTTGCAGCAACCAAAAGCAAATTGCAACTTCGGATGTGAAAAGTCTTTTTGTAAGCAGAAAAATTTCAAAGTTATCAGTGGAGGATTAGGTGTAGATAATTCGTATAGATTTTCACTTGCATCTGCTTAGCCAATAGGATGGGCTAAATCCTACAATGGAGTACAATACAGAATAATAACAAAAAGAATATTTGAAAATATATTATGTATTTAGCAAATCATCATTTGTATGTATTTAATATAAATCAAAATGTTACTATTTGTTTCAAATGTTCATTAGAAATATATTTTCACATAACCCACTATTGAGGATGCTCGTATTGTTGTCCATATCGGTTCCAGTATTGGGTCCATGGTTGTTGATTTTGTTGCCATTGGTTTACTCCCAAAACACCGTGTTGGGGAAGATTATAATAGTGTTGAGCTAATGGATTTCCGTATATCTGTGAAACAGTTTGTTGATGGGACCATGGTTGAACAGCTTCATATCCTTGTTGTGTTTGTCTATAGGTCCATGGCAAACCATTCTGGTAGTTCTTTGAATAAACTGTTTCATAGTTAAATGGCTGAGAAATATGTGGGTTCCATGGCAGAACTTGTTGGTTGTTCATTGAGTGTACTTGTTCTAGGTTCCATGGTTGCATTTGTTCTAGTTGTTGGTAGTGCATTGGCATCAGTTCCTGTTGAACGTGATAAACAAATTCTACTAATTGTTCGATTTGCTCCTGAGATAATGGGTTAGGGAAAGCATCTTGGTACTGTACAATGTGTTTTCTGATTTGTTCTTGGGACCATGGAGCTTGACCATAATGATGGTACAATTCATACATTACATGGTACAAAAGCTGTCTTTGAGACCATGGAGATTGGATGGTTTTATGTAAAATATCATTATATTTCATTGGGTTTTGTTCAAAGTAATTCTCTAACTGGGGTTGTACTTGTTCTAGTTGTTGGTAGTGCATTGGGATTAGTTCCTGTTGAAGATGGTACACAAATTCTACCAATTGTTCGATTTGATCATGAGATAATGGATGGGAGAAAACTTCTTGGTACTTTACAATATGGTTTCTGATTTGTTCTTGGGTCCATGGAGCTTGGCCATAATGTTGGTACAATTGGTACATTATATGGTACATAAGTTGCTGGTGGGACCATGGGTATTGGACTGCTTGTTGCAACATATCGGTATATTTTACGGGGTTTTGTTCGAAGTATTGTACTAAGTGGGGTAGCAGGTCTTCGTGGCTATATTGTACGTATTCAGGAAGGTGTTGGTACAACAGCTGGTGCAAATAATCTTCATTGTGTACATCAGAGTTCAATTCATTCCACTGTTGGTGAACTTGCATATAATTAAGAAGAAGTTGGACACGTTGTACAGGACTCAAGTTTTCGTAATCCTTGGTATCCCTAAAAATATACATTAATAAGTGCATTTGTTCGTCTTTACAATATCAAATTGTTATTATTTAATCTATTGCAGATAATGGCGAACAAAATAAACTTAGTTATAGAAAACAGTTAAGATGCAAATAGTGAGAACTGGCTCGATAGAAAATTTGGTACCGTTTTTCTAAAAAGTAATTCATATTTATACATTTTCTACTAACCCTAATGATTTATATATATAAAAAAAACGTAAAACGAGTATGCTAGAATATTATTTTTAAATCGAATATGTTAAAAGAGGAATTCTTAATATGGAGAAACGAATCACAACTATGTTTTAAATTAGTTTAAAAATTTAAGCTTTTCATATTTATGGAATCTTGGAAATATATAAAAGACGCATGTATTTCCAGCAATATACAAGGTGAGTTTTTAGTGCGACATCGGTCGATAATTCCTTTGTGGTACAAGACATCCAAAAAATTGGATTAATAACTACTTGGTTTAGCAAACATGCAAACTTTTAATTGGGACATTCATAATAATGAGTTTTGCATTACTCTACAGAGTATTTAACAAGTTATGACAATTTTTATTTTGAAATTCCTATGAAATCAACATATGAGATACGTAGCAGGATTGAGCAAGCCAGAACAGCATTTACTAATATGAGAACCTTGCTAAGCAACAACAGTCTTAACTTAACTCCTCAACTATATGGTGTAGACCATAAAGGCCAATATGATGAACCGATTGGAGGCCTTTGAAACGTGGGTATTTAGAAGACTACTTAAAATTCCCTGGACAGATCACACAACAAATTTCGAAGTATTAAATCGAATGGGCAGAGAACGAAAATTGCTGCCAATAACAAAAAGAAGAAAAACTGCTTATCTGAGTCATATATTTCGAAATTCCAAGTACCAGTTCTTAAAGCTTATTATGGAAGGGAAGATAGAAGGAAAATGGGGCATCGGAAGAAAGAAATACTCATGGCTTAAAAACATAAGGGATTGGACAAACCTTGATGCCCATGCACTCTTTAGAGCCACAAAAGACCGAGAGAAGTATGCCAGAATTGTCGCCAACATCCACTAATTGTATAGGGCACCATAAGAAGAAGAATGAAATCAACACCATGTATATAAAGAAGTAATGCATGAACAATTATTTATTTTATATAATAAGGGAAACAATATATTGTAGTTTTTAAATTAAGTCTAATTGAAATCTTTGATTAAAATTTGTATACAGAATTTTAGGAATACATTGAATTTTTGTGAGTAGATATTGAGTGATAATATAACAAAATGATTTTTATTTAATAATTAACTAATAAAAAATATAAAACATAATAATATGTAATAAATGTAACAATTACTGTAATATTAAGGAAATAATCTAAAGTAAATGTTCAAAATGTCCACCTTCAACGTCTATACAACTTTGTAACCGATATTTAATTTACATTTGTAAGTCAATTTTATTAAAGGCTTCTCTTATCCCATTTTTCATATCATCTGGCGTTGTTGGAGGCTTCTGGTATACACGGTCTTTTATATAGTTCCACATGAAAAAATTAATTTTGCTGAATTCCGGTGATCGTGGTGGCCAAACAGTTGGTCCTCCTCTGCCTATCCACCTCTCAGAAAAGTTATTTAAATGATTGTAAATAGTAGCAGTGTGGTGAACTGGAACACCATCGTGCAAAAACTACATTCGTTGTCGAATATTAAGCGGTACATTTTGCAGTAGTATTGACAAATGATTATTTAGAAAATCCAGATATATGGCACCATTCACACGACCGTCAAAAAAATGTGGGCCAATCACATAATCGCTAACAATACCACCCCAAACATTTATAGACCACGTAGTCTGACTATGAGTGTTAACAAAATAGGGATTGCTTGATGCATAGTAATGAAAATTATGCCGATTCACCGTTTCATTTTTGTGAAATAGCCTCGCCTCCAAAAAGCACATGATCGAAAAAAAAAATCGGTTACTTTGCATTTGCTCAAATTACAAATCCTCAAGTCTTTCGTGAAACACATACTTAATTTCCAAAAAAAAAAAATGTTTGAGCAGGTATTTTGGGTTTGGCACATGGTTGGGCCTGTTTTTCTCAATACTAACTTAACTGGTGAAGTGTATCTGGAGATGTTACAAAATGCAACTGAATCGTTAATACTTTCTGAAATTCTGAAGGATAATCCAGATGAACTCGGCAACTTGGAAATAACGTTTCAACAAGATTGTGCTCCTACACGCCATTATGGTGCAGTAAGACGTTACCAAGATGATTAATATCGTGGTTGATGGATTGGGCGACGAAGTACGATAGAATGGCCAGCTCGGTCACCGGACCTCACACCATTAGATTTTTTTCTGTAGGGATACTTGAAATCTAAAGTACGCTACAGAATCCGACAATATTGACATTTTAAAACAACGAAATGTTGAAGAATGTAGGGCAGTTTCCCCCGACACATTTGAACGAGTACGGCAAGAGTTTAGAAATAGGATTACTGTCACGAAGTAGATGGAGCACATTTTGAACACTTACTATAAGAACTGGTTTTTAAATATTTATTAATTAAATGAGAAGCTACAATTTTAGTATTTATTCAATTTATTCATCAAAATGAGCTTTAACTCAAACAAAATTATTATTACTGAATAGGTATTTTCAATACCTTTCAAACGAGGTATCACTTGCCATAAGGTCCCATTTAAAATTATCTGTCACAGTGGCGCTGTAACGTCATATGTCACTATTATGTCACCTGTTATGACTATTTGAGAAGCCTACATCTGTTTATTACGTCCTTCCAAATTTCACTATTATAACAATAATCGTTCAAAAGATACGAGGGGGGAAGGAACGAACTGACTTTTGACTAGCACTGTATGAATGACTACAAGTAAAAATTAGTTTCCTTGCAATGAAATAATAAAGGTATTATAGTCATTAATGTATGTACAAGGTACAGTAAGCTAAGTTGATACGATTTTGAAATAAATTTCAGAATAGAGAAGTAAGACATCTTTATGAAACTGAACCATATATACTTCAGATTCAGAAGACTACTCAAATATAGTGAGTTATGTTCTGTGTACTATCATTATACATAGATCACTATTAGCATTTGAAAGTTTGCAAAAATGTTCAAAAATCAAAACATAATTTAAAAAAACTAATTTTTTAACTAAATGTATAGGGCAGGACAAAAAAACTTTATAATATTTTCACTATCTTAATTTAACTTACCAGTAATGATATATCCAGGGTACAGCAACATCGCCAACTTGATTTTTGCCCTGTACATATTGCCTCCAGTAATTACCAGGCTGTTTGTCTACGCCATATTCAGCCCACTTATTCCATGGTTCTTCTCCTTGATGTTGCTGGTTCCACGTCTTCCAAAAGTTGTTAATAGGACTATTCTTTTGAACCACGTTCTTTGATTCTACATCTTTATATTGTTTTTGATGAGCTGGTAAACAGCTGCAAAAAGCAACCAGCGATAGCAGAATAAAGAACTTCATCTTGATTGATGCACCTTGCTGAAGTATGTCATCTATACAAGATGACCCGCATTTTATATTATTTTTTTATTCTTTATCACTGTTAGCAACACTGATAGAATATTCTTGGGTCGAGTTGCATAAAGAGGCTGATTATTTTTGTTAATATTTATAATTTAATTTAGATATTCTTAACGCTACATAATGTTGTGACACCGATAAGGTGTTATTGAATATATTTTTATTTATTTAAGAATGATTAATTATCTCTTGATTTAATGAAATGTCATCGCAGGTTTTGATGCACATAATAACCCGCTGGTTTTCTGAATATAATTTTGAAAACTAATTTATTCCAGTAACTTTTAAAATGAGAAGAATTAAAACATTTTTTACTAGAATAGTGGACCATCCCGTATCGTAAACCAACGATGGAAGTCTTTGTAGTTATTGTAAGTACACAAAATCTAGTGAAAGGAAATAATGACATGTAAAAAAGAATAATAGCGAATAAGGGAGCGAGGAAAACAATGTTATTTTGGAGAGAGTTGTAAGAGAAGTAGCTATGAACAACTTAGAGATTATCTGTAAAAAATCACCGATTTTTAGTGGAGAAAATATCTTAATATTTACCAACCCCCGAAAAAGAAGAATACAGAGTATTATGCAAAGAGGAACGAACTAAAGGCTAAAAGAACTTTAAAAAATGACGACTCCATAATTATTCTACCAGCAGACAAGGGGAATGCAACTGTCATAATGGATAAAACTCAGTATGAAAACAAAATTAAAGATCTAATAACAAATCGAAGAAAAACGTTTAATTTGGTATGAACATGTGAGAAGAACAGATCATACAAGGTGGATAGCAAAGATTTCGGATTGGAGCCCAATAGGAAGGAGGAAAAGAGACCCCGAAGATCATGGAGGGATGAAGTGGACGAGGCCATGGAAAGACGAGACCTCAGAGATGGAGAATGGCAGAACAGAAAGGACTGGAGACGTTGGCTGAAAGAAGGAAGGCGGCGACAGCTGTAAAAATCCTTATATAGATAGATAGAGAACAAACGGACCTTATACAAAATTAACACAGGATCAAACGAAGCCTTTGAAAAACATAATATAGAACTTTATTCAGGTTTAAAAATTATTTAAAAACTTATCAAAGCAGATTAATTACACCACATTACAGTAAGAGTTCTCATTTTTATGGAGTACCGAAAGTTCATAAAACGAATACATCACTTAGACCTATTTGTAGTACCATGAATTCTCCTTGTAGTGAACTGTCAAAAATTTTAATAAATATTATACAACCATTTGCAAATAAAATGATACATTCATAAAAAACACCCAACATTTTTTAAATAAATTATGGAATATTGAATTTAATTGAAATAATATTTTAGTATGTTTTGACATAAATAGTTGATTTATAAATGTGTCATTAGATAAGAGGGGTTCAAAAGGGGTAGTGAGGCGTAATACAAGATGCTGTTTCCATCTCTAGCCTATCCTACTCAATTCCTATCCTCACATCCACGAAGTACGGCTTGAGCTGCACGGGCGAACCCCTGAGAACCTGAGTAACCCTGCTGGAGATTGGGTAACCAACCCCAGTGGAAGGCAGGGTCAGGGCAGACGAGAAAGGGAGAAATGGTCCTCCGAAAAGAGGGTTTTGCTATGGACCAGCAATCCGTACATGGAAAAAGAAAGACGCTACGAATCGACGATACTATTGCCTCGGAATAGAGATGAAACACGGATTAGACCCAAGCTACGAAATAAGGACATTCTCTTAGGCACATGGAACGTGTTAAGCTGGTTCAGGCCCGGAGTTGCAACACATGCTATAAAACAGCTTTAAAAATACAAGATGGACGTAACAGCGATTCAGGAAATGAGATGGACAGGATCGGGAAGCCTGCAAATGGAAAATTCTCTGGTTTTCTGGTCAGGACAAAAAGAAAGGCACGAATTTGGATGTGGGTTTGTAGTTAACAGAAAACTGAAGTCTGCCATAATTGATTTCATACCAATCAACAAGCGTATGTGCTCTCTAAGACTCAAAGGAAAATGGTTTAACCTAACCTTCCTCTCAATCCACGCACCAACAGAAGAAGCAAATGAAGACGACAAGGAGGAATTTTATGAAATTTTAGAACAACAGTACATAACTGCACCCAGATACGACGTCCAAATCATACTGGGAGACTTCAGTGCCAATCTAGGTAAAGAGGACCATCTTAGAGCGGTGATCGGCACACATAGCTTACATGATAACATTAATAATAACGGATTAAGACTGGCAGAATTCGCTGTAGCCAAAAATATAGTAGTAAAAACTACACAATTCCAAAGAAAATATATACATAAAGTAACCTGTGTTTCAAATGACGGAATCACACGAAACCTAGATCATACGCTTATCGATGGAAGACATTCTAGCAATATCATCAGCGCACACAGTCTGAGAGGAGCAGAAACTAAATCTGACCACTTTCTCGTCAGAACAAAAATGAGAACAAGGCTAAAGACGAGACAGCCAAAGCAACGCCAACAAGGAAACAGATGGGATATTTCAAGGCTCGATTTACCTGATAATGAACGCCAATATCAGGCACTGATGCAAAACAGATTGCAGACACTGAAAGAACAAGAAACATTAACGCCAGAACTGACCATAGACCAGAAATGGCAAAATATAACGAACGCCATAGAAAGTGCCGCAGCGAAAACTATAGGAAAAGAAAGAAATAACAAAAATAAAAACCAGTGGTTTGACCAGGAGTTCGAATAAAGCTAGCATCAGAAAGCAATCAAGAGGCTAGAGTTACTAACACGCCCTATAGATGAGAACAGGGAAGACTACAACAGAGTAAGGACTCAAACGAGAAGACTTTTGGAAAGAAAAAAGAAACAGTACCTAGAAGCGCGAATACAGCAACTGGAGGAGGAACATAGAACCGGTCAGTCTAGACAGTTTTATAAGGGCCTAAAAACAATGAAGGGCAACACGACCAACAGCCCAAGACGATGCAGGACAATTGCTCACAGACGACGAGGAGATAAGCCGCAAATGGAGAAAGTATTTTGAGCAACTCCTAAATACAAAAAAACCCACAACGACAGGGCAACAAAGACAGTACCAGTTAGCCGAAACTGAAATACCAGGGCCCATACTAGCAAAAGTAAAGTCCGCTATTTCGTCCCTAAAAAACCATAAAGCCCCAGGCCCAGACGGCATACAGGCGGAACTACTAAAAAAAGGGAGAGAAAAGCTCCACCTTGAGATATATCATCTTATAAGAGAAGTCTGGGAAAGAGAAGAAATACCGAAACACTGGCATGAAAGCCATATAGTACCTATCCACAAGAAGGGAGACAAACAAATATGTCGGAACTATAGAGGAATATCGTTAATCAATACAACGTAAAAAATTATATCCATAATACTGTCTAGATGGCTAACTTCAACGTAGAGGAAATAATAGGTGACTACCAAAGCGGATTCAGACCGGGAAGGTTGACCATAGACCAGATATTCGTCCTACGCCAGGTGTTGGCAAAAAACTGGGAATTCAACCGCGATGTACACCAAATCTTCGTGGACTTTAAACAAGCTTACGATTCTGTTAGCAGAGAAGCATTGTGGGAGACCATGGTAGAAATGGGAGTACCTGAAGAGGGCTAGACAAAACGTAACAATCAATAAATACAACTTTGAAGTCGTCAAATAATTCAAGTCTGAATTATTTGACACATCTTTATTTTCACATCTGAAAATAAATATGAAATGGACGTGGCAGCCAGGATCATTGCAGGAAACAGGGCATATTACTTATTAATGACCATACTTAAATCAAAAATACTTTCAATACCAGCAAAACTAGTGTACAAGACAATAATTCGTCTCACAATAACGTATGGAAGCGAGACATGGACTCTGAACCAGCGGGAAACGACAAAATTACTGACAATTATTCTGACAAATATTCTGAAGTTAAAGTTGATTTCATGTCTCAATTGTCAGTATCAATAAGTCAGATAAAATTAAATTATTAGAAGAATTTTTCACCAAGTAACAAAAAACAAAATTTGTTTAATTAATTAATGTTTGTATTTTGAGAACGATTTCTGAAGTGAAAATTAAAACGCCAATAAACTTATTTTAAATTTCAATTGTGGCTTATTTCCAATAAAATACGGGAATCAGAAACTTAAAAAAGGAAGCCAAAAACATGAGCCAGAGAATGCAAATGATCATACAGGCATTAACAATACTTTGACAGTAATACCTAATGAGGTCAACTTGGAAATGTGATTGGAACCCAGAGATGAAATTTTGCGTTGAGTAACTTAATAGTTCATCCAATTTGTTCCGCTACCAAAAACCAAGAATCCCAAACACTATAATTACTATAGATTATTCAGCTTATTGTCACAACTAATAAAAACATTTTTAAAGGTTATATATGCCAGAATATTCAGAAAGTGTGAAGCTGATATGAGTAATAGACAGTTTGGCTTTCATAATGGCTTTCTGAACAGAGGAAGCTGTGTATAGTATTACAACTTTGACTTAAAAATGTCGAGACCAACAAAAATAACTTTTCGTCGCATTTATAGACTCTGAGAAAGCGTTCGAAAAATTTCAACATAACATTCTCATGAAATATGTAAAGCGAAAAGGACTTGACAAAAATGATATTAACATAGTGAGTAATCTTTATTGGAACTCAGGCTGTGGTAACATTACATGGAAATAGTACTGATGCGCAACAGATAAGTAGAGGTGTGAGACAAGGTTGTGTACTTCCACCATTACTATTTAATATATACGCTGAAGAGTTATTTACACAAGCACTTCAAATCTATACAGAAGGGATCAAGATAAATGGTAAAAATATAAATAACATTTGTTATGTCGACGAAACAGTCATTATCGCTAAAAATGAGAAGGACCTGCAGACGCTACTAGAACAATTTCTAATACTGGAGAAGAGTTTGATTTAAAATTAAACATAACGAAAAAAAACCATGGTTATCAGTAAGAGGGGTAAAGTCGTAACAAGGATCCAGATAAAAAATGAAGATATTGAACAAGTGGATTATATTAAATACTTAGGAGTCTCGATTACAACAGATGTAAATCCAAAATAAGAAATTCTATCAAGAATAGAGCAATCAAGAGCAGCCTTTTTGAAGATGAGGAAATTTCTAAGTAACTAAACCTCAATCTGCAAATCCGATATCGGATGGTAAAATTTTATATGCAATGTATTCTTTTTTATGTTTTAGAAGCTTGGACTGTTAATGTTGACTTAATGTGAAAACTGGAAGCTTTTGAGATGTGGCTTTTTAAAAGAATTTTGAAAATACCATGGACCGATCATATTACGAACCAAATGGTGTTGCACAAAATCGGAAGAGACAGAGAACCGGGTTAAACACATAAACGCTTTTGAGAAAAGCAGAAGATAAAGACGAATTTGCAATGGTTATAACCAACCAATTATTTACCACAAACCTAGGATATTATAATGATACCAAATTAGAAGAACTGCAAACAATATCATGAAACCCAATTTTACAACCTTTGAAGATACGTGTGACAATGTGAGATGAGAATATCTAGAGGATAATTGTTTATCACATCAAAATATCAATCACACCAAAGTAGAACATCAAATTAATAATAAGTAGCGAAGAAGAAAATAACATAGATATCAATAATAAACAATAGTTTGCAAGAAAATAGAATGAGTACATTTATTGTATGTAGACCTACGAAAGGCTTATGATAGCGTACCACATTATAAATTATGGGAAGCGTTAGAGAAAACAAACATAAGCATGCATTTAATAAATGCGACGAAGGAACTGTACGCTAATGCTAACTCAAAGGTAAAGATTGAAAATAATCTGCCAAGTGGATTCCAAATGAATAAAGGCCTTAAGCAGGGCTGCTGTCTCTCCCCGACATTGCAGTTGTCATTTGCAGATGATCAACTAGTGATAGCACAAGATTATGAATATATTGAGTATATGACTCGAAAATTAATCGAGGAGTATAAAAAATAGGTACTTGAAATCAATATCCAAAAAACCGAGTATATCTGTATCGGCGGGAAACAACAGGACCTCATATTGTAAGATTGAGAATTTATCAAACATTGCAACACATATAAATATTTAGGTATGATCATCACAAAAGAAGGCAACGTAGACGACACAATTGAAAAGAAAAACAACCAAGCAAGAAAAGCAATTTCCCTTCTCAATAGTATCCTTTAGGATCAATAAATCTCTAATAATAACAAGCACAAGATATATAACACAATCATTAAAAGTATATTTACCTACAGTAGTGAAGTATGGCAAATAAAGGAAAGATAAAAGAGTAACTTGAGGCAACGGAAATGGATTTCTGGAGACGTTCAGCTGGAAAATCTAGACTAGAAAGAATAACGAACAACAGAATAAGAGAAATTATGAAAGTAAAACATACAATAGTAGAGGACATTGGTACCCAACAACTCAGATAGTATGGTCATGTACGGAGAATGTTTGAAGAACGTCTCCCAAAACAAGTCCTAATGTGGAACCCTCACGGTAGAAAAAAAAAAAAAGAGGAAGACCCCGCCTTAGTTGGAGGGAAGGCATTAGAGAAAGCATTCAGAGAAGAAAATAAAATCTGTATACTTATATTGTAACTATAAATAAAAAGCTTGTAACTATAGCTTGTAGCTTACCTCTTCTTTATTTTTTTCTTCATATTTTCCTTGTTCATTATTTTTGCCACTTTTTTCATTATGTTATTCCTATTCATTGCTTATTACAAATTTTCCCGTTTCATACTCATTTCTTCGACTCACCGAGACAAAAAGGAAGATTACTCAAATTGACACTAATAAATTAAGAACATAAAAGATCCCAAGAAGAAAACTATCACAATTTGTTTCCATAGTTGTTATATTGAGTGTTTTCGCGGTTTTGTAATGGTTGTAAGATATATTTTTCTTATATGCTGCAAAAATATAATATGAGAAATGGTTATGAATGATGCAATAGGAAGATTTTATTGCAGAATAAGAACTAGAATAAATATAAATGTCTGTTTCATCTCTAGATATTTTATTATTGGATGTCAATACTATCACTCTATCTTTTAATCTTCTATGACACAAAAGCAAATGGTACTCATTACGATTCACTTGATAAATACTTGCTAAATATCAAGTACAGTAGTATGTATACATCAAGAGTATTAGACCAGAGAAATCAGCAGATAAAAAGCCTTTCTCGTGACACTTTTTGATACAGGTATCTAACAACTACTTTTGATAAATTAGGTAATAGAAATCTGTAATAAACAAAATATGCAAAATACTAAACGATATTTTTTACTTATAAACAATGTAAACAATGTGAGATCTCTATTTGATTTTAAATAGTATAGATGAAGACTGGTAAATTATATGGAAAAGTAACACAATTTTACTGAAAAAGTATAGAAAATACTTTAAAATAAGAATCTGTACATAAAGTTATTATTTATATATTGGGGGATAAAGGGGTAGAATGCGAAAACATGGAGTTGAATCCAGTTTACTCCAATTAGCCTCTTCTACTCAAATCCGACTCTCACCTTCATGCTGGTATCCCCTGTAAACCGAGCAACCCAACTGGAGATCCGGTATCCAACCCGGGTGGAAAGTTGGGTCGGGAACTGACGAGAGCGGGTGAAATGGCCCTCCGAAAAGGGGGTTTGGCGCTGGGTTAACTACCCAACCCTGTAAAAAACCTTTTGTTATAAGAGCTACAAAGAAGGAAACCGGACTGTCTAACCTACGACGAACTCGCAAACGAAATAAGGATAATGATTTGAAGATTTGCACCTGGAACGTAAGAAGCCTTTATCAGCCTGGAGCCACTGCTCTGCTCATACAAGAAATGAATAATGCCAAAGCAGATATCATTGCTTTACAGGAAACGAGGTGGATTAGTTCAGGCATCCTGGAAAAAAATAACTGCAATATTTACTACAGTGGACATCCTACCCGACACGAATTTGGTACCGGATTTATTGTAAGCAGCAAGGTCAAACATTGTGTAATCGATTTCAAAGCTATTGATCATAGGATATGTCGAATAAGACTTAAAAGGAAGTTCGCTAATATTAGCATTATTAGCATCCATGCTCCAACGGAAGAAAAAGAGAATAATGTAAAAGACATGTTCTATGAGGCACTAGACCGAGAGTACGATCAGTGCCCAAAAAATGACATCAAAATAATAGCAGGAGACTTTAATGCCAAAGTCGGAAAAGAGAATATATTTTCGCCCACCATCGGAAAAGAGAGCCTACACGTAGAATCTAATGATAACGGTCTCAGAATCATAAACTTTGCGATGTCTAAGAATATGGTTATAGCTGGGACAAGATTTACCCATAAAGATATACATAAGGGAACTTGGAAATCTCCTGATAATAAAACGATTAACCAAATAGATCATATAATCAGCGATGCAAGATATTGCTCTAACTTATTAGATGTTAGGTCTTTTAGAGGAGCAAACATAGATAGTGATCATTATCTAGTTAAAACACGATTTAAAGAGAGAATATCCAATTTAAAAAAGGAGATGGGAAGAAGGAGAGAAAAAATCGACATTAATAAACTAAAAGATCCCGACATTGCAAATGTATACAGACAGCAAATAGAAGACCAAATAAGGACAAAAAACTTAGAAGAAGAAGAAGATATTAACCAACTATGGGCAAATATACGAGATATTGTGTTACAGAAATCCGTTGAAATATTGGGCAAAACCAAGTCAGAAAAAAGAAATCATTGGTTTGATCATGAGTGCGAAATGGCCACAAATAGAAAGAACGCAGCATATCAAAAAACCATTGACGCAGGTTGTACACGGAGAAAAAAACAAGAGTATAGACGTCTTAGAAGAGAGGAAAAACGTATTCATCGACGTAAGAAGAGGGAATACGAACAGAACACTCTCAGTGAGATACAAAGTTTATTCGATAAAAATGAAACGAGGAAATACTACAAATCCTTAAATATTAGCCGTCGAGAATTTAAACCACGATTAAAAATTTGTAAAGACACTAACGGTGAAATTCTACATGATAAAAACTCAGTTCTTAACAGATGGGCACAACATTTCAGCGAACATCTAAATATAAACGATATTGAAGGAGAGTACAATATAGAAAATGAACAAAATATACAACGTCAACTACACAGTGAAGACCCAACAAGAAGTGTCAAATGCGATCCTAAAACTCAAAGACAATAAAGCCCCAGGAATCGATGACATCTGTTCGGAAATGTATAAAAAAGGTGGTGATCAACTTTTTGCAGCAATCCATAAACTAATAGTACTTATATGGCAGAATGAATGGGTACCAGAAGAGTGGCTGAAGGGAATAATATGTCCATTGCATAAAAAGGGGGATCAACTGGAGTGTAAGAACTATAGAGGCATTACTCTGTTAGCATCTGCGTATAAGATCTTCGGCAATGTATTATCTGAAAGACTTAAACATTTTACAAAGGATATTGTTGGTCAATATCAATGCGGATTTACTGCTGGAAAGTCAACTACACATCAAATTCAAGCACATAGGCAGATTCTAGAAAAGTCACTAGAATATAACATAGAAACACACCATCTCTTCATTGACTTTAAAGCAGCCTATGACAGTGTGAAAAGAACTGCATTATATAATGCAATGATAGACTTTGGGATCCCACCTAAGTTAGTTAAGTTGACCCACCTAACAATTCAAAACGGAAGCTCATGCGTTAGAATTGAAGGAGAAAACTCTACGTTCTTTGACATTAATAATGGTCTAAGACAGGGGGACGCGTTGGCGTGTCTGCTCTTTAATATTGCCTTGGAAAAGGCAATCAGACAATTAAATATTAGAATGAATGGAACTATTTTTAATAGATCGACGCAAATTCTCGCATTCGCTGACGATATAGTTATAGTGGGCAGAAGTATGAGAGACATGGTGCAGTGTTTTACAAGGCTTGCGGACGCAGCAAGTGAATTAGGACTTGTGGTAAACGAGGAAAAAACCAAATATATGTTGGTTTCTAAAAACCCTCGAAATATCCAACAAAGAATTCAAATTAACAACCATACCTTTGAGCAAATCAAAGAATTTACATATCTTGGATTGCTAGTAAACGCAACAAACACGACAAGCGACGAAATAAAAAGACGCATAGCAATAGCAAACAGAACTGTTCACGGCCTCCAGAGACGTTTAAAAAATAAAAATATAAAACGTGCACTAAAGTTTAATATATACAGGACCTTAATAAGACCAGTTTTGATATATGGGGCTGAAACGTGGATCTTATCTCAAAATGATAAAAGACTTCTTGGTATTTTTGAGAGAAAAATTCTTAGAAAGATTTTTGGGGCCGTAAATGAAAATGGGCTATGGCGTCGAAGATACAACTTTGAACTGTATCAGTTATACACCGATCCAGATATTGTGAAATTCGTTAAAGTGCAGAGACTTAGATGGGCTGGACACATTGCTAGGATGTCAGATCACGAATACACGAAGAGATTAACATTTTAACCAGAGGGCACAAGAAGCAGAGGACGACCACGAATGAGATGGATTGATGATGTGGAAGAAGACCTACAGATACTAGGGGTTAGAAGATGGAGGGAAGTTGCCAGGAATCGACAGGAGTGGCGACTTCTTTGTGAGCAGGCCAAGATCCACAACGGATTGTCGAGCCACATATGATGATGATGATGACAAAGTTATTTTTGTTAACTTGTTGCTTAATTATTGCACAAACCTTTTTAATAGTCGATTTTTTGAAAATTAATAATAATTTTTCTAAAAATGCAGAAGAAACTTTAATTCCACGTAATAATAGGTACAATACCGTAAAACGGAGTTACTTTGAACCTTAGTTTTTAGTTTCATTTTCTTAGAGTAAATATAACGTTACTCGAAAGAAGATCTGAACTTTTTATTATAAATATCTATTCAACAGATCGTAATATAGCTCCTATTATAACTGTTTTTTAGTTATATTGCATAATTAAGAGATTATCCTAATTTTATTAATGGTGCAAAGTATACCCTAGAAGAGTCATACTTTGCACCACTTGATATTTTAATAATATTTGGCTACGAAATGCTTGCTGGTGCATAGTAATCCTATCTGATTTTAAACTTTGCACCATTTAAATGCAAAAAAATGTTGGTCGGTCCAGTTTTTTGAATATAAACCTACCTACATTTATGAAAGAAACCTAACGGGAACGATCATTGCTACATTTTAAATAAACAAACTTTATTATAAGTACAATAGTGAAAATATAAAGTTTGAATCTAATCTCACCACAATTTGTCGCATTCTGGAACAATGTAAAATCCTCGTCTGGAAATTTTCTTGGGAGGATTTTTGGCGCTAATTACATTGTCCCACGAATACCATATTTCGTCGCGCCTTTCTGGCCATTTCCAAAACTTTAACGATTTTGACATGGCGTTGATCATCGCTCCGTCATTTTCTATTGCTGTTATGACTCCAGGGTAAACATGATCTTCATAGACAAATAAAACGTACTCACCAATATTTTTTTTTAACATAATCTAATGCAGAGTTTTTGACTTTTTCGGCAATATTTGTTCCAAGAGAACCTGAGGCGAGTTTTTCAATAAATTCGCTTTCTCCTTCCATCTCTTGCAGCGCATTTATTTCATCATCTGATGAATCCCTGCCTAGTGGAAAATGGTCGTCCAAAGCAATATCGTTCTCTGAATCATCAACGACTTCTGGCAACAGCTTGATGAAGTGTGGAAGTAGATGCTTCACTTAGATCTTCTAAACTAACTTCAGAATGGGCATACTTTGTCCTGCTGGAACATTTATTTTCTTTTTCTTAGCACGTGTCTTAAACTGGGTGGCTTCCATTCTTTAATTTTCTAAATATCGAATGAAAGTGTTTTCGATATCTGACGAACTTGATTTATTATTATTTGTTGTATGACTATCAGTTATCACACTAGATTGCTGAGTTGTTTTTAACCGCTCCAAGAGCGGTGTTATATCACAAGGAACGATACCACATTTCGTAAATCCCAACTTTAATATCTCATCGCTATTCTTTGTATTTTTTTGATTAATGATCCTAAAAGCGTTGGAAAATGCTGTTTTTCAAGTACATTTGATCTACTCCCCACATGAGTTTCCTTATATTAAGATAAAATTTCCCTCCAGGCCTTTTTCATTGGAGCAAATAATGGAACATCTAGCGGTTGTGTAACGTAGGTGCTATTCGGAGGCAAACATATAAAATGAATGTCGTGTTTTCGACACAAATCCGGGACTTCAACATTAATATGAGAAGACAAATTGTCTTCTAAAACGATCTAATGTCTTCTAAAACGATCTTATTTTCCTGAATTTTTTTAAGCCTGGGCAATAGAATGGTGTTAAACCAATTTGCAAATGTCTGTGATTCGAACCAACCAGATGCAGTATTTGCATAACGCGTACCAAAGGGTCCATTTTCAGTCCAGGTGTCCCACAAATGCTTGGATTTGTACACCACATAAGGAGGTAGTAGCTCCCCAGCTGCATTTCCACACATCATAAGAGAAATGCTACTTTTTAAAGAGTAACAAATTCGTTCAGGATATTTAACCCCACGTTTAGTTAATACCTTTTTTGGTCCGGGATCATCTGTTAAGTTCGTCTCGTCATATTTAAAAATAGCATGTGGCTCCGCACCAGTTAATGTTTGTTTTAAATTTTGTATGTATTCAGCCATTTGGTCTGCATTGACTGCTGCTCTACATTTTTTTATGTTTGAGGCTATCCTTGCAGTAAGGTCCTTATGACGACTTGAAAATGATTTGACCCAATCCATACCAAGAGTATTATCATTAAAGCGAGTTATTTTTTTTCCTTGGCGATTTAAGAGACTTGATTATTTGTTGTAATTCCATTCCAGTAACAGGAAATCCAGTATCACTAAGGCTATGAATGCATTGTACGAAGCACCTTTCCTCTTCATAAGGGAATATTGATGGGTATCCAGATTTTCCAGCGTGTACTCATTTTAATTTGTAAAAAATAGTTCTCCTTGGAATGTTAAAGTATTCAGCGGCAACTCTTGTACTCATGCCATCTTTTATTGCTGACAGACATGCTTTTAAATCTTCTTCTGAGTAGTCTGCATATTTGCGAAATCCCAGTTTCCTTTTATAATGTCTGGGCATTTCCTAAAAACCATTTTCCTATTAACATAGACGCAAAGCTTAATGTAAAAATTATGCATTCGTTATTCAAAGAGAAACATGCTGAAGTTATTGTCAAATATTCAACATATAATACTATTTTTAAAGAGCATTTTGACTATAAATTTGGGAGACCGCAAGTCGATTCATGCTGCCAATGTGAAGAACTTAATATTAAATGCACCAGTTCTTCTTTGAATGAAACAGCTAAAAGAGCTGCCTTAGCTATTCTTATGGTGCATAAAAGACTCTTTAAAAAATTTTATCATAGCATTCAAAACACGGAAAAAATGTGCAAAGAAAATGACAACGTTATTGGACTTTGCTTCGATTATATGCAAAACATTTCATTGCTGTTGATTATAGTTTAAGATATTTTTTATTTACGTCAGCTATCAGTATTTCTATTCAGTATTCATAACTTAAAAGACAACAGTGCCCAGTTTTTTCTTAACCATAAAGGCGTAGCTAAAAAAGGTTCAAATGAAACTTGTTCTTTTATTTTCAACTATTTGAAGCAAAACATACTTACCACAGTAAAAGAACTTCA